>NC_054469.1:111890085-112190085 GCF_017639515.1 Carcharodon carcharias
GGCCTATTTTCAGTGATAGTGTTTGAAGTGGGTGCTGTTGACAAGATTTCCTGACAACATAAACCCAATCTGGTATGTCTAGTGATAATTGTCTCATTTGATAATTGACATAGGACAATTTTAGCAAGTGATAATATCTCAGGGGCACTATCTTAAACAATAAACATCCTGTCATATCCACTTTACATCTCTCAGTGAGGCAGGAAGTACTTGGTAGAAACTGTAATTTAAACATCAAACGTCTTTAAACAGATTCTGGCATTGTGCCACATGAAAGGATTTGAAGAGAAGTCATGGCAATAACCTATTCCCCCTCACCTCTGTTATCTTTGATGAGTTAATAAGATAAACCAAAAACATTAAATGGTGACTCAGATTTCTTTGGCATTCTGAGGAATTTATTTTACATTTTTTGCAGTGCATATTCTAATTTATACAAGATCAGAAATTCTTTTTATTCATTTATTGGATGTGGGCTTCGCTGCCTGGGCCAGCATTTATTGCCCATCCCTAATTGCCCTTGAGAAGGTGGTGGTGAGCTGCCATCTTGAACAGCTGCAGTCCATGTGATGTAGGTACACCCACAGTGCTGTTAGAGAGGGAACTCCAGGATTTTGACCCAGCAACAGTGAAGGAACGACGATATATTTCCAAGTCAGGCTGGTGAGTGACTTGAAGGGGAACTTCCAGGTGGTGGCATTCCCATCTACCTGCTGTTCTTGTCCTTCTAGATGGTAGTAGTTATGGATTTGGAAGATGCTGTCTAAGGAGACTTGGTGAATTCCTGCAATGCATCTTGTAGATGATACACACTGCTGCTACTTTGCGTTGGTGGTGTTTGTGGATGTGGTTCCAATGAAGTGGGCTGTTTTGTTCTGGACAGTCTCAAGCTTCTTGAGTGTTTTGGGAGATCCACTCATCCAGGCAAGTGGGGAGTATTCCATCACACTCCTGACTTGTGCCTTGTAGATTGTAGACAGGCTTTGGGGAGTCAGGAGGTGAGTTACTCATCACAGGATTCCTAGCCTCTGACATGTATTTTTACCTCTGTGGAATCATTTAGTGCTCTGTGTATAAGCAAAAGCTTTCCAGGTAGGATATCTCAGTCTGAGTTCTGATGAAAGATAATTGACCTGAAATGTTAACTCTGTTTCTCTCTCCACAGATGCTGTCAGGCTTGCTAAGTATTTCCAGCATTCTCTGTTTGTATTTCAGTGGCCAAATCTTCCGGTCTCCAGGTCATCAAAGGCTGGACATACAACTGGGATGCGCATTGGAACCCTTTGGAATTCCTAATGTGCAAATTTTTGTAGGAATTGCCCAAGAAGCTTCAACTTCCTATGGACAATTCACCTGCTCCTCATGACCCTCTGCGAATGTCCCTGACTCTGAGTTACAGTCAGAGACTTGGGACAGTTCGCTGTACTTACTTGAATAATTACCCAGGAAATGTTTAACAGAGTAAAACCTGGTCTAATACCTGGGTAACTTTACAACTGACACCCCAATCACCCACACCAATATCCCCCCCCCAACTACCCTCCTGACCTCCCAGCTACCCTTCTGAACAGCCAACTACCCTCCCAACCCAAAATGACTACCCTCTGACCTGAAGCGACTACCCCCTGACCTGACTACCCACTTACCGACCTCATCCACCTACCTCCTTCACCCCCTCACCCCCTTTCATTCACTCGCTTACTCACTCACATTCATTCACTCTGCTTCAGGTTGGACATTTAAACTCACCATATGGCAGCTCATAAAAAGAGGGTGTATCTTGTCTTCCCCCGACTACTACGATCTGATGGAGTTCTCCAGGAGAAGGCATCCTCTGGGATATCCAAGTTCAGAAGACCCTGGTAGAAACGCAGAGCAGTGTCGAGTCGGGCAAATTTCCTGATGCAGTGGCATTCCGACAATGATTACTGCTCCTCAGAAGATCCAAACCCAGATATCCAGCATCTGCAGTCTATTGCTTTAGAGAAACCATTTATAAATATATGACTGTTGATTGATGGTTTCTTAACTATTTGACGAGTGGGGCTTTTGATATTCTTATATTCATCATTGTTTAGGGCAAAGTTGGAGATCTATTTGTGTAATCAGCAAAGATGTTCATTATGCCACCTACAAGGACAAGTTTATTAAGTTCTCAGATAAATAATGTCAATTAACCTGGGCAGTGATTTATAGTTTAAGACAGAATATACTTCTGTGTAAAGATCTGGACAATAGATCACATGAATGGTTTCTCTCACAGCTCTAGTCTGTTGGTCTCCTCTCTCTCTTTCTCTTTCTCTCTTGTTTATTGTCTTGTTCCCTGTTCTTGTTTCTGGATAGTCTTTCTCTCCACCACATGCAAAACAGACTGATGATGTCTTTTATTCTGGCTGATTTCCAATTAACCCCTCCCTCAGCTTAATCATCTTCAGCCCTGTGTGCAAGGACACCTTCCTTTACCAACCAGGAACAGTTTATGTGACTGCTACCACATATTTACCGAAGTAATGTCCCACCATATCTCAATGCTTTTATATGTAGTGATTCCTTATCTGGTAGAGAGAGAGACATCTACATTCCATTCTCACACAAACAGTTCCTCACAGGCAACCTTCAAGGCCTTGTCCCTTTGCTGTGAGTAAGCTCTTTTATAACTTGACATAATTTTCCCTAAATCCCTCTACCTTGGTGTCTTTTCTATACTGTGCCCGACTTCTAAGTTTTCCCACTTTACTAATCTACTTAAAATAGTATCTAATAAATTCAAATGTTAGTAAACTACAAGGTTAGATATTAGATAATAAAGTTATATTTGAACAATTAATATTCTTTTAAGCGACCTAATAATCTTGCAAAGATATTTGAGGGAGGCTTAATTCCTGAAACTTTGGGAGCTGCCTCTGAAACCCAGTTCAATGTTGAAACAGATGCTATGTCCTCCATTTATAGAATTTTTTATTTTAGGATTTGGAGGGAGACGTCAATTTTCATCTGCCCTCCTACCTTAAATCCCAGGCAGGATAACTCAACTGAACTGTATTAATACTGGTTCTCATTTCCTGATATAAGTGTAAAATAATGATAAAACCTTACCACAAATAGATCAAAAATTTCATTGATCCAATTGTTTTTCCTTCTTTTAATCTTACCTATTTTCACACTTTGTGAAACTTATACTGTTGAGTGTTAGAGAACAGGAAGCCAGGAATTAAACTGGGAAAGAGAGAGCAGAGAGAAGACTTAAATTGCGAAAGAGCTTTTTTAAAAATTAATTCATGGGAACTTGGCATCCCTAATTGCCCTTATGAAAGTGTGGTGAACTGTCATCTTGAACTGCTGCTGTTGGTGTGGTGAAAGTACTCCCAAAGTAGCTTTACATAGGAAGTCTGAGGATTTTGACCCAGCAATGATTAATAAACGTAATATTTTGGTGTCAAATTTGGAGGGGAGCTTGCCGGTTTTGTGTCCCTAAATGCCAGCTACCCTTGTTTTTCTAGGCAGTAGAGGCCATGGGTTTGGGAGGTGCTGTTGAGGAAGCTTGGTGAATTGCTGCAGTGCATCTTGTAAATGTTACACACTTCAGCCTTGGTGCATTGGTGGTGGAGGGAGTGAATGTTTAAGGTGGTGACTGGGATGTCAATAAAGAGGGCTGTTATATCCTGGATTGTTGAGCACCTTGAATGTGGTTAGAGCTGCACTCATCCAGACAAATGGAAAGTATTCCATAATAAGACTGACTGGTGCCTTAGAGGAGACAATGGATTTTGCACTGAATGTGAGCTGTAAGGCAGAGCATTAACAGATTGGGCTGAATTTGAGAAGGTCAGGGCGCACTGTGTTATTTAACATTAATCCCATGTCAAACTTAAACAAAAGGCTGTCATATTAGAATCAAAGATAATAGCTAATTTTTTCATGTTTTTGTTGTTTTATACATTTTCAGCTATTGTGTGATGGGAAATTTTATTGTATTTTTTGAACACAAATGATCCAGTTGTTTTGAAAGAACTGTAGATTTTGTACATAAGTAAACTTTCAGTTAAATTTCAAATTTTACTCAGTTTCTTTTCCAATTAAGTTTCCTGCCACGCTTTCCTGGAGGAGATGACTTATGTTGGATTGTAGTTGTATGGTCAGCAAGTGCCATCAACACCATTCACAAGTGGCTCTCCATCTGTGAGGCTACAAGATGCCTGTCATCAGTATGGGGGCTCATTGCAGCCAAGTCCAATCCTTTCCTCATGCAACACCTAGAAATACACACTTTCCTTCAAGGCTCACCAGATAGAAACCAGGTGCAGAAATTCCTTCTAGTGGTCTCTAGTGGAGACCAACTTCCATGCCCCCAACTGCCACTCCTGCTGAAATGAACCAGCGCAACACAGACTTGGAACCAGGCCTAAGTCTCTCTGGTTTATATAGCTCGGTAACAAACGGAGTCCGCCATTAAATTCAGATGCTTCTGATAGCTGAACATGCACGAACTTACACAACAAATGCTGCAAGTTATTTTGTTACAAGCACAAAATCTGTCAGTAACAAAATGATTAAGATCTTGGAGATATAGTATGAAACCTGTGTTACCATATTACGGAGGATGTGCTTACAGGCCAACTGACACAGGTAGGTGCCCACCTAGCTTGTTTTAAGGCCTCATAGTTCCCTGCTGGCTTACATCAAGGTGCTTGTCACAAGCTAAAAAGATCATTTTGTCGGTTCTTTAAATTAGGCGTCTTAACAGAAAGCCACAGTAAGGGTGATTGCATGTAGGTCAAAAGAGGGATTGTTTTTCTACAAGTAGCTTTCATTGTGATTTATGTGTGTAGACAGAGGTGTTGCGGTTTTCATCTGCTTTTGCTTGTGGAAGGTATGACCAATAGAAAGGAAACTATTTCAATGACCCATTGGTAAAGGCACCTGGTGCAGTGCTGAGACAGTTCAATATTTGTTTTGAACGTACGAACATACAAGCAAGGAGCAGGAGTAGGCCATTCACCCCCTTGAACCTTCTCTGCCATTTAGTAAGATCATGACTAATGTGGTTTGTATCATCTGAGCTGAGGCATTGATTGGGTGCTACAATTGACACTAGTCCCATGGACTATTGAAGAGATAAAAGTCAGAAAGAGACAAGGTCAGTCAAGAAACCTGCTCTTAATTCCATCAAAGTATGTCTGTGTGGACATCAGTTGAGAGAACAATCGTACTCAGCTGCGTTGTATTCTGTGATTGAATAGCCTCTAAGCACTCACCATCTAAGTTAAGACATAAAATATCACCACTTGAGCAAGTTACAAAATGCCTACTGGCATCCTTGGTACCATCTGCCAGCAAGGTCAGTGTCTTTGGGAGAGGAGGGAAATGAAAATCGAATAGAAGGAAAGAGAGGCTGCAGAAGGTGACAATGCCAGATTGTAGGATAGCAAACAAATTACAATGTTAGTATGAGCTAAATATGAGCTTATGAAGTATAAATCCAAAATGGGAACTTTCTTGTTAAACAAAATGGAATTGAGAGGTCAGGTAACCTTTTCTTTCCTGCCAATACACATGGAACTGCAAAGACCCTGAGCTAATCTGGACAAGTCTTGACTAATCATCAAAATAAAAATGACCCTTCCTGTGGTTAATGGCTGCAAATCTCCACATTGAAGTCTCTGTTTGCATAGGCGGGACCAGAAGACCCCACCGGTGTGAGGGGCCAGAAAATTCCAGCCTTTGACTTGAAAGTTGAAATCCAGAAAATGGGTGCAAAAAGCTCTATTTTATCAAGGTGGTATCTGGATGAGCAATATTCGAATTCCATTGTCTGACAATGGCCCAGCCATCAGAAACTATGAGGACAATGGAAAGAGATGCTTTGGTTACATGACAGAAGATTAGGAGATTTAATAAGGCATTTTATTCTCCAGCAGGGATAGAAACGTATAGACCAGTGAAGGAAAATGACCCTGCCTAAGAAACACCAGTAGGCAGAGACTTGGGTTAACCTTGACCTCTCTACCTGAGGAACTGCACCAGGGTTTCACTATAGGATTTTGCTATTGCAGCTTGACTGGAATGCAACAAGAGGTATTTGCTACCGCGAACTTAAAACAACACTAAATCTGCCTCCATAAACCTCCAAACTATTTTCTTAAGGAGTCAATAAGATAGATTACAGGCCTACATCATTTCAAGCCTTCACCCCAAGGAAAAGCAAGTGTTACAGAACATGTGTTTAGGTCTTAGGATTTCAAGAGGTTTCTACTTTTGTAACCACAATCATTTCTTGAGTGTGTGTGTATCTGATGGCTATGAGAGTGGGTGTAGTCACATATATATTTGGATGTTGAATAATAAACATTTATCTTTTTTTTAAAAACTACAAGAAAACCTATCATTCATCTGTTGCTGTCAGTTACAACACTCAGGGATTAAAACGTTTTTTAAAAACATGCTGTCTTCAGTCAGTTGAAAGGTGGAAAAAAATGAGTACTATCCCTATTATCTCTCACCTGTCTGTAACAGTGTCAACATTGCATCAGGCCTGCCAGTGTGTCATTGAACACTTAGTTCCATCTCAGACCCAACCTTCCAGAAACATAGTGTTTTATTAGATAAATATAAACAGCTCAGAGGACATAAAATGCATTAACTCAAACTGCCAGATGTACTATAGGAATATTAGTCATCATCTCAATTATTGCAGCTTTTTCCTTCCAAAATAGTTGAATTATAGTGAAGTATCATCATAGACAGTCCCAAGTGTGTTTAACAGAGGTTACTAGAAACAAGGCATACAAGAACTTCCAAACATTTATTAATTATATTCAAACATATACAGGGATAGATAAGCACGAGGCCCTTTCCAGAAGTATTTCTCTCCGAGTTCCAGTGACAAACAATCTGACACCACTGATGTATATTAGCTACTAGTATAATAGATATTAACCTTTTATACAACATCTCACCTACCAAGTTTTCCATTCTACTCATTAAATATTTAGACATTTACATATCCTACTCTCCCCTCACCATCCCCACCCCTCACAATCACTTGTGCCGGTGGCTTTAATCTCCAACTATGTTCTTGGCTCTCCTGGAGGACATGTCGAAGAGTGTTTTCCATATTCATCCTGGAACACCCTTGAACCAGTAGACAGAGATTCCTGTTTCTGGTGTGCAGTACAAAGGTGATGAACAGATGTTCTCTTTATCTTCTTTCTTCTTGTAATTCCTTTATAGGTTGTGCTGCTGGCTGCTTTTCCATGAAGGAATGAGGTTTGGTCAGCTTCTGTTAAGGTTTGTATAGCCTTAGTGGGTCTACAATCTTCTGATCCAGTTGTTTTGTTGCCTGGCAAAAGTATCTGTTGCTTAAATACATTCAATGGTCCCTGTGCCTAAAATGAAATGATGTGCAATCTCAACGTCACATTCAAGAATGAATCTGATAGACAAACAGAAGAATGAAAATTATTCTCAGGCAGAGTTGGTGCTACCTTTGTTAATCCTGTGAGATTTGTCTTTCTGCTTGTGGTTCTTTAGTATCTACACACTCTGCTTTCACATCATTGTGAGTTTGCTGTTCACCAGGTATCAGCATTTTGAGAGCTTCAGCCAACAGGGCAACATCTGGAATAGAGCTGAATATCACTTTGGGTTCTGTAATGATACAGAGTTTTACGAAATTAGGTTGTCCTGCTTCCTCTGCTAGATTCAGAGAATTTTACACTTCCTTGTAAATATGAATTGTGTGTGAGGTCAGTAGGTAATATATCAGGAGTTTCAATCACTTCCTCTTCAACCTTGACATCAGGGTTTGGGAAGTCAGCTTTGTGTAGTGCAATTGTCTCACAGGCCATTATCAGAGCTTCTGTTCCTGGTTGCTCTTCATTCAGTGCCTGCACCAGGTTGTTCTGTGTCATCGACGCCCTTACCAGAATAGTCAAGTGGATTGGCACATCTTGGTCACATTCATCAGTAATGTTCTGGTCACACTCGATAGTGGGAGCTTGGTTATCGTCCTCATTCACAGTCTCTTGAATAGTGCAAGGTCTAGAATTTCCTCCTCTGGATGGTCACCGTGGCCAGTCATGGTCTGGTCTCCTTCATCCACCCTCTCATCAAAGGGTAATGCAATTTCCAGAATGTCCTCCTGTGGCTGCAGATTTGGAGATTCCTCTATGGAGACTAGTTCAAACCATTCTGGATTGACTGCAATTGGTGAATGAAGAATTTGCAAAGCTATACGAGATTCTTTGCTTAATAAAGAGCAACCTCGATTATAAATAACGTAGAGAATGTCGGTAAGTTCTCTTCCATTGTCATGAAATGTGGCAGTCATCTGCACTTGGACCTTGAATGATGTGCCCCCGGAACCATGGAGATGAATGGTAGATCGTTTGAGAAACTCAGGCTTCAGCCATTGTACTGCATCAGAAAAAATGGACGCTCCTAATCCGGTGTCTAATTTAAAGATGTTTTTGTGGCTATTGACGATGATATCTGCTCTCTAAAATATCCCTTTGGATTTTGCAACTTCATCCAAGAATGGCACAGGTTCCTCTGTATCTCCTATTTCCTGGACACTGCTTGATCTGATCAGTCTCTCTTTAAATTTTGGAGTGGAAGGCTTTCTGTTGCGGTGTACTGCAGGAATGACACTCTGCGTTTATGGCAGGACACCTTCGCGGCATTCAGGGGAAATGGGAGCACTGGATTATGGAGACGACTGCCCCCTCTTGATTCTATGTGTGCTTTTTAGTAGGTGTACTGGTACCTCTATTGCTCACAAACTAGACTGAGTTAATGGTCTGACTCCAAAAAGGTTCTCTATCACCCCAGAATAAAACTCGGTTCTGCTCCTGTAGCTCAGACTGTCTCGTTAATTGCACTGCCTTGGGTAATGTTAGCTCTTCTCTGGACTGCAGAAAGTCAGATAAGGACATCAAGCACAGACAGTCACTGATGAGTTCATCCTTTAGGATCCCGTTCTCACAAAACTCAGCCAAATGATACATTTATGAAAAGAAATCAATACTCTCTCTGGATCCTTGAGGGCGTCTATTAAATTTCACCTTTTTAAATTCATTTTATAGGATGTGGGCATCGCTGGCTAGACCAGCATTTATTACCCATCCCTAATTGCCCTTGGGAAAGTGGTGGTGAGCTGCCTTCTTGAACCGCTGCAGTCCCTGTGGTGTAGGTACCCCCCGAGTGTTGTTAGGGAGGGAGTTCCAGGACTTTGACCCAGCGACAGTGAAGGAACGGCGATATATTTCCAAGTCAGGGTGGTGAGTGACTTGGAGAGGAACTTCCAGTTGGTGGTATTCCCATCTATCAGCTGCACTTGTCCTTCTAGATGGAAGTGGTCATGGGTTTGGAAGGTGCTGTTGAAGGCACCTTGGTGAATTCCTGCAGCGCATCTTGTAGATGGTACACACTGCTGCTACTGTGCATTGGTGGGAGAGAGTGAATGTTTGTGGATGTGATGCGAATGATGTGGGCTGCTTTGTCCTGAATGGTGTCCAGCTTCTTGAATGTCTGGTCTATTATAACATTCCTTCAAAAAACAAAACACAAATTGAAATCCTTGATAACCACCTCATAGGTTACTGTGCCCTCATTAGCACATGTCTTATTAAAGTGTCACCTCTGCTGCTGCCAATGGAATAGAAGAGTGTGCTGATGTGTACTTTATCAGGCTTCCATGCTAATGCTTAAGCGATCCTATACCTGCTGAATCTGCGATGCCAGTTTTGCCAGTGTGCTGCTTGGTTGGGGTCTTCCACATGGTCAAAGGAGTTGGGTAGAGATAGGACTTTTTCCATGACTGTCTATTGCTTTAATCAATTGTCATGGGACTCCATTGGTGCTTTTCCTTTCAATTCTTTGCCACAGTCATTCCCTCATTGTTTTATTTTAAATGGCTTTCACTTTCCCATCACTGGCAGTTTCACCAGGGACCCTTGCTATTCAATAAGTTTACAGCTACCATCATGAAGTATCGTCATAAACGGTCCCAGGGTGTGTTTTACAGAGATTACTGGAAGCAAGGCATCCAGGATCTTCCAAACATTTATTAACCATATACAAATATATACAGGGATAGATAAGCATGAGGCTCCTTCCAGAAGCATTTCTCTCTGAGTTCCAATGACACACAATCTGACATCAATGATGATGTATGTTAGTTATTAGCATAATAGCTATAATAGCTTTATACGTCAAACAGTTGACTATGAGATGAACAATTCTGAATAGTTAAGTGCAGATGAAAGCTAAATTCAATAGCCACCACAACCAGCCGTGGGGATCACAATGCGGGATTAACCTATACCTGTTGGCTGCAATGCAGGCAGCACATGAACATTTTGCTACCTGCTATTTTAAATTATTTCACTGCACCCAGCCTCACATCCCCATGTCACAGCTTCTACATACACTGCCAACTATTCATCCTTGACAGCTACATCACCCTAACAATCACTGACATACTTCCTTCTTTCCTCTAAGTGAAGGTGGTGGACAACTGGAGGCTGTTAGAGACAAATGGCGCAGGGCATTCACACCTGACCCCCATGGAGGAGATTTTACTGGCCATTAGTGAGACACTCATTGCTGAGGACATAGCTGGCAGAGGCTCTGAGACCATCAAAAATGATGTCATCCCTATACTTAATCCTCCTTCTTATATCCCACTTCCCCTTGTCTTATAATCTTTTCTGATTTAGAAGCTGCAAATAGTACAACCATACTTTTTTTTATTCATTCATGGAATGTGGGCTTCTCTGCCTGGGCCAGCATTTATTGCCCATCCCTAGTTGCCCTTGAGAAGGTGGTGATGAGCTGCCTTCTTGAACCTCTGCAGTCTGTGTGGTATAGGTACACCCACAGTGCTATTAGGAAGGGAGTTCCAGGATTTTGACCCAGCGACAGTGAAGGAACAGCGATATATTTCCAAGTCAAGATGTTGACTGACTTGGAGAGGAACTTCCATTTGGTGGTATTCTCATCTATCGGCTGCCCTTGTCCTTCTAGATGATAGTGGTCGTGGGTTTGGAAGGTGCTGTCGAAGGAGACTTTGATGAATTCCTGCAGTGCATCTTGTAGATGGGTACACACTGCTGCTACTGTGCATTGGTGTTGAAGGGAGTGAATGTTTGTGGATGTGGTGCCAATCAAGCAGACTGCTTTGTC
This sequence comes from Carcharodon carcharias, assembly GCF_017639515.1. Taxonomy (NCBI): domain Eukaryota; kingdom Metazoa; phylum Chordata; class Chondrichthyes; order Lamniformes; family Lamnidae; genus Carcharodon; species Carcharodon carcharias. The sequence goes on from NC_054469.1 coordinate 111,901,270, forward strand.
CTGAACAGTGTCCAGCTTCTTGAGTGTTCAGGAGCTGCACTCATCCAGGCAAGTGGAGAGTATTCCATCACATTCCTCACATGTGCCTTGTAGATGGTGGACAGGTTTTAGGGAGTCACGAGGCGAGTTACTCATCGCAGGATTCCGAGCCTCTGATTTGCTGTTGTAGCTAAAGTATTTATATGGCTATAAAAACAAAAAAACTGCAGATGCTGGAAATCCAAAACAAAAACAGAATTACCTGGAAAAACTCAGCAGGTCTGGCTGCATCGGTGGAGAAGAAAAAAGTTGACGTTTCGAGTCCTCATGACCCTTCAACATAACTGATTTTTCTTTACAAGGAGAGGGGTGAAATATAAGCTGGTTTAAGGTGGGGGGTGGGGGGAGAGAGAGAGAAGTGGAGGGGGGGTGTTGTTGTAGGGACAAGCAAGCAGTGATAGGAGCAGATCATCAAAAGATGTCACAGACAAAAGAACAAAAGAACACAGAGGTGTTGAAGTTGGTGATATTATCTAAACGAATGTGCTAATTAAGAATGGATGGTAGGGGCACTCAAGGTACAGCTCTAGTGGGGGTGGGGGGGGGCATAAAAGATTTAAAAATAATGGAAATAGGTGGGAAAAGAAAAACCTATATAAATTATTGGAAATAAAAAACAAAAGGAAGGGGGAAGAAACAGAAAGGGGGTGGGGATGGAGGAGGGAGCTCAAGATCTAAAGTTGTTGAATTCAATATTCAGTCCGGAAGGTTGTAAAGTGCCTAGTCAGAAGATGAGGTGATGTTCCTCCAGTTTGTGCTGGGCTTCACTGGAACAATGCAGCAGGCCAAGGACAGACATGTGGGCAAGAGAGCAGGGTGGAGTGTTAAAATGGCATGTGACGGGGAGGCTTGGGTCATTCTTGTGGACAGACCGCAGGTGTTCTGCAAAGCAGTCGCCTAGTTTACATTTGGTCTCTCCAATGTAGAGGAGACCGCATTGGGAGCAACGAATGCAGTGGACTAAGTTGGAGGAAATGCAAGTGAAATGCTGCTTCACTTGAAAGGAGTGATTGGGCCCTTGGACGGTGAGGAGAAAGGAAGTGGAGGGGCAGGTGTTATATCTTTTGCGTGGGCATGGGGTGATGCCATAGGTGGGGGTTGAGGAGTAGGGGGTGATGGAGGAGTGGACCAGGGTGTTCCGGAGGGAACGATCCCTACGGAATGCCGACGGGGGGGTGAAGGGAAGATGTGTTTGGTGGTGGCATCATGCTGGAGTTGGCAGAAATGACGGAGGATGATCCTTTGAATGCGGAGGCTGATGGGGTGATAAGTGAGGACAAGGGGGACCTTATCATGTTTCTGGGAGGGAGGAGAAAGCGTGAGGGCGTCATCTTCCGACTAGGCACTTTACAGCCTTCCGGACTGAATATTGAATTCAACATCTTTAGGTCTTGAGCTCCCTCCTCCATCCCCACCCCCTTTCTGTTTCTTCCCCCTTCCTTTTGTTTTTTTTCCAATAATTTATATAGATTTTTCTTTTCCCACCTATTTCCATTATTTTTAAATCTTTTATGCCCCCCCACCCCTACTAGAGCTATACCTTGAGTGCCCTACCATCCATTCTTAATTAGCACATTCGTTTAGATAATATCACCAACTTCAACACCTCTGTGTTCTTTTGCTCTTTTGTCTGTAACATCTTTTGATGATCTGCTCCTATCACTGCTTGTTTGTCCCTACAACAACACCCCCCTCCACTTCTCTCCCCCCAACCAACCACCGCCCCCCGCCCCCCACAACCCCCCCCCCCCCACCTTAAACCAGCTTATATTTCACCCCTCTCCTTGTAAAGAAAAATCAGTTATGTTGAAGGGTCATGAGGACTCGAAATGTCAACTCTTTTCTTCTCCGCCGATGCTGCCAGACCTGCTGAGTTTTTCCAGGTAATTCTGTTTTTATTTATATGGCTAGTCCAGTTCGGTTCCTGGTCAATGGTAACCCCCAGGATGTTTATAGTGGGGAATTCAGTGAAGGTAATACCATTGAACATCAAGGGGCATTGGTTGGATTCTCTCTTGTTGGAGATGGTCATTGCCTGACACTTACATGGCGCAAATATTACTTGCCACCTTTTAGCCCAAGCCTGGACATTGCCTAGGTCTTTCTGCATTTGGACGTGGACTGCTTTAGTATCTGAGGAGATGCGAACGGTGCTGAACATCGTGCAATCATCAGTGAACATACCCACTTCTAACCTTATGATGGAAGGAAGGTCATTGATGAAGCAGGTGAAGATGGTTGGGCCAAGGACACTACCCTGAGGAACTACAGCAGTGATGTCCTCGAGCTGAGATGACTGACCTCCATCAACCACAATCACCTTCTTTGTGCTAGGTATGACTTCAACCAGCGGAGAGTTTTCTCCCTGATTCCCGTTGACTTTAGTTTTGCTAGGGCTTCTTGATGCCGCACTCAGTCAAACGTTGCCTTGATATCAAGGGCAGTCACTCTCACCCAACTTGGGAGTTCAGCTCTTTTGTCCATGTTTGAACCAAGGCTGAAATGAGGTCAGGAGCTGAGTGGCCCTGGTGGAACCCAAACTGGGCATCAGTGAGCAGGTTATTGCTAAGCAAGTGCCACTTGGTAGTACTACTGATGACCCCTTCCATTACTTTACTAAGGATGGAGTGTAGACTGATGGGGTGATAATTGACTGGGTTGAATTTGTCCTGCTTTTTGTGTACAGGACATACCTGGGCAATTTTTCACATAACCAGGCAGATGCCAGTATTGTAGCTGTACTGGAACAGCTTGAATAGGGGCGTGGCAAGTTCTGGAGCCCAAGTCTTCACTACTATTGCCGAAATATTATCAGGGCCCACAGCCTTTGCATTATGCAGTGCCTTCAGCCATTTCTTGATATCACATGGAGTGAATCGAATTGGCTGAAGACTGGCATCTGTGTTGCTAGAGACCTCCGGAGGAGGCTGAGATGGATCATCCACTCGGCACTTCTGGCTGAAGATCGTTGCAAATGCTCCACTTTTGTAACTTTTGCACTGATGTCCTGGGCTTCTCCATCATTGAGGATGGGGACACTTGTGGATCCTTCTTCTCCAGTGAGTTGTTTAATTGTCTATCACCATTCACCACTGGATATGGCAGGACTGCAGAGCTTAGATCTGATCTGTTGGTTGTGGGATCACTTAGCTCTGTCTATTACTTGCTGCTTATTCAAGTAGTCCTGTGGTGTAGCTTCACCTGGTTGACATGTCATTTTTAGGTATGGCTAGTGCTGCTCCTGGCATGCCCTCCTGCAATCTTCATTGAACCAGGGTTGATCCCCTGGCTTGATGGTATTGGCAGAGTTGGGGTTATGCCGGGCCATAAAGTTACAGATTGTGTTTGAGTACAGTTCTGCTGCTGCTGATGGCCCACAGCACCTCATGGATGCCCAGTCTTGAGTTGATAGATATGTTCAAAATCTATCTAGCACAGTGATAATGCCACACAACACGATATAGGGTATTCTCAATGTGAAGGCAGGATTTCATCTCTGCAATGACTGTGCGGTAATCATTCCTACCAATACTGTCATGGACAGATGCATCTGCGCAGGCAGGTTGGTTAGGATGAGGTCAAGTATGTTTTTCGCTCTTGTTGGCTCCCTCCCCAACTGCCGCAGACCCAGTCTAGCAGCTATGTCATTCATGACTCGGCCAGTAGTGGTGCTACTGAGCCACTCTTGGTGATGGACTTTGAAGTCCCCCACCCAGAGTACATTCAGCACCCTTGCCACCCTCAATACCTCCTCAGTTCCAGTGCCTAGGTGGATGCTGGGTGGTCTGTCCAGTTTCATTCCTTTTCTGTGACTTTGAGTGGCTTGCAAGTCCATTTCAGAGGCCAGACCAGAAAGATTTCCTTCCCTAAGGACATTGGCGTCATGGTCACCTTTTAATTCCAGATTTTTTATTGAATTCAAATTCCACCATCTGCCATGGCAGGAATTGAACCCTGGTCTCTGGAGCATTAGTCTGGTCTCTGGATTACTAGTCCAGCAACATTACCACTACGTCATCGCCTCCCCATTTCTTATTCCCTATCCCCTCAAGGTCATCCCCTGCTTTAACCGACCTCCCCCCCCCCCGACCTCTTGGACCCAACCCACAAACCCTCTCACAGCCCCTTGCTGACACCCCCACCCCAAACTTCGCTGAACTCCCTGGTGTGGTGGGGCTGCCTGTATTTCCAGCAGTGGCCACTGCTCCCAACTGGTACTGTTGGGATTACAGAGCTGCCAGCCATCCAATTGGCAGAATTTCCTACCAAGATAGGGGCAGAAGTCTTGTCTAAAAGCAATTAACATTGCTCCCAGCATTAAATCGCTGCGGTGCAGCTGTGGGGAACATGGGTGAGCTCCCCCCGGATTTTTTAGCCAGAGGGGGAGGGGGGAACCGCGGCACCTCATAGAATCTGGCCCTATAAGGAGACCAGATGAGATCCTGGGCTATATAACCAGAAGGAGAGAGTACAAATCTCAGCAAGTGTGTTTGAGCATACCCAATTTAATTGCTCTGCCACTGGGAGCTGTGCCTGGGTCCAAAGTTCTGGGATTCCCTCCCTAAATATCCTCATCTCCCACCTCTTTTCTCTCCTTTAAGAAGCTCCTTAAAACCTAGCTGTTTGACCAAGCTTTTGATCATTTGCCCTAATATCACCCTATATTGCTTGGTATCAAACTTGGCTTTATAAAGCTTCTATGAAGCACTTGGGTGCTCTATTTTGTTAAGGGCACTCTATAAATACATTTTTTGCTGTTTCTGTTGTACAAGATGCTAGTCTAGTGCCCCCTGAGTACTGAATAGCTTCTGGTCAGTGTCCTGAGGAGGGCATCCAGGTGTTGGTGTGGTGCAGCAAAGAACAGCTTCATTGGATAGTTGAAATTAGGCACCTGAGGAATGAGGAAAGGATGGAGGAGTTGGGAATGTTATATTGGCAAAGAGGAGGGTCATGATTGATTTTATATACAAATGTGCAATATACAAGATTCTAAGGGATACAGGCAAGAAATATCTAACTTGGTGCTGGATTCTACAACAAGAGTATCCAATTAAAACTGCTCCCAGCATTAAATCGCTGTGGGGCAGCCGCAAGGATCATGGGTGGGCTCCCCCAGACTTTTTAGTCAGTGGGGAATGGGGACTGCGGCACCCCATAGAATCCAGCCCTATAAAGAGACCAGATGAGATCCTGGGCTATATAACCAGAAGAAGAGAGTACAAATCTCTTTGGATTTAATTACTTTATACCGAAAGTGGCAAATGTTCAGAATGGGCTGCCAAGGGAAGGCAGTGAGGGTTGATTGTTTCAACAAATTTGATAAAAAATTGAACAAGTACCTGGAGAAAAGTACTAAAGAGTTATGAGAGGTATCATAGGCTATATTCCCTGGACACTGAGACCGCAGTGGTCTTTTCTGGTTGCATACATCCATCCTAACTTCCTCTGAGCAGTGTGAGACCATATATATCTAAGATGCGTTACATTACTTTGGCTCTGCATTAGCTGTACAGGGTTTGTCATCCCACACTAGAGAGTGATATACAGCTAGAAATACACATATGACTCATACATCTCAGACCCCACCTGCTTCCAGAAACGCACATCTTTTAATGCATGAATACAAACAATTCATTGTACATTAAAAAAAATTAACAATCTTCATTAAATCAATCTACCAGATGTACTACAGGTATATTATACATCATACAGGGTACCCCATTCTCACTACAATCGCCAGCCCTCAGGTCAGTGGTATGATAATAGCAGCCTTCATGCTGGTGATTAGCTGGATTCCTGTGACGTATTCACAGATAATGTGAGAATGTGTTGTTACTTTTTTACCTTATTTGCTGGTTGGTTACCACAGTTGGTTTGCAGGAAGTCACTGCCATAGCTAGATCAAAGCAACAAGCATCCCTGTGGGGGTCAGCACGTCATTTATTTGACTGCAGCGCAATGCTATCAAATTGATGAGCTGAGATCTTTTTTTCCAACGTAACCACACAAAGCGTAGTATTTTATAGCAATGTCATTACGTTATAAATGGGTCAGGAAAGGTTATTTTTAGCAGCAATAGCAGATCACAGAATTTATTCCTCTTATTATCTAAAGGCCTCTTCTTTCATTTTCTGAAGGTGATGATAGCTTTTGTGTTTGTTTTATGTGTCTTGCAGTTATTCAGAAACATATCTTTAGAAATGTTTTCAGCACAAACTTTATGTTGTGGGTTTTAACTTCCTGAAAGAAACCACAATGATTGCTTAACGCCAGACATTTTTAACATTACTACATTGCAACTGGGATTGCCAAATCTGATTGGATGGCTGGCATTCCTGGAGATCTCTTCACATGACACCTGATCATCTGGCATCTGTAAATATTACTGCATTTACTCTGTAAAAGTAGGCTCCCCTCAAATTAAGTATCTTCACTGGTGATTTTGTGTGAGGAATTGTTATCGAATCATAGAATGACAGAATGGTACAGTACAGAGGAGACCATTTGTTCCATCATGTCTCTGCCAGCTCTTTGGTAGAGCTATAACACTCATCTGCTCTTTCCCAATAGCCCTTATCAAATTTTCAACTATTTTTCAAATTCACTTTTAAATATTACTATTTAGTCTGCTTCTACCACCCTTTCAAGCAGTGCATTCCAAATCACAACAACTCACTGCGTAAAAAAATGTTTCCTTATGTCATTTCCAATCCTTTGGCCAATCACCTTAAATCTGTATTTATATTTGTATTTGTTCATGGGATGTGAGTTTCACTGCTAGGCTGGCAATTATTGCCCCTCCCTAATTGTCCTTGAACAGGTGGTGATGAGCGGCCCTCTTATATCATTGCAGTCCATGTGGTGAAGGCATTCCCACAGTGCTGTTAGGGAGAGAGTTCCAGGATTTCGACCCAGCAGCGGTGAAGGAACGGTGATATATTTCCAAGTCAAGATGGTGAGTGACTTGGAGGGGAATTTCCAGGTGGTGGCGTTCCCATCTATGTACTGCCCTTGTCCTTCTAAATGGTAGTGGTTGTGAGTTTGGAAGGTGCTGTGTAAGGAGCCTTGGTGGATTCCTGCAGCACATCTTGCAGATGGTACACACTGCTGCTACTGTGCGTCGGTGGTGGAGGGAGTGAATGTTGGTGGATGGGGTGCCAATCAAGCGGGCTGCTTTGTCCTGGATGATGTCAAGCTCCTTGAGTGTTGTTGGAGCTGCACTCATCCAGGTGAGTGGAGAGTATTCCATCACACTCCTGACTTGTGCCTTGTAGATGGTGGACGGGCTTTAGGGAGTCAGGAGGTGAATTATGCGGCACAATTCCTAGCCTCTGCTGTGCTCTTGTAGCCACAATATTTATATGGTGTGGTAACTGGACGCATAGCCACACCCTCCTGCCAATCACAGGTCATGTGATGTACTGTGGGGGCTTCAACCAGTGAGCTCTTAGCGTAGGCAATCCACAGGGCAGGGCTATTCCGATGAGAGATCTGATCGAGCGTGCAAGCACTGAAAATGGCTCTGTAATAAAGTTTACCTGTTTCTTAACAAAACCAGTCTGCTCCATAGAGTCACTGCATTTGGCAATGAGGGTAAAATCAACTTCAACCCTGAACCTTGCCTTGTTACCGTGAGTAAATCGAATTTTAAAAAAGCTTCTCACCAGTCATGCCACTGTTTGGAAAAATCGACACATATGATGCTAATATTAAAGATTGGAGCTAGTATGTTGAATGCCTTGGATTTTACTTTGGAGTAAATGGAATAACTGCCGAAGAAAAGCAGGAATCGATCCTCTTAAGTATATGCGGCAGTAAAGCATATAACTTAATTTGTAACTTGACTGCCCCGAGCGCACCCAATTCCAAGTCACAAAGCGAATTATTGGACCTAATGAAAACAGACTTCCACCCGAAGCCGTCCATGATAACGCAATATTTTAAATTCAGTTCAAGAGTTCGGGCATCAGAAGAGTCCATTGCAACCGATGTAGCAAACCTCAAGCAGTTAACAGAATACTTCGACTTCTGAGAGGTTTAAACGATATGCTGCAGGACTGATTGGTATGTGGAGTCAAGGACGCCGCCATTCAGCACTGATTGCTTGCCGAGTTCGACCTAGAAATCTCCTTCACCATGGAGTGCTGCGAGAAACTCGCAGGCTTTACAACACATGGATAAAATGCCGTACTTCATGTTTGGCGGTAACCTGATGCTGAGTGAAAGCTGGACCTGCAGAATTAAAGTGCAATTCAATGGCTACTGTGAGAAGCATTAAGTACCCTAACAGAAATGCTTCATCATCAGTTTCACGACAAAAGCTGTGGAGGTGACCACAAAGCAGATACCTATAAATTCAAACAGGCAGAATGCCATTATTGTCATAGGAAGGGTCACATGGTTAGGCAATGCTGGCAAAGTTGAAGCAATCTGCAAAACAGCAAACGAACATGACAGAAGCAAAGACTGAAGCAGCTGCTCCTGATGTTTACTCATTATATAATGTGATTGCTAAGACAGCCTATTATGGTGAGTACATGTGAATGAGAAGCCCCTGAAAATGGAAGTGGATACTGGTACCTCAATTACAGCGGTAGGAGACCACTCTTTCAGGTACCTTAATGAAGAAAGACAACCAATAAACTTGGAGCAGACAACCACTAAATTAAGAACATACCAGGGGAATCTGTTCAAGTAAAGCACATAGCCACTGCCCCAGTCGCTTACAAGTTAGCCCAACTGCTGTTATAATAATGAAAGGAGAGGGACCCAGTCTTTTAGGTCAGGATTGGCTACAGAAGATCAAACGTTGGTCTGAGATATTTCACCTGAAATCAGATGGAATTTCAGAACTTCGAAGGAAATACAACATGGGTTTTTGGAATTAGGGAAGTTTAAAGGCATGCAGGCCAAGATACATGTTGATCCTCAGGCAACACCACATTTCTTTGAGGCCAGGCCTATGCCTTACACATTGAAAGAAAAGGTGGATGCAGAGCTGTGCCAATTAGAAAAACTGGGTATCATTCAACCTGTCCAATTCTTGAAATGGGCAGCACCCATAGTTCCAGTGGTTAAGTCTGACCATTTGTGGAGACTATAAATTGATTGTAAACAAGGGAGCAAAACTAGGCAAGTACCCCATTCCAAGGATAGATGACTTATATGCCAAGCTGGCTGGAAGCAAGTCCTATACAAAATTGGATATGGGCCATGTCTACCAACAATTAGGACTGGATAGCACATTGAGAGAATGCGTGACTGTCAACACACATAAAGATCTCTATCAGTACACTCGTCTGCCCTTTGGAGTCTCGTCTTCGTGCGCTATCTTCCAAAGAATAATGGAAAGCCTTTTGCAAGGACTCCCTCGCGTGGTAGTATATTTGGATGATGTTCTGATCACTGGGTGAACCAAGGTTGAACGCTTGGCCTACCTGGACGGCTGCTAAGAAGGTTCATGGAAGCCTGTGTACAGATAAAGAAGGAAATATGCAAATTTCAAGCACCAGAAGTTACTTACCTGAGTTACAGGGTGGACGCCATGGGTTTGCATCTGATAGAAGATAAAATTCAGGCAATAAAAGATGCATCATCAACATCCAATGTAACCAAACTCAAGTCCTTCCTGGGTATGATAAACTACCATAGCCGCTTCTTTCTCAACCTGTCAACTGTTTTGGCACCATTACACTTGCTGATAAAAAAGCACCATCGTTGGTCATGGGGTTCACAACAGGAAGAAGCCTTTGTGAAAGCCAAGAAATTTCTGCATTCGCCATGTTTATTGGTACATATTGACTGCACAACGTTCAGCACCATTCGTGACTCCTCAGGCACTTAAGCAGTCCATGTCCAAATGCAGCAAAACCTGGACAATATCCAGGCTTGGGCTGACAAGTGGCAAGTAATATTCATGTCATACAAATGTCAGGCAATGACCATTTCCAACAAGAGAGAATCTAACTATCACCCCTTGATGTTCAATGGCATTACCATCACTGAATCACCCACTATCAATATCCTGGGGGTTACTATTGATCAGAAACAGAACTGGACTAGTCATATAAATACTGCGGTTACAAGAGCAGGTCAGAGGCTAGGAATCCTGTGACAAGTAATTCATTTACACTAAATCCTAATCACCCATCTGCCCATGTTCACTGATCTACACTAACTCCAGATCTGGCAAAAGCTTGATTTTAAAATTCTCTTTGTTTTCAAATGAATTGAATGGATTTTTTAGCTGGTTTGAAAATGATGCATTTACGGAACATGTGATTCTACAGCACATTTCACTTTATGATTGAGAAGGACCTCATGTTATGATCAACAAATAGGAGGCAGAGAAACAACTCAAGAAGTGAGTCCATGTGAAGGGTTCTCAAAATTCCCACATTTTTCATATCATCAACAAGGATATGACTTTTGGACTTTTACCTGAAACCAGACAATGAGAGGAGACAGAATACACATTCTTCCCTTTAGAACAATCAACACAAAACTAAAGCCCATCAAAATCTTGCATAAATAATCGCTACTAACTTCGGGGGCAGGAAGACCACAATCAATGCAATTATGCGAACCCATCAATACTCCATATATACAATGGCTTTAAGTTCAAGACAAGTTACGGGGGCAGGAAGACAATGAAAAACATCATGCGAGCCCATTAAAACAACGAGACAACAATCACCTAGGGAAGCCCACCAAAATCAAACAAAGAACTAATCTTGATTTGGATTGAGATAAGAAATTAAAAAAAAACAGTATAACTGGGCCAGCAGATCTGAGTGTGAGCAGTTTTGAAAGCAATTTGTTTTTGGGCAGTGAGGATTTTAAGCAGGGAGCTGAGCCAAGCGGAGGAAGGAGATCTGGAAGTCTGCAGGCCCGCAGGCAACATCACGGCGAGGGGCATGGGGTGGCAGGCTCAACCGAAGACAACAAGGCTGCAACCACGGCCCTCCACAAAGATCGACCACCCACAACCACGCCCTCCATCCAACTGAAGAACCTTTGCAGATTCCACAGACCAGGACCACGTGGGGATGGCACGCCCCAGAGGACACAAAGAGCATACCCCAAAACTGCAACCGGCTTACCTGGCTGGATTTCGAATGGTCAAGGAACCCTGGTTGGTGAGCATGATCCCTGACCTCTCCTAGTTCAATTTAGTTAGGTTTTGGGGTAGGACAAGGGTAAGGGGATTAGTAGTATGATTTTCCCTCATTATGCCATGTGTTCCCCATTCTTAACTAAGTGTACTTTGTAGGTCTGTATAATATCAGTGTAATCCTAATGTTATAAGTTCATTTGTGACTTCAATAAACTCAGTTTTATTCTTGCACCAAAACCAGTTGTCTGCTGCACTTTGTCACAACCCATAAAATAAGTCCAAGGTCTAGAACCCAGGGAGTGGGAGCGATTCGAATCACTCAGAAGTCAGAGGTGGAGCTGACACACACCACCACTCCCTACACATGGAAAGCATGCAGTCCAGATCAGGGGAAAAATTCATAAGGTCATCAATTGGCAGTTTCTTTCTCTCTGGTCTTTTAGAAATCATTTGACATGAATACTGTTCCCTGCTGTTGGAAATCAGCCTTATCTTTTGCACTGATGTTCTGGGCTCCTCCATCCTTGAGGATGGAATATTTTTGCAGCCTCCTTCTCCAGTCAATTGTTTATTCATCCACCAGAAATCCACAACTGCATATGGCAGAACTGCAGAGCTTAGATCTGATCCGTTGATTGTTGAATTGCTTATCCTTGTCTATCACTTGTTGCTTATGCTGTTTGGCACACAAGTAGTCCTGTATTGTAGCTTCACCAGGTTGATACCTCATTTTTAGTTACACCTGGTGCTGCTCCTGACATGCCCTTTTGCACTCTTCTTTGAACCAGGGTTGATCCCCTGACTTGGTAGTAATGTTAGAGTGGGGGATATACTGGGCCACAAGGTTACAGGTTGTGATTGAGTACAATTCTGCTACTGTTGATGGCCCACAGTGTCTCATGATTGCCCAGTCTTGCGTTGCTGGATCTGTTCAAAATCTATCCCAATTAGCATGGTGATAGTGCCACATAACACGATGGTGGGTATCCTCAGTGTGAAGGAGGGACTTCATCTCCACAAGGACCATACAGTGGTCATGCCTACTGATACGGTCATGGACAGATGCATCTACGGCTGGCAAGTTGATGAGAATGAGGTCAAGTATGTTTTTCCCTCTTGTTGGTTCCCTCACCACCTGGCGCATACCCAGTCCAGCAGCTATATCCTTTAGGATTCGGCTAGCTCGGTCCATAGTGGTGCTACTGAGCCACTCTTGGTGATGGAAATTGAAATCCCCACCCAGAGTACATTCTGCATCCTTGCCACCCTCAGTGCTTCCTCCAAGTGGAGTTCAACATGGAGAAGTACTGATTTATCAGTTGAGGTGAGCGGTACATGGTAATCAGCAGGAAATTTCCTTGCCCAAGTTTGACCTGATGCCATGAGGCTTTATGGGGTCCAGAGTCATGTTGAGGACTACCAGGGCAACTCCCTCCTGACTGTGTAGTATTGTGCCACTACTTCTGCTGGGTCTGTCCTGCCTGTGGGACAGGACATACCCAGGGATGGTGATGGTATGTCTGGGACATTATCTGTAAGGTATGATTCTGTGAGTATGACTATGTCAGACTGTTGCTTGACTAGTCTGTGAGTTAATGCCAATTTTGGCAAAAACCTCCAGATGTTAATAAGGAGGACTTTGCAGGTTCGACAGGGCTGAGTTTGCCATTGTCGTTTCTGGTGCATAGGTAGATGTTGGGGTTGGTCCGTCCAGTTTCATTTCTTATTGAATTTGTAGCAGTTTGATACAACTGAGTGGCTTGCTCAGCCATTTCAGGGGCAGTTAACAGTCAACCACATTACTGTGGGTTTGGAGTCACATGTAGGCCAACTAAGGACAGCAGATTTCCTTCGCTAAAGGGCATTATTGAACCAGATGGGTTTTTTTTAACGACGATCAACATGGTTTCATGGTCATCAATAAACTTGGTCATCAATAAACTTTTAATTCCCAAAATTTTATTGAATTCAAATTTGCCTTGTTGGGATTTGAACCTGGGTCCTTAAAGCATCACGCGGGGTCTCTGGATTATTAGTCCAGCAATACCACCACCATCACCTCCCCACCTCATTACTGACCCTTTTGCCACTGTGTTGTGAATGGTGGCCGAGTTGGTACTATAGATAGAGTTGATCAGCAAACACTTCTTAGATGAAAACTTCAAGTTTATTTACAAGGTACTCAACAGCAACAACATTTGTGCTTTCAACTCAAACTCTATCTCTACACAAACAACTACTAACTACTGACTACTGAGGTAGCCCGCACTACTCTCTCATTGGGTATTAAAGATCATGTGATTTCCTTTAACAAGCACTATTCTTAAAGGTATATTACACACTAATTAAAACCATAATAACCACACACTGGAAACATTTTCCTTTTGTTAACCTAATCAAAACCATTCATGATTTTGAAAACCTCTATTAAATCTGCTTAACCTACTCTGCTTTAATAAGCATAAATCTAGCTTCTCCTGTTCCCCAACCTAACTAAAGACCCTCATCCCTAATACCATCCTAAAAATCTCTTCCACACCATCCCCAATCCCTTGCCAACCTTTCTCAAATTATACTATTCTCAAGGGACAAAGATCATGGAAATCAGGGAAATAGGCACACTTTTAAAGGCACAAGTTGACATCAACTGATCTATTTTTTGACTGATCGAATCTTCTGTGCCACTATTGTCAAGCTTTGTTGCACTGCACTTAACTCTATAAATAATGGAAATCTTGCAGCAAATTGTCTCTGTTACTATTCCTATTGGCTGTTACATTCCCTCATGCTCTCTCTGTCTCACTCAACTACTCAATTACTCTTCATAGCTCCCATCATCTTGTTCCATACAATGTATAGGCTGAAACCCTCATTCATTGCCCCTGGGGAATGCCTATTTCCTGGGAGCAGATGTCAAGAAAAAAGGGCATGGAACCATTTCACTGCATAACTCACATTATTCCAAGAGTTTTTGGAAGGTTGCAGCTGAGCCTTTATATAGATAAAGACTCATTACAGCATTGGAAATGAGGGACTATTTGCCTGGATCATCATTGGCAATTCCCTCATTCGCCAATTTTTCTGGCTGAACCAGGCTGGTTACAACCTTGGCCTCTTAAAACCGAGAACAAAAAGAGACGGGTCAGGAAGGATTTCTACATTAAATTGAGGGCAATGATTCAAGTGATGGACAATCTCAATGAAATTATGTTGGCTGCAATTGGCTGAACATTTTAATTCTTTTGCTTCTCCTTTTTTTTGTGTTTTACTTAAAATTGATTGTAAAACTTACATTAATTCAGCCTCTGGCTGTGGTGTAAATTGATTTTAACTAATCATTGAGAAAACATATATTCCCATTTACACCTCCCCTTGAACCACCCTTGTTTCTTTATGTATCCCATTACCATTCTGTTTTGCCTTGTACCATCATCGCTTTTGTCATTTAATCTCCCTAATCTTCCACCATGTCACAGACCTTCCCTTTGTTCTTTTTCCCCTCCCCTTTCCCTACCTCTGTGCTTACTTAAAACTTGTTACACCTCAAATTCTTTCCAGTTCTGACGATAGATCACTGACCTGAAATATTAGGCAGAACTGTAACTTCCAAGGTGGTGGGGGTTTGGATGCATGCAGGGAGTTAACTCCTTGAAAAATGCCAGCATGTCAGAAGCTCAACATGACCCCGCCCACTTCTGCGGTTTAGCAGGTTGCATTCCAAGGTGAGCACATGTGGAGCCAATGGATCGGTCATTTAAATATTTGAATAATCAATTACTTGAGTCTAGAATCCAGAATCCTAGCTTTAATGGGCAGGGAACAGTTTCCCAAGTTGTGTGGAGCTTGTCAGGGCCTAAAAAGTGAGACCATGTTTGTGAACAGTCTGGTTCAGCCAGAAAAATTGGCCAATGAGGAGATTGCCAATGAACCTGACAAGCTGGGAAGTCTTTAAGCAGTAAAGCTGCCGATCTGCTGCCATGCCTATGGGAAAGGCTTGTGCTCACAGCACTTGTTCAGAGAGCCAGATTTCAATTTTTTTCAAAGTCATTGCACTTACCCTGGACTTTGCTCCCCTTGATCTTATCTTCCCTGATCTCAGCCTTCACTACATCATGGGAGCAGCTTATTCAGCTCTACCTTGGACCTCTAATGAAGAACAAGAAGAGCAGAAACACCAACAGCACTAGTAGCAGAAGGAGTAGCAACAACAGCAAAGCAGCTGCATTCTCTGCCACCACCTGTCACCCACAGGACAGATGCGATGGACACAGTGTTCCAGCTCGAAGGAGATAATATCACCCAGTACAGGGTACAGAGGCAGAGGATCAGCTTTTTTGGCATGACCAATCAGTGCCTCAATAGCCTAAGGCTTTCACGGTTGTTGCTGGTATCTGCAGGCACCTGGAACAGGGGGGGCCAGGTGGGCACACAATGCCAGTGCCTATCTGGATCACAAAAGTCCTGAATTTCTTTGCCTCCAGCTCCTTCCATGGATCTCCTGGTGAATCTATCCGGGAATCTGAATCACAACTTCAGTAAAACAATGACTTGCTCAATAATTGTCCTTGTGCTCAAGTGAATCTTGTTGTACTTTTCCTGTGCATCAGTGATCTGCCTCCTCTCAGGTGTTATAAGAGGGTCTTTAGAGGGTCAACATCTCACAGGTGACCAATGCCATGTTTGCCAAGGCCACCACAGTGAAGCTAGTCAAAGACAGAGCACGGTCACATTTACTGCAGTGACTGGATTCCCACAGGTCCAGCGAGTGATTGACTGCACACATGCAGCAGTCAAGTGCCCTCAGATTAGCCTAGTGTACCAATCAGAAGGGATTCCACTGCATCAATATTCAGCTAGTTTGTGATCTCCAAAATGTTGACTGTACAAGATTTCCTGGAAGCTGCCATGATTCCTTCGTTCTGTGCCAGTCACATCTCTCACAGGTTTTCACACCTCCATAGAGTAATCAGGTGGCCCCTTGGGACAAGACTACCCTCTAAAGACCCTCTTATAACACCTGAGAGGAGGCAGATCACTGATGCACAGGAAAAGTACAACAAGATTCACTTGAGCACAAGGACAATTATTGAGCAAGTCATTGTTTTACTCAAGTTGTGATTCAGATTCCCGGATAGATCTGGGGATCACACTTCAGTTTCCTTATTTGAAAAAGGATATGGTTGCATTAGAAATAATTCAGAGAATGTTCACTCAACTCATTCCTGGGATGAAGGACTTATCTTATGAGGAAAGGTTATACAGGTTAGGCTTGTACCCTTTGGAGTTTAGACGAATGAGAGGTGATCCTATTGAAACATATAAGATCCTGAGGGGACTTGATAGGGTGGATAACGGGTGGATGTTTTCTCTTGTGGGGGAAGCTAGAACTAGTAACACAGTTTAAGAATAAGGGGTCTCCCTTTTAAAAGGGAGATGAGGAGAATTTTTTTCTCTCAGACCCTCATTAGTCTGTGGGATTCTCTTCCTCAGAAAACAATGGAGGCTGGCCATTGAATTTATTCAAGGCTAAGTTAGATTTAAGGGACTGAAGGGTTATGAGGGCAGCCATGAAAGTGGAGGTGAGAACTCAATCAGATCAGCCACGATCTTATTGAATGGCACAGCAGGCACGAAGGACCAAATGGCCTATTCCTGCTCCTAAATCATATGTTCCTATGCAACCTCAGCAAGGATGTCCAGAATGGGAGTGAACGTGGTGCCTTGCCCGACATGGCGCGGCAGGGAGGAATGGAACCGCAGAAGAAGAAAGGTGCAGATCACTCGGCATTCTCCAGAATGGGAAGGAGGAAGAAGAGATTAACTGTACCACCATGCCATCATCCAAAGTCTAATCCTCCACTGCAGCCAGGGTGCTACAACTGCAGGTCCACGCCTGGTTCTCTGTCTTTCCCTGCAGCAGTGCATCGCTCTTTCTGCAGCCTTCAGAAAAAATACAAGGGTCCCTTTAAATGAAGATCCTTCCAATGATGGTGCGATCTCTGATCACACCCGAACTCTGTGATTGGTCAGGAAACCTGGAGCAGGATGTTAATGCTGTGGTCAGTTCAAATAAGATTCTGTCCATTAACTCTGTTTCTCTCTCCACAAAGATCATAAGACCATAAGGAGCATAAGTAGACCATTTGGCCCATTGAGTCTGCTTTGCCATTCAATGAGACCATGGCTGATCTGATAATCCTCAACTCCACTTTCCTGCCTTTTCCCCATAACCCTTGATTCATTTACTGATTAAAAATCTGTCTATCTCAGCCTTGACTATATTTAACGACCCAGCTTCTACAGCCCTCTGTGGTAAAGAATTCCACAGATTCACTACTCACTGAGAGAAGAAATTCCTCTCATCCCTGTTTTAAATGGGTGGCCCTTACTCTGAGATTATGCCCTCTGGTCCTAGACTCTCCCACAAGGGGAAACAAGTAACTCTCAGCATCTACCCTGTCAAGCCCCCTATGAACCTTATATGTTCCAATAAGGTCGCCTCTTATTCTTCTAAATTCCAATGAGTACAGGCCCAACCTACTCAACCTCTCCTCACAAGAAAATCCCTCCATACCTGGGATCAACCTAGTGAACCTTCTCTGGACTGCCTTCAATGCCAGTATATCTTTCCTTAGATAAGGGGACCAAAGCTGTTCACATTACTCTAGGTGTGATCTAACCATTGCCTGGTATAGTTTTAGCAAGACTTCCCTAATTTTATACTCCATTCTCTTTGAAATAAAGGACAACATTCCATTTGCCTTCCCCATTACCTGTGAACTTGTATGCTAGCTTTTTGTGATTCATGCAGGAGGACCCCCAAATCCCTCTGTGCTGTAGCTTTCTTCAGTCTTTCCCCATTTATATAGTATTCAGCTCCTCTATTCTTCCTGCCAAAGTGCATAACCTCACATTTTCCCACATTATATTCTATCTGCCAAGTTTTTGCCCACTTACTTAACCTCTCTATATCCTCAGTAGACTCCTTGGGCAGAATTTTATGGCCCCGTTTCGGAGAGGACAGGGCCATAAAATGCGGCAGGCAGTTGTAAATGCCCCATTGTGTCATCCTCACCACTTGCCGTCCCAACTATTTTTGTGTCATCCACAAACTTGGTGATAAAACATTTACTCAGGCTTCCTGAACCTGCAGCGTATCTCCGGTAATTTCTGTTCTTGCTTCAGGTACTCAAGATGCTGGGTGACTTCTCAGGCAAATGTCTGTGGTAGCTTTTTCTGCCATATCTACAAAAACAACAAAAGGAAAACTGTTTGAACTTACAACACAGAAACTCTATGTTGGTGTTTACCTTTCATGCGAGCAAATACTTCTAATCAGAGTTCCTATATTCCTTTATCCACTGAGGGGAGGAAGAATGTGTGTGAGTTAGTCTACACATCCTTCTTCCCTATCTTGTGCCTCCTCCTGTAAGTCTCTCCCCAGAATCTGCAGGGCTCATTTCTCAAATGCAGTAAGGGTAACCAATTGTTGATGGATCCCCTCCAGATGTGATCATGTGCTGCCTTCTCCTTCAGAAAAAGAAGTGAAGATAGATCAAGTGAGAAGTTACAAATGAAATCTACCTAACCCCCTGCAGGAAGTTGGCTATCCCAGATGGCATGGATGCCAGAAAATGTGCAGGACCCAACAGCCACTAAATCAGTGACAGGAAAATTATACATATCCAGTTTAATTCAGCAACACATAATAACGCAGATTTTCCAATATATGTGTGGTTAAAGACTGAATAATTAAAAATGGTTTTGCACTGACACAAATGTAAGTGTGCTATTTGGACCTAATTTTGAAGATCAGGTCATTCTGAACTTATGCGCAGCTCCTGATGCCAATTTGTGCATGTTGAAATGAGAGTGCAAATTGCTTTTAACTCAAATTTGAAAGGATGGGGAAAATAAAATTGGTTGATAAAATTTCTAAAAGCCATTGAAAATACTCAAAAGGCATCTCTGCACATTAGCAGACTTTCCCATTGCTGAAATTGTAAGTAATAAGAAATAACAGACAAAATAAAGAAAAGAAAACCTACAGTGCAGGCATGAGCCTATAGGCAAGTGATGGAGCAGCTAAGCATCTCACCAACCATTTGATGCCTGCTGAAGTGAGTGAAGTGATATGAAATAGTTACAAGGAGCATTACCCTATACCATCAAAACACCATCCTCAAAGGTTAACATCTCACCACTCGTGCAAGATAAAACAATCAGGTTTCAGGCTAAAGCTTTCAACCACTGTGACTGGATGTCATACTGGAAGGAGTCCTTGTAGCAGATGGTACAACTCTGATGGCCCAGCTCTGTGAGACTTCCCACGGTCATTGCTGGACAGGGGCTGTAGATTTGGATTAAGGTATCTTGGTAAATCAGTCAGGGTACAGCTGTTAATGATTTTCTTGGCATGCCTTTTCTTATGTTGTGTCACTAAAAGCATGATATAGGGAAGAACTTTTCCTATGGCGGGTGGGCTAGGTGGGAGCAGGCGGGGGCAGGGGCAGACTCAGAGCCAATCGCCTCCCGCGATCGGCTTCGTGGTGCCATTTTACGCAAGTGGGCCAATTAAGGCCCGCCTAGCGTAACGCATGGCCAGTAGTGCTCAGCGCATGTGCGCAAAAGAGCGCAGCAATCTCCCTGAGGCACAGAACTGCCTCAGGGAGATTGAATGGATTATAAAACTTTTTAATAAATAAAGTAAAAATGTATTTAAACATGTCCCATCATGTGACATTGTCACACGAGCTGGGACATGTTTATGAAGTTTGGAAATTTTATTTAATTATTCTATAAAATCTTCAGGAAACCTCTTCCCGCCCGTTGCTGAAGTATCTTAATGATGCCATTTAGCATACTGTTCCATCTTTCTCTGGGAGTTGAAGACTCTGTATACTCTAATTTTCTGCCACAGTGAAACTTGCAGATGTGAGCTTGCAGATACCGACAGATGATGCAGCTTGACCAAGCTTCCCTTCATTACACATCAAATAGGGGAATTCCCATTGGAATGCATTTAAAGGAAAGCTACATAAGCATATAAGAGAGAAAGGAACAGATGGATATACAATAAGGTCAGATGAAGAGAGGTGGGAGGTGACTTGTTTGGTGCATAAATGCTGGCATAGAGAAATTGGGCTAAAAAATCTAGTTCCCCTCTGCAGATTCAATGCAATTCTATGTATATTTATTATGAACATACAAATTAGCAACAGGAGTAGACCATTCGCCCCCTCGAGCCAGCTCTGCCATTGATACGATCATGGCTGATTTGATTGTGGCCTCAGCTTTCCTGTTCTCCCCCTATACCCTTTGACTCCTTTGTCAGTTAAATCTATCTAATTCAGCCTTAAGAATATTCAATAACCCAGCCTCTGCTGCTCTCCGGGGAAGAGAATTCCACACACCCATTTCATTCTGAGACCAAAAGAAATTCTCCTCGTCTCAGTCTTAAATGGGAGGCTCCTTATTTTTAAACAGCGTTCCCTAGTTCGAGGGCAGAATCATCCCAGATTTGCACTAAGTGCATAGCTGGTGGGTAAAACGATGTCTTATCCGCCAGCCACAATGGCAGTTTTACACACCAAGTCCTCCCAAACGTGCCACACTAATTGCGCATTCCGGGAAACATGCTGTTTCCATGGCGGGCAGGCTCTCATTCGTTTGCCATGCCATCATCTCGCCGCTTCATCATGCCAGGCACCATATTTAAATTCCAGCCGCATGCACACCTCTCAGTGCTTCCAGCCCATGACTCTGCAAAGGAAACATGGCCCCAAAAGGCAAAGAGACTGCATCCCTCGAGCATCTTTTGGATACAGTGGAGGCTCACCGTGATGTCCTCTACCCCACTCTGGCTGCACGATGGGCAGCAACATCACCAATCTGGCTTGGGAGGTGTGGGTGGCTGTGGTCAGCATCAATGCCCTGCAAAAGAGGACAGCCACCCAGTGCCACAAGAGGATGAATGATCTTCTCTGCTCTGCCAGGGTAAGTCACTCTTCTCATCACTCTCAACTCACACATTCACAAACCCAGTACACGTCCTCAGAGCCCTCGCTGTCATGAAGAGATAAAATGTATATAATGTTAATGGAAATTATTTTAAAATTGGAATTGTAGTAAGATCTGTGTCTATGGGTGTGTCTGTGTGTAGCTTAACTGGATTAAACTAGCTAGCCTGGCTGCTTTGACGTATAGTAGTTTGAGATGTTAATATTATAAACCTAAGGAGGAAAAGGTAAAGTTTAAATTTGCATTTGTTGAATAAACAATTCAAAGGAATGGGTAAAATCTTGCACCAAGCAATTACTAATAAAATTGGTGGAATTAAAGGATTTTTGTTAGGAGAGGTAAAATTTAAAAACCTAGTAATAGAATGAAAAACTTACATTCAAAGGAGAAGCTAGGTATAAACAGAAAGGAGTTTGTGTGTGAGTCAGGGGTATTTAGGCTCTAACCAGCCTGTAAGCCTACAACTGTGTCTGCAAAGGAAATAAATTGAAATGAAACTCATTTTGAATTCATAAGGTCAAATGTGCTTTGCCTGGTGTCTGTTTAAAGTCAAGGGGTTATTGTTGCCTTGGGGAAGATTACCTGGGAGTGATTAATTTGGGGATTTGTTTAAAAGTTATTATAGTAGTAATTTGTAGGCATGTGTTTGTGTTTAATTTGTTGTTAACTTAATAAGTATTTAATTTAGTTTTATTTTAAAGAAAACTCTTGAGGCTTGCTGGTTCTATTCCTAAATTCAGAGCTGCATCTCAAACATTCCAATAGAAAATATAGGTAATGACAGTTGTTCAAGTTTCCCTCTGGGATCGAAACAACTCAGCCTTTACCAACTGCTGTGTCATAACACTCCCTCACTGCCAGTTAAAGGGATATCACCATTCATTCTCTCATAAACACCTTAATTGTCTCCATCCTGTTTGTGGGACCACTCACTACTACTACAGGCATACTTATCATCTGGCCTGGCAGGCAACCTGTTACACCCTCTCCCTCTCTATTCATGCATGGCAAGCTGGCACATAACAAGTGGGGAAGATTGCAGACTGGTGGAGAGATGCCTAAAATCCAGATCCTAACGGACTTTGAAAACAGCGAGACCCAGCTGGCCAATGAGGATCTGGAGTGTTCCTGTGCTGACGGTGAGGTCAGCGCTGCTCTACCAGATGAGGATCCAGCAGTGCAACATCCATCAGAAAACCATGCCGTAAGTGATGTGTCCTCTTTCACAGGCCACTGCCATGCACTCATTATCCCCCCTTGCTTTCACAGGCACATTTGCCAAACAGCCGACAGAGTCCATGACCCAGGGCCTCCATTCAAGGCCCAAAGAAACCTCTGAAAAGGAATCTGAAGGCACCCTCCCTGAAGACCCATCACAGCGCTCACCCACACCCTCCACCAGCGCAGAGATACACACCTTGGTGGATTCTAGCTTCAGCGTAGCCTCGGAATCACAATCTGATGAGCACATCGCACTTTCTGATCCACAGCAGGTGGCAGCAGGGACTTCCCAGGTGTCCGGTAATCGGAGGACTGCTGGAAGCCAGAAATTTGCTAAGCCCTAGTCAAAGGGCTGCTGTACTCCTCAGATTGCAAGCCACGATGGAGGAGTTCATCTGCCTTCAGGATGTGGTGATAGTGCCGGCAAGCCAACTCACCAAGGTCCACAGTGGTAGGATGGCGGCTGCCATAGAGACTTTGGTCCAGGACATTGGTCCTGCACTGCTGCACGGGCTCAATTACATTGCTGATGCCATAGTTGGCCTCCAACAGTATGTACATGAGAGGGGTGCTGGGCAGCTTGATCTCATTCCAGCTACTCCTTCTCCTCCTCAAGGAGTCAGCCAGCGGCCCTGGGCACCCATAAGGAGGAGGGTCAACAGGTGAACACCCTGGAGCCATTCAGCCAGGTGACTCCGCAAGTGTCCCGATCATCCAAATCCCCTCTTCGTGTGACCCCAGCAGCTCCAGCTCCACAGCTCGAGGAGGGTGCCATTGCCACACAACAGGATCCTGAAAGCAGGCCTGGCCCCTCCAGGTCTTGGCCATTCAGAGGACACCCGCCAAGGTCATCACAGGTCATAGCAGTCAGCAGGCTGCCTCCATCTCCACTGTGGATGTCGAGGGGGCACCAAGACGTAGCGGCAGGGTTAGGAAGGTTAAGAAGAAGTTGTTGCAGAGACTGGGCATGGGTGTTAATCACTTGTACATAATATTCACTATTGTCAATAAACTGCCAAGAATGTCACCCTGCCTGTGGCTCCTCGTTCTGATGAGCAGCGTTTGTGTCACTCAGATGTGAAACCTTTCTGCACAAGATAAAGGCAGGTGTCTCAGTCCAGGGCCTTTTCATTGTGTTTTGTGCAGCCTTCAGGCCAAAGTGACAGTCCGGCCTCACACTCCCTAGGCACATTACTGATGTCTGCAACTCAATGTTGCTTGTTATTGCTGCCAGAATGTCGTGGGCAGGCATCACAGAGTTCCATCGTTCTCTCCCTGTGCTCTCAGCACCTTTAAGGTGGGGCTGGCTCCCATCTCTTCAGTATCTGTGACCAGTGACGCTGTGCTCCTGAAGGGCTCAGGTGCTGAAGGCAGAAAAAGGATCAGATGCTTTTAAAGTTTCATGGCTGCGTCTTTATGATATCGCCCTGATCACAGAGCGCAATCGAGCTGCTCTTGGCCAGGCTGGAGTCAGGCATTCTCAGACGCAATGTGAGGATCTTAGGTGTCTCCTTACTGCATGTCGTCATCATCCTCCGGCAATCGAATGACTATTAGGGCCTCCACAGCATCTCTATGACAGGAGCATTATCACAGAGGGTATGCACGATGCCATAGGCCAGACTGGAGTCAAATGTTCATAGATACAATGTGACAATCTTATGGTGTCTCCTCACTATGTGTCATAATCACTCCCCACAAATCTGGCAGCTATGAAGACTTCCCGAGTGCACTTGCCTCATCTGGCCAATGTGAGGGCCTCATCGCCATCATCATCACCTTTGAGGACCTTCTCACCCTCATCCCCATCGACGTCGTCCTCATCGGAGGAGATCTCCAGCTCCTCCATCTCCTTCTCAGCCAGCTCCTCTCCCCACTGCAGTGACAGGTCGTGAAGGGTGCAGCAGGAATGATGGTGCATGACACCTTCTGTGGACTGTATTGCAGGGCTCCACCAGACTGGTCCAAGCACTGGAACCTCATTTTCAGCATCCTGATGGTCTGCTCCACCAAATTGCGAGTTGCAGCATGAGCCTCATTATAGTGTCATTCTGCTGCAGCCTGAGGCCGATGCAGGTGCATCACCGGCCACAGCTTCTGTGGGTAGCCCTTGTCCCCAAGGAGACATCCCTCAGCACCTGTGGACCCTGGAAGAGGTCAGGAATCTGTGTCTGACTGAGAATATAGGAGTCATGTAACACTCTGTGGAAACCATGCGAATACCTGCAGGGTGCGTTGTGGTGGGTTGCATACCAGCTGCGCATTCAGCGAATGAAATCCCTTGCAGTTGACATAGTTGACCATGTGTTGCGATGGAGATCTGAGTGCCATGTGAGTGCAGTCAATGGCACCCTGCACCTGTGGGAAACCCAAGTTCTGGGCAAAATTAATCGCTCTTGCATCCTGGCTGTCCTGGTCCCAGGCAAAATGCGCAAAGTTGTGTGCCCTCGCAGAGATACAAACCGTGACCTCATGGATGCATTTGTGGGGGAGGCTTGTGATATCCCACAGAGGTCACCTGCAGAGCCCTGAAAGGAGCCTCTGGTGTAGAAATTGAGCGTCGCGGTCACTTTCACAGCTACTGGCAGTGGATGCCTTCCATGCCCCTGTGGCACCAAATCCTGTAGCAGATGTGACCGACCAGTTCCCTAAACATGCGCAGTCTTTGGTGACACGGGTTGTCAGTCATCTGCAGGAAAGAGGGGGCTGCGGCTCGCTCTGGCTCTTTGACGGTGTGTGCGGGAATACCAGCCACCCCTTCTTCCCGAGGGTGCTGCTCCACTCTCTACACAGTCAAGCACCTCATTTGCTCTCTCTTCTGTCATTTTCGCTCTCTGTACGACGTGCGGCATACTGCTCGACTACCAGGCTCCATGATCCTGATGTACTTCTCCTGAAGGATGAAGGAGAGAGACACGTGGGTTAGCATGAGTATACTAAGAACCTGTCCTGGTTAATTCTGAAGGCCCCTCAACGCACCTCAGAGGGTGCTGGCCACCACTTGGATGGCCAGAGATTAGTGGTCCCTGAAATCCTACTTTACTCTGCCCCACTCCACTGACCGATTAGCAGCAGCTTTGCCCATTGGCCTGCAGGCTGTGCTCTCGGCTCAGGAGCAGGCATTCTCCTAACTCACATTGTAAGGCTGCACTGTTAGCTTGAACATGGGGGAGGCTGGTCCAAACTGGGATGATGAAAGTGCAAGGGATTGTGAGCACCTCTAGCAGTAACTGCTCCATGGCCAGCTTTAGCAAGGAGATTGTACAACGTGCCCAGTTATTCAAATGTTCTGCTGTCCATTAAAACACTCATTATTTTGCAGTCTGTGCCCAAGGGGTGAAAAGCTTTGGAGCATTTGGTGGCACTTGATGCCTCTGCATTGCTTGAGTGGGCAGAGAAGCTAGAGGCCTGATTCCAATTATATCAATGTGACTGCGCCTGAACTGTCTCAGCTGCAGAGGAATGGTCACATTATACAAGGTGCCCCTAATGTGTGGCTGCTTCCCTCGCCCATCCTCCCCACCCCACATATGTTTGTGCACTACCTTTAACCGCAGGGCAGTCTTTGGCCCCCCTAACACCTCCCAAGTCGTCTCAACCACTGGGAAACCTTTGTCCCCCCACCCCAATGCGCCTCAAACCTGAAGTCCAACAGGCATCCCTAGTAAGCGCTCTGCAACGTTACTGTGCACTCACCTCCAAGTTCCCCTCAAAGCACAAAAGTCCAAGTGCATGCCTTTTATATGCTGTTGTGAAACACGTCAGTGTGTAATCACCTCAAAGTGGGTGGACGATCCAGCAGGGGGGCATGAAACTGTTGGGCTAGCCTTATAATGATATGCTGATGTATTACAATGAGGTTTCCAATGGCTGATGGCGAGAAATGTGACCCGCCATCAACGGGCTGAGCGGACGATTGCAAACTGGTTTCATGACGTTGTGAAACCGATTTTTGGCCTTCTTGTCATATTGTCCACTCACACCACCAAGCACATCCAACGCCAGCGGGCACAGATAATTCCACCTCTAGTCTCTCCCACATGGAGAAACATCCTTTCAGCATCCACCCTGTCCAGTCCCCTCAAGATCTTTTATGTTTCAATAAGATGGCCTCTCATTCTTCTAAACTCCAATGGATACAGGCCCAGCCTGTCCAGCCTTTCCTCAGAACACAACCCCCTCATCCCCGGAATCAGTAGAGTGAACCTTCTCTGCACTGTTTCTAATGCATTTATATCCTTTCTTAAATAAGGTGTCCAAATCTGTACACAGTACTCCAGATGTGATCTCACCAACACCCTGTACAATTGTAGCAAAACTTCCCTACATTTATATGCTATTCCCCTCGCAATAGATGACAACATTCCATTTGCCTTTCGAATCAGTTGCTGTACCTCTATATTAACTTTTTGTGATTCATGTACCAGGACATCCAGATCCCCCTGTACTGCAGGGTTCTGCAATCTCTTTTCACGTAAATAATCACCTGCTTTTCTATTCTTCCTGCCAAAGTGGATAAGTTCACATTTTCCCACTTTATACTCCATCTGCCAAATTTTTGCCCACTCGCTTTACCTATCCACATGCCTTTGCAGCCTTCTTATGGGGAGGTGGTAGCGTTGTGGTATTGTCACTGGGCTAGTACTTCAGAGACCCAGGGTAATTCTCTGAGGACCCGTGTTTGAATCCCTCCATGGTAGATGGTGAAATTTGAATTCAATAAAAATTGTGGAATAAAATTCTAAAGATGACGATGAAACCGCTATTGATTGTTGTAAAAACACATCTGGTTCACTAATGCCCTTTAGAGAAGGAAATCTGCTGGTCTGGCCAACATGTGACTTCAGACCCACAGCAATGTGGTTGACTCTTAAATGGCCTAGCAAGCCACTCAGTTCTCAATGGCAATTAGAGATGGGCAATAAATGCTGGCCCAGCCAGTGATGCCCACATCCCCAGGGGTCACAGCCTGAGGATATGGTGTAGACCATTTAGGACTGAGATGAGGAGAAATTTCTTCACCCAGAGAGTGGTAAGCCTGTGGAATTCATTACCACAGAAAGTAGTTGAGACCAAAACATTGTATGTTTTCAAGAAGGAGTTAGATATAGCTCTTGGGGTGAAAGGGATCAAAGGGTATGGGGAGAAAGCGGGAGCAGGCTATTGAGTTGGATGATCATACTGATTGGCGGAGCAGGCTTGAAGGGCCAAATGGCCTACTCCTGCTCCTAGTTTCTATGTTTCTATGAGCAAATTTAAAAAATGCTCTATTAACAACTTACTCTCCTGCTGGATTTTATTCATCGGTAAATTTAGCAACCATAAAGTTGATCTCTTCATACAAGTCATTGTTGTAGATTATAAATAATTGGTGCCTGTTCTTTAAAAAAAAGGGGTGTTTTGATAAATTTGGACTTGATTTAATTTAGTTGCATGTAACCTAATTACTGGAACCCAAATTAACACTTTAAGCTGTTTTATTTCAACAGGGATATAACAATCAGGCAAAGACTCAGGCACTGAATTAGCAAATAGCACCAAAGTTTATTGAATGAAGGATAAAATAAAAATACATTCATCAATTAACTAGAAGAGAAAGAGTACAAAAAGTATGTTTATCAATAATACACTATAGACTTCACAACTTCAAATGGATGGCCAATCCAGAAGTAGTGGAAAATGACCTCAGCCTTCTAGCCCACAGGAATTCTGCCTCTGTCTCAAAAGGAAACTGCACTATCCAGGCTCCACGCCAACAGGAATTCTGTCTCTCTCCTCAAGAAAATATAATGCAGAGTCCCTTTACTTGGTGTACACAAACAAGATGGTTCTCAAAATCCTCTTTTATATTTAATTCTGGCATCACCCCTCCTTGATCCAAAGTTGTTGTTAACAGCCAATTGGTCAATAATGTTGTCAGGGTTAATTTCATTTGATCTGTCCATCTGCACACATTGCCTTAAACATAAAGACAATGGAGTACTTCAATATATGTTCCTTATTTCAATACTGGGCAGACACGTGTTTCATCAGGCCCAGTACTAAACTTGTCAAGGAGTGTGTTCTAATAGGGGCGAATGGTGTAGGATCCTCTCTCACAAATGCTTTCACAGCATGTCTAAGTCTCAGGCTTCAATTCTGACTGGAATGTTAGTAGACAAATAAAGAAATAAATATAATCCAACTTTCATTAACTGCTTGACCATTACTTATCCTTCAATTACAGAGTAATTACAATACTTCATTTAAAACAATCATCTGTTACTAGCTGGCTGGTAGCTGCTTTAAAATGTTAGTGGTTAGTGTACTAAAATGTTGCATAGTTTGGCAAAAGATGTTCAAATCACAAAATGGCTTATTTTATATAAGGTGTACAAAAAGACAGATTCCCTTTGGTAGTCTATTACAGAATACATTTATTTGTAAAAGCCTCTGAATTAAGCTGGCAACCTAAATCCTACTAAAATAAAATCTATAGCCTAGGCTAGCTCACAGGCTCCAGCACTAATCCCTGTGGCACTCCACTTGTTACATCTTGCCAACCTGAAAATTATCCATTCATCATTACTCTCTGTTTCCTATTAGCTAACCAATCTTCTATCAATGCTAATATGTTACCCCCTACATCATGAGCTCTTATTTTGTGTAATAGCCTTTGACATAGCACCTTGTCAAATGCCTTCTGGAAATCCAGGTATACCACATCTACAGATCCTCCTTTAACTAGATTGCTTGTTACTTCCTCAAAGGCCTCTAATAAATTAGTCAGACATGATTTCCCTTTCACAAAACCATGTTGACTCTGTCTGATTGCATTAAGATTTTCTAAATGCCATGCTATAACACAATCTCCTTAATAATATATTTTCCCTCTAACAGATGTTAGGCTAATATCTGCTGGGCTTAGTGGTAGGGAAAAATGCTGGGTGACCAAAAAAAGAACAATTGGCACAAAGGCTGATCAGAGCTGAAATGCCAATAGAGAATAAAAACAAATTTAATTATTAAAAATATTTAAACAGTTGAATTAAATACTCACCATTACTCGGCAATCCTGAATGAATATCCATTTCACACGGACATGATTATAAATGGACATTCTCTGCTCCTAGTGTAAATGGTGCACAAGATGTCCCCAAAATTTGGTTAGTATATGATGTTCACACTTTCTTATAGTGGGAAATTGCACATAATGCAAAGTGAGCAGGGATTTACCACAGTTTAGGCAACCCCAATTGGAGCTCCTGGGGAAAACAAGCCAGAATAAGAGGAAAGATGCTAGCTGCAGGTTCTCAATAATCTTGTGTTTCTCTTTCCTTTTATGTCAAAGGACCACCACTGATGCAAGTTAAATATATGTAGCTTAATACTTGCTTCAAATTCAATGCATCAGCTTGGAACCTCAATGTTATGTATAACATATTACTACATAAAACTAACTTTAAAAGTATTTTTCAGAAAGCAGACTCTAGTTTTTCATGATGAACTTTTTGTAACATTCTTGTTCATTTACTATCTGCATTTATATGTATCTAAAATGTAGCTATGTCTGTAAATGAGAAAAAAAACACAGCAAAAAACCCCTTTGTTCATTAAAACAATTTGACTACATGTTGAATTCCTCTGAGCATTTTTCTCCTGCACTATTTTCAGTTGCTTGGAGACGTCATATAAACCTTGAAGTAAAATCAATGCCATGGCAACAGCAGTGCACATACTCCTGGCAATTGTATCGATAGACAAATAAGATGCTTTACATCTAGTGATTTGGCACAGCCTGGTGCAATATTTAAAGATGGCCTTTTAATCTACTTTTGCTTTTTAAATTGCACTTGGAGAGAAGCCAAGTTTTCCCACTGCAATTACAAATAATTAGCTTCTACAGCAGTAGATTACTGGTATATCTTCAAGGAGAACATAAATAGCGGCTTAAAAGAGACTGAATTATTTATAAAGATTTAAAGGTGGAAATGATGGCGTGTTTACATCTGTCAGGTGTGCACACAATATTGTTTTCTAATATTATAAACTTGGCAATGAATCCTTTGACTGGTACAATGTCACAACATGCAATTATTCAATGTGCGGAAATGTCACAGATTTATATTAAGTGCAGTAGCGGGCAGGTAAAACGACGGTTCACCTGCTAGCCACAATGGCACCCTATCATACCCTATCATCCCAAACCCGCCGCTTTAATTATGCATTCCCAGCAAACATGCCGTTTTGCTGGTGGGCTGGCTCTCATTTATCCATCGCGCCATCACCTCGCTGCTTCGACATGCTGGGCGCCATATTTAAAGTACAGCCGTGTGCACACCTCTCAGTCCTTCCAGCCCAGGACTGCTGCAAAGAAGACGTGGCCCCGAAAGGCCAGGGTAAGCCACTCTTTTCCTCACTCTCAACTCACACACTCACAATCCCATCACACATCCACAGGGCCCTCCCTCATGGCCGGTTCAAGGGATATCACCATTCACTCTCTCACACACACACACCTTCATTGTCCTCATCCTGCCCATAGAACCACTCACTACCCACACATGCCAGACACACTTAGCATCAGGCCTGACAGCCATCCTGCTTACACTCTCGTCAGCTCTATTCATGCAGGACAAGCTGGCACACAACAAGAAGGAGAGGTCGCAGACCAGAGGAGGAATGCCTAAATCAAGGTCTTCACGCACTTTGAAAACAGAGCCATCCGGCTGGCCGGTGAGAATCGGGACCAGTCCTGTGCTGATGGTGAGATTGGCGCTGCTCTACCAAGTGAGGACCCAGCAGTGCAACATCCATCAGACAACCATGCTGTGAGTGATGTGTCCTCTTTCACAGGTCACTGCTATGCACTAATTATCTCCCCTTGCTTCACAGGCACATCTGCCAAACAACCGACAGAGCCCACAACCCAGGGCCTCCAATCAAGCCCTGAAGAAACCTCTGAAGAGGACTCTGAAGGCACCCTTCCTGAAGACCCATCACAGTGCTCACCCACATCCTCCACCAGTGCAGAGACACACTCCTCGGTGAGACCTATCTTTAGAGTAGCCTTGGGATCACAATCTGCTGAGTACATCGCACTGTCTGTGCCACAGCAGGAGGAGGCAGGGACTTCCGAGGTGTCTGGCACTCGGAAGACTACTGGAGGCCAGATATTTGCTGAGTCTGAGTCAGATGATGAGTCTCTGAACTCAGTCGTGCCTCAGTTGCTGGAGCTGCAAAGGCAAGCTCGGGAATATCAGGAAGGGATGGCTACTGCACTCCTCAGATTGCAAGGCACAATGGAGGAGTCTGTCTGCCTTTCCTCTGAGGTGATAGCGCCGGCGTGCCAACGCAATGAGGTCGACACTGGTAGGATGGCGGCTGCTATGGAGACCTTGGTCCAGGACGTTGCTACTGTACCACTGCATGGGCTGAACTGCATCGCTGATACCACAGTTAGCTTCCAACAGTGTGTATGCGCGAAGGGTGCCAGGCAGCTTGATCTCACTCCAGTTACCCCTTCTCCTCAAGGAATCAGCAAGGGGCCCTTGGGCTCCGAGAGGGAGGAGGATCAGTAGATGCACAACTCCGGGGCCATCTATCCAGGTGACTCCAGGAGTGCCCAGTCCCTCCGAATCCTCTCTTCCTGTGACCCCAGCAGCTCCAGCTCCACAGGCAGAGGAGGGTGACACTGACACAATGCAGGACCCTGAAAGCAAGCGGTGGCCCTCCAGGTCTCAGCCCTCCAGAGGATGCCTGCCAAGGTCATCACAGACAGGGCGTAGTAGTCAGCAGGCTGCCTCCACATCCACTGTGAATGTTCAGGGAGCACCAAGGTGAAGCAGCAGGGTTAGTAAAGTTAAGAGGATGTAGTTGCACAGCCTGGGCATGTGTGTTAATCACTGGTACATACTGTTCACTACTGTCAATAAACTCCTAAGAATATCTCCCTGCCTATGGCTCTTGTTCTGATGAGCAGTGTTTGTGTCACTCAAATGTGAAATCTTTCTGCATAAGATAAAGGCAGGTGTCTCAGTCCAGGGCCTCTTCTCTATGCTTTTTGCAGCCTTCAGACCAAAATGATGGTCCAGCCTCACTCCCTGGACACATTACTGATGCTTGCACCCCAATGGTGCTTGTCATTACTGCCAGAATGTTGTGGGCAGGTGTCACCACGTTCTGTCATTCTCTCCCTGTGCTCTCAGCACCTTTAAGGTAGGGCTGGTCCCCATCTCTTCAGCATCTGTGACCGATGACACTGTGCTCCTGAAGGGCTCAGGTACTGAAGGCTGACAAAAGATCAGACGCTTTTAAAATTTCATGGCTGCGACTCTATGATATGACCCTGATCACAGATCGCAACTGAGCTGCTCACAGCCAGATAGGAGTCAGGCATTCTCAGAGGCTTTGTGAAGATCTATGGAGTGTCCTCACTGCATGTTGTCATCATTCTCCTGCAATTGAGCAACTTTTCGGGCTTCCACTGCATCTCCATGACAGGAACATTATCACAGAGGGTAAATGCGCTGCCATAAGCTAGACTGGAGTCAAACGTTCACAGGTGCAATGTGAGGATCTATGGTGTCTCCTCACTGCATGTCATCATCATCCTCCACAAATCTAGCAGCTAAGAGGGCCTCCTGAGCACATCATCCGTGTCTGGCCAGTAAGAGGGCCTCATTGCCATCATCAACACCTCCGAGGACCTCCTCACCCTCAATGCTATCAATGTCCAGCTCCTCCATCTCCTGCTCAGCGAACTCCTCTCCCCATTGCAGCACCAGGTTGTAAAGTGCACAGCAGATGATGATGGTGCGTGACACCCTCTGCGGACTGTATTGCAGGGCTCCACCAGACCAGTCCAGGCACTGGAACTTCATTTTCAGCATCCTGATGGTTTGCTCCACCAAGTTATGAGCTGCGGCATGAGCCTCATTATACTTTCTCTCTGCTGCAGCCTGAGGCTGTCGCATGCGTGTCATCAGCCACATCCTCTGTGGGTAGCCCTTGTCCCCGAGGAGCCATCCCTGCAGCCTCTGTGGACCCTGGATGACATCAGGGATTTGTGACTGACTGAAATTATAGGAGCCTGGAAACCGTGCACAGATCTGCAGGATGCGTTTGTGGTGGTCACACACTAGCTGCACATTCAGTGAATAGAATCCCTTGCGACTGACATAGTTGACCGTGTGTTGCCACGCAGATCTAAGGGCCATGTGAGTGCAGTTGATGGCATCCTGCACCTGTGGGAAGCCCAAGATCTGGGAAAATCCAATCCCTGCTGCATCCTGGCTGTCCCGGTCCCGGCAAAATGCACAAAGTTGTGTGCCCTCGCAAAGATGGCATCTATGACCTCATGGATGCATTTTTGGGTGGTAGTTCATGATATCCCACAGAGGCCACCTATGGAGCCCTGAAAGGAGCCACTGGTATAGAAATTGAGCACCGCTGTCACTTTCACGGCCATTGACAGTGGATGCCTTCCATGTTGCCATGGTGCCAAATCCTGCAGTAACTGGCAGGTTACCGACAAGTTCCCTATATATGCGCAGCCTTAGTCATCTGCAGGGATGAAAGGCAGCATCTATAGCTCCTGCATCTAGGTAGGCGATGATCAGCGATGGCTCGCTGTGGCTCTTCGGTGAAGTGTGCTGGAGCCCCAGCCGCTCCGTCTTCCAGAGGGTGCTGCTCCTCCCTCTGCGTCTCCAGGTGCCTCAGTCCCTCTCTTTTCTACTGTCCTCACTCTCTGTATGCCACGAGGCATGCAGATAGCTTACCAGGCTCCATTATCCTCATGTATTCCTCCTGCTGGATGAAAGAGAAAGATGCATGGGTTAGCATGGGTGTACTAAGAACCGGTCTTGGTTAAGTCTGAAGGCCCCTTAACGCTTCCCAGAGAGTGCTGGTCACCACTTGGATGGTCAGAGATTAGTGCGCTGCATGGCTGCCCAAAACCCCACACACCTCCACCCCATTCCACCTGACCGATTGGGAGCAGCTTTGCCCATTGGACTGCAGGCTGTGCTCTCAGCTCAGGCGCAGGCATTCTCCTAACTCGCAGTGCAAGGCTGCTCTGTTAGCTTGAACCATGGGGGAGTCTAGTCCAAACCGGGATGATGACATTGCAAGGGGCTGTGAGCAGTGACAGCTGCTCCAGCAGTGACAGCTGCATGGCCAGCTTTAGCCAGGAGACGGTACAACTCGCCCAGTTGTCCAACTGTTCTGTAGTCCACTAAAACGCTCATTAGTTTGCAGTCTGTGTTTGAGGGCAAAAAGCTCTGGAGTACTTGGTGGTGCTTTCAGGCCTCTATGTTGCTTGAGTGGGCAGATAAGCTAGAGACCCAACTCAAATCATGTCACTCTGGCTGCACCAGAATTGTCTCAGCTGCAAAGGAATGGTTACTTTACACAAGGCTTCCCTAATGCGTGGCCACTTAACCTCCCTCCCCACCCCACACATGCGTGTGCACTACGTTCAATCTCAGGGTAGCCTTGCACCCCACCAAAGTTGCCTCAACTGTGAGGCAGATTTAGCCCCCCCTGCCCCAACATGCCTCAACCTTGTTGTCCAAGAGGAATCCCTTGTGAGTGCTCCGAAACGTTACTGTGCACTTACCTCTGACTTCCCCTCAAAGTACTTCCCACCAAATGCATGCCTTTTATATGCTGTTGTGAAGCACATTGGCGGGATGGTGGACGAACCAGCGGGGGTGGGGGTGGGTGAGTTTGGCTGGCTAGCCTTATAATGATATGCTAATGTATTACAATAAAGTTCATGACGTCCAATGGCAGGAAGCACAGCCCGCCATCAACTGGCTAAGCGGATTGCAAACTGGTTTCACAACGTTGTGAAACCAATTTTTGGCCTTCTTGCCATACTGTCCGCTCACGCCAACAAACACGCCCGCAGGCACAGAAAATTCCAGCCAATAATTGGAAATACGCTAATTTAAAAATGCACCAAAATTTGATGAAATGGACAAACCATTTTGTGAGCAATGTAAACTATGAAAATAAACTGTTGTCATGTGCCTTTAAGGATATCAGTATGTCTTCACCAGAAGGGAAGTGTGTCATGTGATCCAGTCCAGTCCAGCACAGACACAAAGCTCTGGGGGAGAATTTTCTCCCCGTTGGGGGGGTTGTGTGGGAGCGGGTGTGGGCGGCCGTGCAACTGATCATCGCCCGTAATCGACTGGGTGCCGCCATTTTACATGGGCAGGCCCAGCATGACGCACACCCGGAAGCGCTGAGCACTACTTGTGTGGGCATTGGGGGAGAGGGGAGTTGCCTGAGTTGGGGCCTGCGCTCTTTTGTGCATGTACGCGAAAGAGCACAGAAATCTCCCAGAGACATAGAGCTGCCTCAGGGAGATCAGTTTAAGTTTAAAAAATTTTAATAAAGGAAAAAAAAATCTTTAGAACTTGCCCCCTCATGTGAAACTGTCTCATGGGCCGGGACATGTCTATGAATTTTATTAAAAATATTTTCAAACCTTTAAAAACATTCATGAAACCTCATCCTGCCCATGGATGAGGTTCCTTGAAAAATGCGAAGGCCGCCTGGGCTCTTCACCTGCCTGCCAACCTTGGACAGCTCAGTTTATTGTTTTAATTGATAGTTAACTTGCCTGAATAAGCCTTTAACAGATCGGCGAGCGCGCAGCTGACTCGGGTGCACGCCCACCGAACTGAAAATCTGAATGATGCGTGGTGACGTTGGGACACATGCCTGACGTCACCATGCGTCATTTTACCCTTCAGCAAGCAGGTCCCGCCCCCACTCACCAAGCTGAAGATTCTGCATCTGATGTCTTCAAGCTTCATTCCTATGCAGAGCTATTCTCATGTGCCTAATCTTAATAAATAAACCCACAATATGTTCACCAAATCCCTTTTGAGCAATTGGCACCTTGTGTCTTATACAGTAAATAAGGCCAAGGATTATATCATTATAATTACACAAAATGGTGATCAGTGTTGGTGAGACAGGTGGCAGCAAGATTAAGTACAGGTACAACATGGCGAACAGCCTTAAATCATGCTACATGGTATGAGAAGAACCTCGACATTCAAGGAGAGTGTTGAAAACACAGTGTGGTCACTGTGAAGAAAAGCTTTGGAGACAGCACCAAGCTTGTGCTCAAGTGGAGAGCTAGTAAACAGATGGATCCCTCATGGTGAGATTGCAGTGCATAGCCTGTCAGTTACATGAGTGGGATAGTGTGATGAAAGGACCAGCACCAGGTTAGCTCAGTCGGGAAAAGCAAGCGATCAGGGTATGGGCTGGATCGATAGCGAGCAAGGAACAGCCAAACAAAACAAAACAAAGAAACCATCCTAACAATAGGGCCAGAGAAGGTTGTGATAACGGGTGACTTTGGGAGTTGCTGAACAATAATTTGAATTAAAAGTAAAGATGCCATGACTCTGTGGTGCGTTTCTACCACAACTTGTCTTCGTGGGTGGAGCTTCAGAAAAGCTCGTGAAAGTGGCTACAGCGACACTCATCCCAGGTACTAGAGAAGAAGGAAAGTCAAAGGGATATTGTCAGAAAGTGCGCAAAATTCCCCAGTTTGAATTGGGATAAAGCTGACCTCTTATCCCAAATTCAAAATGTTGAAACAGTGTACAGAGCTATGGTTTTTTGATTCTGGTGTGTCTGAGCCAGACAAGCAAGCCATAAAAATTCACCTAGCAATTGGTAATGAAAGTCTACACAGGCTGAACACATCAGGATTAACAGAAGAAGAGCTAAACGATCCCTAAAACATATGGACTACATTGGAAGACTGTTTCAGTGTCATGTTAAACTTCCATATTCATTAGTTAAAGTTGATGTCGTTTTGACAACTGCCTACAGAATCCATAGATCACTTTGTCAGCAGACACAGAGAAAAGAGCACATACTGTGATTTTTCAAATGCAGAGCTAGCAGACGAAATTGTTGAGTTGATGATCGCATCCATTACTATGAAAGTATTCCAGAAAGATCTGCTAGACAAGACCAAAATGTATAACATCGAAGAGCTGTTCAAGGATGGCGCAAGTACCCACTAGGACACCCAAACTTAGCAAGACATGTAGAAGTCATGGTCTTATATATGCACCAAGGAAATTCCAAGCCTTTCATATTTTAGCATTCTCAGAGGTAGTATGTTGGCACTTGCCCTGTGTCAATCTTAGTCAATAACGAATAGTAACCTACTTCCTTAGGGCAGATAATTTGATACCTGGCAACCCCTTTGGATGGTGCATTGACATCTATGTTTTCCACAAGATTGACAGTGTGAAACGTGTTTATCGCCTTTCATCTATTCTGCTAGGCATTTGGCAGAAAGGGTCATTGACAGCAGCAGTGAACCAGAGCAAAGGCTGATGCAGCTGCAAACAGACCATACACAATGCGTACCTTTAGGCAATAGGAATGACCATCCGATATCCATTCAGAAACATATACAAGAGGTGATTAACAAACCAGAAAATGACTATGATGTGCACAATGAGGAAAAGAGCAATGAACACATGTTTCACACCGTCAATCTTGTGGAAAACGTAGATGCCATTGCACCATCCAAAGAATTTGCCAAGTATCAAATTATCTTTCATGAGGAAGTTGGTAACTACTCGTTATTGACCAAGATTGACACAGGGGCAAGTGCCAATATACTACCTCTACGAATTTGAAAAGACTTGTATCCACAGGTGAAGGCCATGGCAAAACCTACTACTGTGAAACTTTCAGCATACAATGGTTCACTAATTCCATGTGCAGGATCCACAGTCCTGGAGTACAAGTACAATCAATTGTCTTGGGTGTCACAGATGTTCTACAGCATGGAAACTTAAGGGGCAGTGGTTGCAGGCATACCGGCATATTGTGACCAAACATCACAAGGTAGATCAACCTCAGAAACTACTCCTATCACCTCAGTTCATGACCTAACATTGAAATATCTAAACTGTTTCAACAAAATTGGCAGTTTGAAGAGGGCTGCGACATTACACTTGCAGCATTATTCAATTGATGGATGCAATTGATCCATCATGTAAGTGCAGCATCCATATACAAGATAAATTGAAAGTTGAACTAGACAAAATGTAGAAAGATAGAATCATTAGAAGATTACAAGAGCACACAAATTAGTGCAGCTCAACCACATGTATCATAAAGAAGAATAGATCATTGAGCATACGCCTCGATCCACAGCATTTAAACGTAGCTTTGAAACATTGTCCTTACAAAATACGCACATTAGAAGAGTTAAATCTGAGATTCGCAGCTGAAAAATTCTCCTTGAATCTTGATGCCAAGCTTGGTTACTGGTCAGTACATCTCACTGAGAAATCCCAAAAGTACCTTTAAAAAGAATTAGGGGTGTTGTAATGTGCCTTTATGGAATATCAGTATGTCACCACTAGAAGGGAAGTTTGTTGTGTGATCCAATCTTAATTTCACTTTTGCTATGAGCAGAGCACACAGCTCTGATGTCTTCAAGATTTATACCTATGTAGAACTGTTCTCAAGAGCCTAGTCTTAACAAATGAACACACAATGTATTTATTTAATCCCTTATGAGCGTTTAGTGCCTTGTGTCTCATACAATAATTAAGCCCAAGGATTATATTATTATAATAACACAACATAAACCATCATTTTTGTTTCTGGTCTTAAAAATGTTACTTTTTCCATATTGAATCCCTGGTAACAAGCTATGTATTTATGTGTGGACTGACCAAAACTTGAATGCTCTGTGTTTTTCTTCATTACTGTGCATTAGGGAGTGGAAGAGTTGGTGATGCAACATGTAAAATGTCAATGGCTGTGATTTGAAATAATTGTAAATAAATTAATAAATAAATTAGGCTCAGGTTGATGGATTGATCCAGAGGAGTGCAGAGGTAGCAGGGCTAACATTGATAGAAGGAGCTATTTAAAAATAGAAAGAGAGGCCTAAGCAGAAAGGTCCAGCTACAGATCAACCAAAGAAGGGGACAGAGATGGATAGGAGAAGCCATCGGCCTCAATTTTATTGTGTCGGAGAGGGCATCCCGATGTCATTGCGCCGTTGCACATTATTACAGTTGGCGGGCACATGCAGATGTCAGAAGTGCACCTGCTGACAATTAAAGGGACAATTAGGCGAATTAAAAAGGCAATTCACAGCGATTTTATGTGGCCCGTGCAATTTCATGCTCAGCACACTGGCCACTCGGCCAGGCGGCCTTCACGTTTTTCATGAAACCTCGATCCATCGCAGGATAAAAGGCAAACAGAATCTTGGCAAGGTGAGTAGGCAGGAGTATTGCTGTGAGTTGGTTGGGGTTGGTTTACAGACACTTTCTGGCATTTTTTCTGTGTTCTGGAGAACTCTTTGATTTCTCAGCTTTTGCAGAGGCTTTCTACTCAGAGGCCCCTTCAGTGCGCTATCCTGTGCAATCATCTTTAGGAAATTCGGGATTGTCTACTCAGCTGGAGGGACCTCCATAGAGGAGGAGAGGGCCAGAAGGGAAAGGATGTCAGGTGCCTGCAGGCAGCATCCCAGAGTGCAACCTGTGGGAAGAGAGGTGCAGGGCCAGCAGGAAGTGCAAAGCAGAAGGGTCCACAGAAGACACCAATATCCAGCAGGCAGGTTTACAGGCAGTGCTCTTGCAACCTGGACATGTCTGAGGTCCACTGCCAAAGAAGGTTCCACCTCTGCAGGGACAATGTGACCTCCATATGTGAGATGATTGGCCCAGAGGTCATCTCAAACTGTGTAGGTGGCCATTCTATGCCAGTGGCTGTTAAGGTAACAGTGGCCCTGAACTTTTTAACCACAGGCTCTTTCCAGGGCTCAGTGGGAGATTGTCATGAAGCTATTAATTTATGTAATGTTGGAAATTATTTTTTTAAAAATAGAGGTTTAGTCTGTGAGTCTGTCTGTGTATGTCTCAATTGGATTAAAGCCAGCTAGTCTGGGTGCTTTGATGTGTACTAGTTTTGAGATGTAATAGAGGTAGAGTGCCTTTGCATTTTGTTGAATAGAACATTCAAGAAGGGGAGTGAAATGTGGCACCTATCTAGCAGAGACCATGCAAGGTTTATGTTACTAATAAAATTGGTGCTATGAAAGGGGTTTTATTGTTAGAAGAGGTGGAGTTCAAAAGGACTGGTGATACAATGAGAATTTACATTCAATGAGGTGTGCTAGGTATAACACATAGTTTTGTGTGTGCAGAGCAGAGACAATATAAGATCAAAGCCTATGTGTCTACAAAGGAACCAAAGTGAAAGGAACTTAATTTTGAATTTATAAGGTGAAAATGCTTTGCCTGTTGTCTGCTTAAAGTCAATGGGTTGCTGTTGCCTTAGTGGAGATTAGTTTGGAAATTTGTTAAAAGTTATGATATTAGTAATTTGCAGACATGTGCATATTTTTAACTTGTGTAAATTAATAAATGTCTCATGTAGTTTGATTTAAGAACCTCTCAAGAACTGGTGGCCTGATTCCTGAATTTAGAGCTGCATCTCAAACATACTGCATAAAAATATAGGTTATGACAGTTATTTAAAGTTTCCCTCTGGGATTTTTAAATAACTCAGCTTAACCAACTGCTCTGGTGAATTTTAAGGCTACATGTACAAGAAGCACTTTGAATTCAGGAGTTGGTCAGGTATTTTAGAAGTGGTGAGACTGCAAGGTGGCTTTGGAAATTGCTAAGACTTGTCTGGGGGTAGAAGAGATAATTCTGATTGGATTGGAGAAAATAACCAAAAGTAAATAAACAGAGTTGGCAGATAAGTTAAAATTGGGGTTACCTGAGGGTACATGGGACATTGTGGAGCATCCGTGAGTCTGAGAGCATCGTGGATAGCACGTTTAGAGAGGTGGTCACACCGCAGATGAAGGGACTTGAGGAAGTAAGGGAGTGGATGACCACCAGGCAGTCCAAGAGAAACAGGCAGGTAGTTCAGGAGTCCCCTGGGGTCCCGCTCGCAAATAGTATTCCATTTTGGAGGCTGATGAGGGTGCTGGCAGAGCCAACCTTCTGGGACCATAAGCAGCCTGTCTGTACAGGAGAGGAGGAAGGGAGGAAGAGCAATAATAATAGGGGATTCTATAGTCAGGGGAACAGATAGGCGCTAATGTGGCCTTCAACATGACTCCAGGATGGTATGTTGCCTCCCTGGTGCCAGGGTCTGGGATGTCACTGAATGGCTGCAGGGCATCCTGAAGGTGGAGGGTTATAAGGCAGAGGACAGGGTACATGTTGGTACCAATGACATAGGTAGAAAGAGGGATAAGGTCTTGCGACAAGAATTCAGGGAGTTAGACAGTAGACTAAAAAGCAAGGCCTCTCGGGTTATAATCTCTGGCCACGTGCTAGTGAGCTCAGAAATAGGAGAATAGCGCAGATGAATATGTGGCTAAAGAGTTGGTGCAGGAGGGAGGGTATTAGATACCTGGATCACTGGAACCGTTTCTGCGGAAGGTGGGACCTGTACAAGCGGGATAGTCTACAGCTGAACCAGAGCGGGAATAACATCCTTGCGGGCGTGTTTGCTAGTGCTGTTGGGAGGAGCTTAAACTAATTCGGCAGGGGGAGGAGATACAGAATGTTAGCAGAATATGGACACATCATAATACAGTAAAACAATCAAGTCAGAGGGAGTACAGCAGCAATAAGCTTCAAGGGAGTAAGGCAAGGCTCGATGGCCTCTACTTTAATGCCAGGAGTATTACAGGTAAAACGAATGAGTTAAGGATGAGGATTGACATGTGGAATTGTGATATAGTAGCCATCACTGAGATGCGGTTGAGGGAAGGGCAGGATTGGCAGCTCAGCATTCCAGGATATAGAATCTTCAGGAGAGAAAGGGGAGGAGGGTAAAAGAGGAGGCAGCATTGCATTATTGGTTAAGGAGTCAGTTACTGTAGTAAGAAGAGATGATATCTTGGAGGGGGCATCGAATGAAGCTTTATGGGTAGAGCTTAGGAATAAAAAAGGGGCAGCCACATTATTAGGTGTTTATTATAGACCCCCAGATAGTCAGCGGGAAATTGAGGAGCAAGTATGCGCACAATTTGTGGAAGTGTGTAAAAACAATAACAACAGGGTAATTATATTAGGTGATTTCAACTTTCCCAACATTAATTGGGATAGACATAGTGTTAAGGGCTGGGGGTGGAGTGGATTTCCTGAAATGTGTACAGGAGAACTTTTTAGGTCAATATGTAGAGGGTCCAACAAGGGACGATGCATTGCTGGACCTAATTCTGGGGAATGAAGCCAGACAGGTGGCTGAGGTGGTGGTGGGGGAGCATTTTAGTGATAGCGACCACAACATGGTACAGTTTAAGTTTGTTATGGACAAAGAAATCGATAAGTTGCAAAAAAATGTTTTGGATTGGGGGAGAATGGATTTTAGTAAAATAAGGCAGGGTCTGCCCAAGGTAGACTGGCAACAGTTACTTGAGGGGAAATCTACAGAGGAATAGTGGGGGGTGTTCAAAAAGGAAATGGGGAGGGTACAGGTTCAACATGTTCCCTCTAGGGTGATAGGAGTAACAAGCCCAGAGAACCATGGATGACCAGAGATATTCAGGTTATGATGAGAAGGAAAAGAGAGGCTTTTAGCAGGTACAAGGGAAGCAAATCAGCGGAGGCATTAGTGGAGTACAGACAGTGCAGGGTGGAGCTTAAGAAAGCAATTAGGGGAGCAAAGAGGGGATATGAGAAAGCTCTGGCTGGTAAAAGTAGGGAAAATCCCAAGATATTACATAAGTATATCAATGGGAAGAGGATAACCAGGGAAAGAGTAGGGCCCTTTAGGGACCAAGGGGGCAATCTATGGGTGGAGCCAGAGGATAGTGCTAAAATGTTGAATGAATACTTCACGACCGCCTTCACCCAAGAGAATGAGGATGATGGTATCGAACTCGGGCGGAGAGACTGCGAAATTCTTAAGCAAATTGATATAGGGAGTGACAAGGTATTGGAGGTGTTGGCAGGCTTAAAAGTGGAGAAATCTCCAGGTCCGGATGATTTGTGTCCCAGACTGCTGAGGGAGGCAAGGGAGGAGATTGCAGGGGCTCTGACCCAAATTTTTAATTACTCTCTGGCCACGGGGGAGGTACCAGAGGACTGGAGAACAGCTAATGTGGTTCCTCTATTTAAGAAGAGTTGTAGAGATAAGCCAGGGAACTACAGGCCAGTGAGTCTCACGTCAATGGTAGGGAAACTATTGGAGGAAATTCTAAAGGAACGTATCTATCTCCACTTGGAGAGGCAATGTTTGATCAGGGATAGTCAGCATGGCTTTGTCAGAGGGAGGTCATGCCTAACAAATTTGATTGAATTTTTTGAGGAGGTGACCAGATGTATGATGAGGGTAGTGCAGTTGATGTTTATATGGATTTCAGCAAAGCATTTAACAAGGTCCCACATGGGAGACTTATAAAGAAGGCAAAGGCACATGGGATGCAGGGTAATTTGATAAGGTGGATTCAAAATTGGCTCCATTGTAGGAGGCAGCGAGTGATGACAGAAGGAAGCTTTAATGACTGGAAGCCAGTGTCCAGTGGTGTACCACAGGGATCTGTGCTGGGTCCCCTATTATTTGTCATTTATATAAATGACATAGATAACTATGTGGGGGGTAGGATTAGTAAGTTTGCAGATGACACAAAGATTAGCCGGGTGGTTAACAGTGAGGTTGAGTGTCTTGGGCTACAGGAAGATATAGACAGGATTGTCAAATGGGCAGATAAGTGGCAGATGGAATTTAATCCTGAAAAATGTGAGGTGATACACTTTGGAAAGAGTAATTTGACAAGTAAGTATTCAATGACACTAGGAAGTTCTGAGGAACAAAGGGACCTTGGCATGTGTGTCCATAGATCTCTGAAGGCAGAAGGGCATGTTAGTGGGATGTTGAAAAAGCCATATGGGACACTTGCCTTTATCAATCAAGGCATAGATTACAA
Source organism: Carcharodon carcharias (assembly GCF_017639515.1). Classification (NCBI taxonomy): domain Eukaryota; kingdom Metazoa; phylum Chordata; class Chondrichthyes; order Lamniformes; family Lamnidae; genus Carcharodon; species Carcharodon carcharias. Next base: position 111,945,618 of record NC_054469.1, read on the forward strand.
AAGTAGGGAGGTCATGTTGGAGTTGTATAGAACCTTGGTGAGGCCACAGCTGGAGTACTGTGTGCAGTTCTGGTCGTCACATTATAGGAAGGATGTGATTGCAGTGGAGAGGGTGCAGGGGAGATTCACCAGGATGCTGCCTGGGATGAAACATTTAAGTTATGAAGAGAGGTTGGATAAACTTGGATTGTTTTCATTGGAGCAGAGAAGACTGAGGGGCGACCTGATCGCGGTGTACAAGATTACGAGGGGCATAGACAGAGTAGATAGGGAGCAGCTGTTCCCCTTAGTTGAAGGGTCCGTCACAAGGGGGCATAAGTTCAAGGCGAGGGGCAGGATGTTTAGGGGGGATGTGAGGAAAAACTTTTTTACCCAGAGGGTGGTGACGATCCTGAATGCACTGCCTGAGAGTGTGGTGAAGGTGGGTTGCCTCACATCCTTTAAAAAGTACCTGGATGAGCGCTTGGCACATCATAACATTCAAGGCTATGGGCCAAGTGCTGGTAAATGAGATTAGGTAGGTAGGTCAGGTGTTCCTCATGTGTCGGTTCAGACTCGATGGGCCGAAGGGCCTCTTCTGCACTGTGATTCTGTGTGGTTCAGATATGATTAAAAGTATAGGGCAGCATCTACAGTTGGAAGTGAAGCCTGACACTAGTGAGTCACAGCAAGAGGTAAAGAGACTTCAGTTACAAATGAAGGCGCTTGAATTTGAACAAGCAAAAGAACTGAAAAAGCTTGAGTTAGAAGCACAGGACAGAGAAATGGCTTTTAAAATGGAATTAGGAATTGTTAAGAAAGAGAGGGAGGAAGGAGAAAAAGAGAGAGAGAGAGAATTCCAACTGAAAATGTTGGCAGTTAATAAAGAGACGTCAGCAGGTGAGGAAGGACTTATCTCCAGAGTAGAACCCAGTGGAGAAATGTTTAAATTTGTACAAACTCTTCCAAAGTTTGAGGAAAAAGATATTGAAGCATTCTTTATTTTATTTGAGAAGCTATCTAAACAGATGAAATGGCCACAGGAAATCTGGATATTATTATTACAGTCTAAGTTGTTAGGTAGGGTACATGAAGCACATGCTTCACTTTCAGAAGAAATGTCGGTAAATTATGATGTGGTAAAAAAAGGCTATCTTGAGTGCATATGAGTTGGTTCCTGACGCATACAGGCAGAAATTTATGAATATGAGAAAACAGCCTTGGCAAACTTACATTGATTTTGAAAGAGTAAAACAAGGTAATTTTGACCGGTGGATACAGGCATTAAAAGTAGAAGCAAACTATGCAGCTCTTAGGGGTGTAATTCTTTTGGAAGAATTTAAGGATTCAATCCCTTCGATACTGAGAACTCATATGGAGGAACAGAGGGTTGATTCTGTAAGACAAGTAGTAGAGATAGCTGATGATTATGAGTTAGTTCATAGAGATAAACCTTTTTAAATCACCCTTTCAAATTGGAAAAGGATAAAAAGTGGGAAGGTGAAAAGAAGGTAGGTAGTCAGGAAAGAGAAGGAGTAGCTGGAAGTTCCCAAGAAGGTTTTTCTCAGAATAAAAAGGAATGTGCTGAAGATAGGTGTGACATTTGAAAATTGAAGTGTTTTCATTGTAATAAAGTGGGGCACACGAAGTCAGTGCATTGGAAGTTGCAGGAAAAATCTATTGGAATTGTTGGGGTACAGAAAAGTTCTGAAAGTACAAGTACTGCGGGTTCTAAGGTTTAGGCATTGGAGAAGCCAATGGTTTGTGTACAGGTGAAACAAGGAGAATCAATGAAAGGTGAAGAAGTGGGAATGTGTTCACAGTTTACTCAAGAGAATTCTGAGGAGCAGGTTGCTGAAATATTTAAAGTCTTTTTGTGTGAAGGGAAAGTCTTTCCATGTGTACAGGTTGGAGTAAGTAAAGATGTTAAAATTTTAAGAAGGGCTAGTCAATCCATAATGTCGTGGGATAGTGATATCTGTGGTTCAACTGGAGTATTGCAGGAGCAGATAATAATAAGTGGAGTTCATAGAGATGCTAAATCTATCTTGCTGTGGAAGGTAAATTTAAAGAACAAATGGAAGTCAGATGAAGTTATATTTGGAATGGTGGAATAATTGCCCATTGCAGGGGTTCAGTTTATTCTGGGTAAAGATATAGCAGGATTGCAAATGCAGGTGATGCCTATGGTAGTTGAGCAGCCTGTAGAAGTGTTTTCAACAGAGGTGTTACAGAAGGAACCTCCTAGATTGTTTCCTGATTGTGTTGTAATGAGATCAAAGGTTCAAAGGGAAGAACGAGACAGGCAGGCAGTTCAAGGGCAAGAAGAAGGTGTCAAAATCCAATTAGCTGGCACTGTATTTGATAACATTATTCAGGAGAAAGTAATATAGGAAAGTTCAAAGTGTTTAACTCAAAAAGGTTAATGGAGTTACAGAAAAATGATTTGAAATTAAAACAGTTATATCAGAAAACTTATTCAGAAACAGAAGCAAAATGTATTCCATTATGTTATTACCTTTGAGGAGATATTTTAATGAAAAAGTGGAGGTCGGATCGTGTCTCAGCAAATGAAAGCTGGAGGGAGGTGCATCAGACTGTTATCCCATTAGGGATAGAAATGAGATTCTGAGGACTGCTCATGAAATTCTAATGGGGGGACATTTAGGATTTGGGAAAACACAGGAAAAGATTCAAAGATTTTTTTGGCCAGGATTGTATAGGGATATCGTTAAATAATAGGAAAACCACAAGCAGTGATTAAGCTGGTGCCTTTAATCCCAATACTAGCATTTGAAGGACCTCTTACCAGGGTCATGACTGATTATGTAGGACCCCTCCCTAAGACAAAAAGTGGAAATCAGTATCGATTAACAATTATGGATGTGTCCACCAGACTTCCTGAAGCAATACCTTTAAGAAATATTACAACTAAGAAGATTATGGAGGAGTTAATTAAATTTTTTACAAGATATGGTTTACCAAAGGAAATACAATCAGATCAGGGGTCAAATTTCATGACGCAGCTGTTCAAGGAAGTGATGAACAGTCTGGGGATAAAACAGATTAAGTTAACAGCTTATCATCCGGAGTCACAAAGAGCTTTGGAAAGATGGCATCAAACTTTAAAAATTATGATGAAAGCATATTGTCAGGATTATGCACAGGACTGGGATATAGGAATTCCATTTTTGCTATTTGCTATTAGAAACAATCCTAATGCATCGAATAGTTTTAGCCCTTTTGAAGTAGTTTATGGTCATGAGGTAAGGGGACCACTGAAATTGATTCATGAGAAATTGGTGTGTCAAAATTCAGAAACTATTCTCCTGGATTACATATCAAATTTCAGGGAAAGATTGAACAGAGCATGTGAGTTGGCCAGGGAATATTTAAAGACATCACAGCAAATGATAAAAATTAAAAGCAGATAAGAAAGCTAGAACTCTCAGTTTTGTTCCTGGAGAGACAGTATTAGTTTCGTTACCAGTACTAGGTGATCCGTTAAATGTAAGATTTACAGGGCCTTACAGGATTGAAAAGGAATTGAGTGAAGTAAATTATTTAATAAATACTCCAGAAAGAGGAAAGAAGCAGAGGATGTGTCATGTAAATATGCTTAAAAAGTACTTTGACAAGGAAAAGGAACAACATAAGGTATTAGGAGTGCTGGATGAAGAGAAAGGTGTTGAAGTGCAGGACTCTGAAATTGATTTTCCTCTAATCAAATTGGATAATGAGGAGGTGCTTGAAAATTTAAATGAAATAGAGTTACCTTTGAGGCAAGTGTCAAAGTGATTTGGAAAAGCTATTGCAGTCACACAAAACTATTTGTGGAAATAAGTTGGGAAAGCTTTAGCTATACATGATATATATAGAAATATCTTCAATAAGGCAAAAACCCTTATAGATTAAATCCGGCAAAGTTATCACAAGAACAAAAAAAAATCAATTTCATGCTTCAAAATAATATCATTGAGCCCATTGTACTGGTACTGAAACCAGATGAAACACTAAGACTGTGGGCGGAATTTTCCGAGATCACTGGTGGCAGGCATGATAGATGCCATGCGCGGAAAATATGGCGGAAGCCACTTCACGACGATGTAAAGGCAGGTCACGATCTTCCACTCAGCCCTCCAATGGTGGGCCGCGTTTCCTGCCATCGGTCAGTGGGGAGCTAACTGTAATACATCAGAATATAATTAAAAGGCCATCCCACCAGGCTCTTGGATCCCCACAGTATCATCCGTCCACATTCACGGGTAAGCACCTTGGCGTGTTTCACAATACCACGCAGGCAATGTGCACTTAGCAGCCTTTGCTTTGGGGGAACTGAGGTGGGGGAGCAGCAGAATTCTCCACAGCTCACTCGTTATTTACAGGCCTCGGGGTGCCGGGGGGCGAGGGAACTGATGCCTGGTCCTGAAGACGACTGCTGAGGAGGGGAGGTGTCCAGGCTCAAGTGCTGGCCAGCCTTGAAAACGGTTGCTGAGGTGGAGGTGGGGGGGACAAGCGCTCCCCTGGCACTGCATCCTGTGCACAGACAATTGAGGTGGCAGGCACGTTAAGTGAGGGGAGTGGCCACGCATTTAGGATACCTGTATAAATTGACCATGCTACAGTGATATGATTGGGGTCAGGCTCCTAGCCTGCCCACCCATGCAAGCATCGCAGATGCACCAAAGGGCCACCAAGCGCTCCATACCTTACCCCCCGGCACAGACTTCAAGTCCACCACCACTTTATTGGACTATGCAGCAGTTGGGCTGCATACATTGTACATTCTCCTTGCCAACGCTGGCCATGTAGCAGTCACTGCTGGAGGCGCTCACAGCCCTTTGCACTCACAGCATCCTGGTTTGGACCATTGTCCCTCATGTTGCAGTTGACAGGGCATCCATGCAGCAAACTCATTTCTGGCCAACCGAGGGCTGACCAGCACTCTGCGGGGAGCATTAAGGGGCGGTCACACAGGGCCAGGAAAGGTGCTAAGTACAGCCATGATAACCACGTCTCTCTCTTTTTCATGCTGCAGGAGGACCACATCAGGATCATGGATCCTGGTGACCTAGCTGTATGCCTGATGCCCTACAGAGACCGTAGAAGACGATGGAGAGAGTGACTGAGGCACCTGGGTGCACAGAGGCAGCAGCAGCAACCTCATGAAGAAGGGGCAGCAGGGGTTTCCGCACACACTGCCCAGGAGCGACAGTGACCCGTGGCTGGTCGGCGTCTAGCGACACCCAGGGTCTATAGATGTCACCTGCCATTCTTGCTGATGACTGAGAATCAGTGTCACTGATGACTGTGCATGTCTAGGGACCTGGTGGCTCACATCTGTCACATAGTGCAAGACTTGGCACCAAGGGGACATGGAGGGCATCCACTGCCAGTGGCTGTGAAAGTGGTGCTCAATTTCTATTCCAGTGGCTCCTTTCAAGGCTCCACAGGTGCCCTCTGTGGGATTCCACAATTCGCCACCCACAAATGCATCCATGAGGTCATGGACGCCATCTTCTCCATGGAACACAACTTTGTGCATTTCACCCGGGACCAGGACAGCCAGGATGCAAAGGCCATTGCATTTGCCCTGATCTCGGGATTCCCACAGGCGCAGGGTGCGATTAACTGCACTCATGTGGTGCTCAGGTCTCTGTTGCTACACTCAGTGGACTTCATCAATCGCAAGGGCTTCTACTCACGGAACGTGCAGCTGGTATGCAGCCACCAGAAACATATCCTGCAGGTGTGCGCATGGTTTCCAGGGAGTGTGCACGACGCCTAAATCCTGAGTCACTCGCAGATCCCTGCAGTCTTCCAGCATCCACAGAGGCTGTGGGGGTGGCAAAGGCTACCCATAGAGGCTGTGGCTAATGCAGCGGCCTCAGAGTGCAGCAGAGTGACACTATAATGAGGCTCATGCTGCAGCTCACAACTTGGTGGAGCAAACCATTGGGATGCTGAAGACGCAGTTCCGGTGCCCGGATTGGTCTGGTGGAGCCCTGCAATACAGTCCGCAGAGCGTGTCACGCATCATCATCGTCTGCTGCACCCTTTACAACCTGGCACTGCAACGGGGAGAGGAGCTGACTGAGGAGGAGATGGAGGAGCTGGAAATCATCTCCAGTGAGGAGGACGCTGATGGGGAATGGGAGGGGCAGTCCTCGGTGGTGACGATGACAGGGATGAGGGTCTTGCACTGGCTACACGAGGCAGGCACATTTGGGAGGCCCTCATAGCTGCCAGATTTGTGGAAGATGATGATGACTTGCAGTGAAGTGTCCCCATAGATCCTCACATCGCAGTTGTGAACGTTTGACTGTGAGAATGTTCCTGTCATGGAGATGCAGTGGAGGCCTTAATAGCCACTTGATCGCAAGAGGATGATGACAACATACAGTGAGGACATTTCATAAATCTTCACATGGCCTCTGAGAATGTTTGACTCCTGTCTGGCCGAGGACAGCTCGCTTGTGTTCCATGATCAGGGTCATCTCAGAGACGCAGCCATAAAACCAGTAACATCACTGGTTACAGATGCTGTTGTGATGGGGGCCAGCCCCACCTTAAAGGTGCTGAGAGCACGAAGAGAGTATGACAGAACTCTGGTGCCTGCCCACTACATTCTGGCAGCAATGACCAGCACTGCTGCGGTGCAGGCATCAGTAATGTTTCCAGGGAGTGTGAGGCTGGACCATCACTTTGGTCTGAAGGCCACACAGAGCACAGGGAAGAGGCCCTGGACTGAGACACCTGCCTTTATCTTGTGCTGGAAGGTTTCACCTCTGAGTGACAGGAACAAGGCAGGGAGACATTCTTAGGAGTTTATTGACAATAATGAACAGATCGTACAAGTGATCAACACCAGTGCCCAGGCTGTGCACCTACTTTTATCTAACTTTCCTAACCCTGCCACTACGTCTTGTGCTCCCCGGACATCCACAGCAGAGGCGGAGGCAGCCTGCTGACTGTGACACTCTGTCTGTGATGACTTTGACATCTGGAGGGCCGAGACTTGGAAGGCCTCGGCCTGCTCTCAGGGTCCTGCTGTGTGGTAGTGGCACCCTCCTCAGCCTGTGAAACTGGAGCTACGGACGTCGCAGGAAGAGGGGAGTCAGATGGGCTGGTCACTCCCAGAGTCACCTGGGTGGATGGCCCCGGAGCATGCACCTGCTGATCCTCCTCCCTATGGGTGCCCGGGAGTCCCTGGCTGACTCCGTGAGCAGAAGGGGCAGCTGGAATGAGATCGCGCTGCCCAGCACCCCTCTCGCGTACACACTGTTGGAGGCCATGCAGCAGTGCAGGAATGATGTCCTGGACCAAGGTCTCCATGGCGGCCACCATTCTGCCAGTGTTGACCTCAGTGCATTGCAATGCCAACGCTATCACCTCAGCCTGAAGATGGACAGACTCCTCCATCATGCCTTGCAATCTGAGGAGTGCAGCAGACATCCCTTCCTGATGTTCCCGAGCTTGCCTTTGCCTCTCCAGCAATTGTGACATGACGGAGTCCAGAGGCTCGTCATCTGGCTTGGACTCAGCAGTGTTTTGGCCTCCAGCAGAACTGCGAGTGCCGGAGAACTGGGAAGCCCCTGCCGCCCTATGCTGTAGATCAGAAAGTGCGAAGTGCTCACCAGATTGTGATCCCGAGGGTACTCTAAAGCTAGATCCCACCAAGGTGTCAGTCTCTGTGCTGGTGGAGAGTGTGGGTGAGTGCTGCGGCAGGACTTCAAAAAGGGTGCCTTCAGATTCCTCTTCAGAGGTTTCTTCGGGGCTTGATTGAAGGCCCTGGGTTGTGGACTCTGTCGACCGTTGGGCAGATATGCCTGCGAAAGCAAGGAGAGATAATTATTGCATGGCAGTGCCTGTGAAAGAGGACACATCAGTCACAGCATGGTTGTCTGATGGATGTTGCACTGCTGGATCCTCACTTAGTAGAGAAGCGCCAACCTCACCGTCAGCACAGGACCGGCCCCAGTCATCGCCGGCCAGCTGGATGGCTCTGTTTTCAAATTCTGTCTGAACTTTGAATTACAATATCCTTCCACCTGTCCGTGACCTTCCTCTCCTGTTGTGAGCCAGTTTGTCCTGCATGGATAGAGATGGGGAGAGTGTATCAGGATGCCTGTGGGCTAGATGATAAGTATTCCTGGCCTGTGTGGGTGGTGAGTGGTCCCATGGACAAGATGAGGATAATAATGGTGTGTGTGAAAGAGTGAATGGTGATGTTCCTTGCACTGGCAGTGAGTGAGGGCCCTGTGGATGTGTGATGGGTTTTTGAGTGTGTGAGTTGGGAGTGATGAAAAGAATGACTTACCCTGGCAAAACGGAGGAGATCATTCATCCTTTTGTGGCACTGGGTGGCTGTCCTCCTCTGCATGGCATTTGTGCTGACCACTCCTGTCACCACTTCCCCAGCCAGGTTGGTGACATTGCTGCCCATCCTGCAGCCAGAGCGCAGGAAGAGCACATCCCGGCAGGCCTTCACGGCATCCAGCAGTCGCTCGAGGGACCCATCGTTGAAGCAGGGGGCTGCAGTCTTTTTGCCTTTGCTGGCCATGTCCCTCAGGCAGCGGTGGTGAGCTGGTGGCAATGAGCGCTTTGCTGAAAGCTGCCTTTTAAAGATGGTGGCTGGCATGATGCAACAGCAGGGTGATGGCAAGTGGGCAAATGAAAGCCTGCCCGCCATGGAAATGGCGTGTTTACCAGGAATGCATAAATAATAAGGTGGGCTCAGGAAGATACGGCGTGAAAACCCGTCATTTTTGTTGGCAGGTAGGACTTCATTTTACTCATCCACTACTGCACTTAGTGCAATTGTGGGAAAATTCCGCCCTGTGTGTGGACTATCTAAAGGTGAATGTGGTGACAAAAGCAGATTCATATCCTATACCATGGTTGGAAGATTGCATTGAGAAAGTGGAACAATCAACATTTATCACAAAGATTGACTTGCTAAAAGGATATTGGCAGGTACTGTTATCAGTGAGAGCAAAGGAGATATCAGCTTTGTAACACCAAATGGACTATATCAGTTTAAAGTCATGTCATTTGGTATGAAGAAGCACCTGCGACATTTCAAAGACTGACAAACAAAATAATTGCAGGTCTGAGCAATTATGTTGTTTACAATGATGATCTAATCATTTTCAGTCAAATGTGGGAGGAGCATTTACAGCATCTGGAAGAATTATTTACTCGACTACAAGAAGCTAATTTGGTGAGGAACTTGGCTATAAGTGAATTTGCAAAAGCGCAATTTACGTATCTAGGCCATACCATTGGACACGGTAAGGTGGCTCCGAGAGATGCGAAAGTCAAAGCTATCGTGGATTTCCCAGTGCCTACAACAAAAGGAGAAGATTTGAGATTTCTGTGCATAAGTGGTTTTTACTGGGAATTTGTACCAAATTGTAGCCATGTGGTTGTTCCACTGACTGAACAATTGAAAAAGAACAAGAAGTTTCAATGGAGACTGGAGTGTCAGGAGTCATTTGATGGTTTGAAAACCGTATTAACTCCAACGCCAGTTTTGGCAGCACCCAATTCTGCCAAGCAATTCAAGTTGGCCGTTGACGCAAGCAATATAGGCATTGGGACTGCACTGTTATAAGAAGTTGCAACTGGCGTGATTTCTGTTGTTACCAAAGACTTGTGTATATATATTGTTATGCTAATGTGATAGTGTGGTAAGTAAAGGAGATAGTGTGAGATGGGGTATTAAAAAATGAAGCTGTCTTTTAGAATTATGACGATTCATTTTTTGACAGGGAGGGGAATGTGATGAAGCTATTAATGTAAATAATGTTGGAAATTATTTTTTTAAAATAGAGGTTCAGTCTGTGGGTGTGTCTGTGTATGTCTTAACTGGATTAAAGCTAGCTAGTCTGGGTGCTTTGATGTGTACTAGTTTTGAGATATAAGGGAGGTAGAATGCATTTGCATTTTGTTGAATAGAGATTTCAGAAGGGGAGTGAAATCTAGCACCTAGCTGGCAGAAACCAAGCAATGTTTATATTACTAATAAAATTGGTACTATGAAAGGGGTTTTATTGTTAGAAGAGGTGGAGTTCAAAGGGGCTGGTGAAACAATGAGAATTTACATTCAATGAGGGGTGCTAGGTATAACACAGCAGTTTCGTGTGTACAAGGCAGAGGCATGTAACATCAAAGCCTGTAAGCATTCCACTGTGTCTGCAAAGGAACCTCATTTTGAATTTATAAGGTGAAAATGCTTTGCCTGTTGTCTGCTTAAAGTCTATGGGTTGTTGTTGCCTTAGTGGAGATCAGTTTGGGAATTTGTTATAAGTTATGATAGTAGTAATTTGTAGCCATGTGTATATAGTTAACTTGTGTAAATTAATAAATATCTCATGTAGTTTGATTTAAACCCTTTCTAGAACTGGTGGCCTGATTCCTGAATTTAGAGCTGCATCTCAAACATACCACTTAAAAATATAGGTTATGATAGCTGTTTCCCTCTGGGATTTTTAAATAATTCAGCTTTAGCAGCTGCTGTGTCATAACAGAGATCTATGTGATAATTCCCAATCTCCTGCCCACAGCTATGTCAAGCTGGTCACTGGCGTTCTGTTCAGACAGGTGGTGAACTTCATTCACTTATGGAGCCAGCCAGGCTGAGGGAGCCAGAGGCTTCGCTGCAATTGATGGGTTTCCCTGCACCCAGGGAGCCATAGATTGCACACATGTGGCCATAAAGGCGCCAGCAGGTGAGCCTTCGGCAAAAGAAAGGGCTTCTACTCCCTGAACGTCCAGTTTGTTTATTCCCACAAGGCTCAGATATTGTATGTCTGTGCCAGATACCCAGGCAGCCCTCTTGATGCGTACATCCTGTGGCAATCCCAGGTGCCAAGGCTCTTTGTTACTCCAGCCAAGTTGGATAGTTGAATCCTGGGTGACACAGGCTATCCCCTGAAAAGTTGGCTCATGATGCCACTCAGACCCCCAAGGACAGAAGCGGAGGAAGGCTATAATTGAAGTCATGTCTCCACAAGGGCAGTAATTGGGAGGACCTTGGGCTACCCAAGTTGAGTTCTGCTGCATGCTTCAGGGGGAGCACTTTAATATCCTCCAGATCATGTTCCACTTATTGTCATTGCGTGCTGCACACTGCACAATCTACTCTGTCAAGGGGGGCACCCATTAGATGATGAAGTCAGTGATTCTGCTCCACAGGCTGCGGAGGATAACTCCAGTACTGGGTCTGAGGAGGAGCCGGAGGATCCCCAAGGTGAGGAGCTAGATGCCGAAGTAAGGATCCCTATGGGAGGCACAGAGACCTTGATTCACTGTACTTTCAACTAGACATACAAGGCATGGCTTGAAAATGAGGGCAAGGGTGATGCCTCCTTGCTGATCATTCCTGATGAGGCCATCCTGTCACCCTTACGTCAAGTTACGACCTCTGAAATAAAGTTTGCAATCCTTCCCGTGTCACACGACTCTCCCAGGCCCATCACCTCTGAAAAACATGAAGCGCATTCAGGCCATTACACATAATGAGATATTTATATGCTGATCTTGAAAATACAAATTAAATGGAACACTTGTCTCAACGAAAGTTACACCACTCATGACAATCCCTCTTGTGCTCAAAGTAACTTAAACTTCCGTTTGTGAGTGCTGCGTCTTGCCACCCCATGCCCCCAACCTTATGCTGGCAGAGGTATTGGAGACAGCCTGCTGACTCTGATGTCCTGTCAGCTTAGGTGACCTTGGCAGCCATCCTCTAAGCCAGTGGAGCCCGTGCAGGCACCATCTGGGTGCTAGTGTCCAGCGCCATGGCTGGGTACTCCTCAGTCATTGTGGCCTCATCAGATGCCACGGTCACTGGCAGAGGGACGGGGAGCTGCTGCCATCATCCAGAGTGCCCTGAGAGGTGCCTGCAGATGTGATCTGCACTTCATCCGCCAACATGAGGTTGGTTTGAACCTCCAAGCTCACCATGGATAGACGGGCACCTAGCAGAGTCGCTGGGTGCCTCATCCATCTCTTACACTGGCAGTAACCTGCTGAGGTCGCTGCCAGTTTGTAGACCTGCAGGTGCAACTGCAACCCCAGATTGAGTTCCTGGAGCTGACTCTCCATGAGAGTCACCACTTTCTCAATGGAGGAGACAGTGCATTCGGAGTTCCGAGTCATCTCAGTGCTCATGTTCCACATGGACTCCTCTAAGACAGAGACCATGGCACGCAGACCCTCAGGGATTTCTGCCAGATCCTCCTGTGCATCTCACTGGACACCCGGCATTTTCCACCTGATGGACGACTCCAAAGGCTCATCATCTGCTTCAGACTCAGCAGGGCCCTGACCTCCAGCAGTCCTCCAACTCTGGTGCACTGGGCACTCTCTGCCTCCGCCAGCTCCTCATGTGAGCGTGATGTACCCTCACCACTGTGCACTACCATCTGATCCAATGTGCTATTGCCCATCAACCTGCCCATCAATGTGTCTGTGCTGGTGCTTGGTAAGGAGAGAGGATGTGACATGGGTGCATTTGTCCACGGATCCTCTTCTGGGGTCAGGGGATGGTCCTTGGGATCTGTGGCACTTCATGATGATGGTGCATTTAAGGGAGGTAGAGAAAATGTCAGTTACAAACATCGTTACAAACATCATTACAAAGTCACTGTGCATGCACCACGGTTGCTTGTCACAATGGACAACTGCCTCAGTGAGGCATTGTGAATGGATGAGCAATGGGGATTCTTGGTTTGAACATCTCATTCGAAATGCCACTACCCTATATCTCTTATACACCCCGTCCCCACCCGTATTTTTCCCTGTCCTCTGGACTATTACCTGCATCTCCCTGACCTGTGGACTCGCTCCATGTTCGCATGCCAAATCAAGGACTTCTGCCTCAAGCTTTGATAGGATAAAGAGATTGGGCACCGCACCACCCATTAGTGCACATTCCTGTGCATTATGGCTTCTCTTCTCCTTATGGACAAAAGTGTTTTCATTAGTCCACCCTTCACCTGCCACACCATACCAGCCTTGCCCCTCCACTCTCCCCACCCACGAGGAGACCCAGGCTGAGGTGCCCATCAGATTGGCACACCTCACCCTTTCGCACATTCATGACAAGCGGGGACATTTCCCAGCCTTTGACAGCACAAGGATATGTGCCGTTTGGCACTTGGCATCTCACACCTGTGTGCGCCAGAAAGTCTGACCACCCCCTAAGACATCTGCACACAGTTCCATGCCAACTCCGTACTCACCTTTGCAGAGTGCAGAAGTTCATTGAACTTTTTACGGCATTGGATCCGAGTGCGGTGCACAACATCATACCCACTCACCTGGGCAGCTACTTTTGTCCATTCCTGCTTTGTTTGATGAGGTAGCCTCTGTTTACCATCCTGCAGGCTTAATATTTCCCACTGGGCACTCACTACCTCCAGCACAGCACACAGTCAATCGTCTGAGAATTGGGGGGCAGAGTGCCCACCAGCATTGCCCTCTCACCTGACGTGGACTGAGGATCCTGAGGCCAAAAATCATGAAATTTGTTACGCTTTCCAGACGATGCCAGGCAGCTCCCTGAGGCTCATGAGCACCTCCTGACGGCCTTCAGGGAGATCTCTGTGCACTTTTAAATTCCCCCTCTGGAACCGCATTAGACCTGACACCCACTGTGCTGCCACCCCCGCTAGCAACGCTGAGCTTCTGTCAGTGCGCATTTCACTGGCCGGCTATTAATTGGCCCACCTGCATGAAATACGGGTTGGCATCCAATTGCATTTGACAGCAGATCTTGCATCCGCTTCTGGTCCCATGCGCGCCAAGGGTAGAATTCAGGCCATGGAGCAGGCAGTAGTGCCCAAGTAGTCACGAAAGAATAGTGAAAAGATAGACTGAAACAAGTGCAAACAAATGCATAAATAATAGTGACAGAATGGCTTGAAATAAATGAGACTGATAAAAAGGAGAGGAATTGAATGGAAATAAATAAATGGATATGGGGAGAAATGGGAATGAAGAAGCAGAGCAAATTTGTACAGTGGAACAGAAAAGGAGGAGAATAATTCAGGGTGGAAGCAAACAGGGGCAGCCATGCAGAGCTAGGAGAATGTGGCACCTAATTGGATGAAGGAAGCCATGGAGGAGCAGAACAAGATTGGATCCCACATAGACAGAGGCAGCCATGAAAGGTTGAAGAGATAGAATGACTACAGTGCATATATGAGGATCCAAGCCTGAATAGTTATGTTTTTAAATATAATTGGTTGAATTACAAAATACTATAAATATTTAAGGGACAGAATTTTCTGCCAGTCGGATGGGCCAGCCGGGAGAGAGCGCAGAGCCGATCACCACCCATGATAATCTGCGTGCTGCCATTTTATGTTGGCAGGCCGATTTAGGCCCGCCCGGTGTGACACATGGCCGGTAGCGCTCAGCATGTGCACAAAAGAGCGCAGAAATCTCCTTGAAGCACGGAGCTGCCTCAGGGAGATCAAGTTCACATTGAATGTTTCAAATAAGGAAAGATAAAAATTATTTAGGCATGTCCCCTCATGTGACACTGTCACATGAGCTGGGACATGTTTATGAATTGTGGAAAAAATATTTGTTTATTTAATAAAACCTTCATTCCCCCGCCCATTGATGAGCTTTCCCGAAAAACACAAAGGCCGCTTAGGCTCTTTGCCTGCCCACCAACCTGAAGGTTGGACGGGCAGTGTTGATAATTGTGCTGATATTTACTGTAATTGGTTTATTAATGGCCTTAATAGACCTTTGACAGTTCGGCGGGTGTGCAGCCGCCTCCAGCATGTGTCCGCTGAACAAAAGATCTGAATGATGCACAGTGATGTTGGGACACGCGCCCGATGTCACCGTGCGTCATTTTACGCGTCGGCATGCTGGGCCTGCTCCTGCACACTGACGTGAGAATTCTGGCCAAGGAAATTATATAGAAAAGAAACAACCCATCACCTTCCTGCCCACCCCTGAGCTTTCCCCCATATTAAGGTAGGCAGATAAGGTCATCACGTTGGCCAGCAGCTCTCAGGGGTGGGACTTCCTGTTCTTGAGGGGCAGAAGTCATACTCTCACCTCATTGAGGCTGACTCTGGCATATTATTACTGCAGGGCAGACAAATTTAAAGTTTGCTAAGTGCCAACTGACTTTTCAAACAGTTTGTCGGGGAGGGAGGGGGCAAGCAAGGAATATTCCCCCCCCTTAAAATGTACCCCATGGAAAAGCTGGTGAATAGCATCACAAGTCTGAGGAAATCTAACAAGTCAAAAGTAAGATACAACTGAAAAACAGCCCTAACTAAATGCCAATAACAGGGCCAGTGCTTCACAATGACTGAATACATTAAATATCTTTTTATTACCTTAGATAGAAGGAATTTTATTCAAGATGTAGGATCATGTTTCCTAGTTTTTTTGTCTTTCTGTGAATGGTTTCATGTATATTTCCAAACGTCCACTTTTGGAGCAGAAATCCCAGACCCACTTTTACAGGGCCCAAGTAAACAGCTGATTGAGGGACTACTTAACTGCTTAAGGGCTCATGCACTTCTGCGTTATTGTTGGCTAGTTGTTACTGTGACCATAATGCCACCCACTTTGGTTCTTGTGTGTATGAGAGTACTGGACAGGTTTGCATTCTTCTCCCTGTGCTGTGAGCCTAAATGTAATCTATGTGAATGTGGATATGAGCGCAACAGGGAGTTGCAGGAACTACCTGGTCACTGAAGGCTTGCTCTGTCAACTTGGTGGTCATTCACATCATGCAGGATTGATCCACACCCCTTGCTGTGGCTCTGTGCTGGAGAACTGGCACAATACTGCCCCAATACCCAGTATCCATTATTCCAATTCCTCACTCCTTTTCTCTGCCCTGGTACTGTGAAGCTTGGGAAAGAAACCCTGAAATGGCAAAGTGTCAGAAGAAAATACAATAGAAAATGTCATGTTTCCTTTACATAAGGATTATAGTATCCGTTTACCCAAAGGAACTGTCAATGGTCTTATCAACATGCTTGAGTGAGTATAGGTACATATAATCTCCATTAGTATTAAAAAAAATCAGAAGTAAAATTTTCTTTGGGGCTGGTACTAAATTATTCTCTTTTATCTTCAAAAATGAGCAGCTCCTTTCTAATCTACAGTAACCTGAGCTGCTCTAAATGCAGTCCCGTATAGAGGAAGCACAAGTAAGAAGGGAGATGGAATATTTCACTTTCCCGGATGAGTGCAGCTCCAAAAATACTCAAGAAGCCCGACACCATCCAAAACAAAGCAGCCTGCTTGATTGGCACACCCTCCACCATCAGCGCACAGTGGCAACAGTGTGCACGATCTAAAAGATGCATTGCAGCAACTCACCAAGGCTCCTTCGGCAGCACTTTCAAAACCCATAACCTCTACCACCTAGAGGAACTAAGACAATAGGCACATGGTAACACCACCACCTATAAATTCTTCTCAAAGTCACACCATTCTGGCTTGGAACCATTTTGTCATTCCTTCACTGTTGCTGGGTCAAAATTATCGAATTATCTCCTTAGTAACACTGTGGTATACCTTCAACAGAAGAACTGCAGCGGTTGAAAAAGCATCTCCTTCTCAAGGGTAATTACGGATGGACAATATAAACTGGCCTTGCCAGCAATTCACAACCCAAGGACAAGTAAAAAAATTTTCATCTCTCAGGTGCTTGTTTTATTCTGACATTCATCTAAATTGTAATTTCAGCAAACATGTTCATGTGATGAAAAGGAGCCTGAATGACTCAATTCGGAAGTCTGTGCCTAATGACTGGAGTCTTTTCCAGGGGTTGAAAAATATCTCACATTTGTAAGAGAGCTGAGCAATGCATGGTACAGAACCTAAGATCATTCCAAAGCATAAAAAAATGGTCTGTATCTGGGGTTGTGATATTGTGGGTGAGCTGTTTGTGGAAGAGAAAATAATGCAAAAAAAACCTAACCAAGAGCTAATGACAGAAAAGAGTGTCATGAGAAATACTGTAGTCTACAAACAGAAACAAAATGTAACAAGAGTTAAGAAGTATGACAAGACTTGTATTAAATGCAAAGTGAAATAGAAAAAGGTTTTTATAAGCACATTGGGAAGAAAGAGAATCATTAAAGCATTGGTGGAGCCATTCAAGAATGAAATGGGAAAATTATTATGGTAGCTCAGGAAATAGCAGTGTTGCTTCAGTATTTAGAGGGAATTGAAGGAGATCATCAAACCCTGTGGATAAGAAAGCGAAAAGGCAGCTAACAGAAATCTGCATTATTAAAGAAATGGTTTGCTTCGGTGATGCTGAAAGGAAGAACAAGGACATTTGATTAGTTGAAGTGGAGACAATATCACCATGCATGCCTGTCCCCCGGGTCATTATGCGCTCATCCTTCCATAATCAATGCTCAACCCATGTTGCAAACTTCAATCACAGAGCATTCAGCAGTGCCATGGCTGCTGGGACACACATGGTGACCTCAGTGCTCAGCAAACATACCTCCCCATGGCACCCCAGCCTTACCGCCACTGGTGGACCCGGGTGCATGGCGCCTCTCCAGATCCATGGCCTGATGTTCAAAAGGAGTCAAGATGGCCAACTGGGCCTGGCCTCCACCAGTCCTTATCCGCTCTGTGGAATTGTGTACAGCTTTCCCTTGAAAAGGAGAGAAGAGCATTGATTAGTCCAGCCTGTACCTGGATTCCCATCACATCCCTGCCAACCCAGCCACAGTGGGACATTGCAGGGCTCCAGTTCTTCATCACCCCGCAGATGCCGCACATTCACACAAAGGAGCCAGGGCTGACCTCCTCCGCCATTGCCCAAATGCTGCCTCTTTCACTTTTGGCAGCACAAGGTGTCACTTTGCCAAGGAAGGAGACACAAGCACGTGGAGCGCAGAGACCAGCAGATGGATTGGTGCCCCATCACCTGGAAGCTCCCCTCCCAGCACGTTAGCACCCTGACTTTGACATGCTTCCCAGTTCCAGCACTCTGCCTAGGTACAGATCCTTGAGTTTCCCCCCAATTCTATACTCTGGGTGTAAGTGTCACACGCACTGTGGGTGCAGGACCCATCTCAGCATTACCCTCTCAGGGTCAACTAGGCATGGGCAATATCTGCTGGCCCACCCAGCGAGGTAAATGTACCGTGAAGGATTCAGTGCTGTAACTGCACTCAGAGTTGTTGGGGGCACGGTGGTGCTTTAGGGGGAAAGGCTGATGGCTGCATTAAGTGACCTCAGCCAACATGGTACTCACCCTTCCCGAGCGCAGGAGGTCATTAAACCTTTTGTGGCACTGGACCCATGTGCGCCGCACCACATCATGAGGGCTCACACTCCCGGCCACCTCCTCCCATGCTTGTTTGGTCAGGTACGGAGGCCTCCGCCTCCCGTCTTTCAGAAGCAGGACCTCCCGCTGTGCTGCCACCTCCTCCAGGAGGGCAGCTAGGCACTCATCCGAAAAGCGAGGGGCACACTGCCCCACTGCCCTATCGCCAGCCCAGCCTGCTCCGCTGGCCTACCCTCCAGACTTGCCTGCTCACTAGAAGCCCTCTGGTGAGTCCTTTTACCGGCCATTGTGAGCAGCCTTCCACAGGCTTCCAGGGCCTCATTTAAACAGGTCGCCTGGCCACCATTGGACCCGACGGTCAGTGCACTTCTGTCACCGCCCGCCCACTCCCACTATCCTTGAGAGTCAGGAAATACGCTGGGTGGACCATAAAATGGCAGTGCGGACCCGATCACGGGCGGCAATCAATTCTGTGCCCGCTCCCATTCGGCCCACCCGACATGGGGAAAATTCTGCCCTGGAGTCAGATTAGTGGGGGTTGCTGTGGGGTGGGAGGAGAGGTTGCTGGGGGCGTGGGGTTGCTAACGAAGGGAGGAAGGGGTGTTGGATGCAAGGGCAAAGGGTGTGTTGAGGGGAAGATGGAGAGTTATGAGGAGGAGGGAGGAGAGGTATTAGAAGAGGGATGCCCAAGTTTTCTGTTTATGGGGGGTGTGGGGGGTGAGGGTTTACCTCCCCTGCAATAAAACATAATGATCTACTCATTGTGTGGGAGGGATGTGAGCAGAACCACACGTCACTCTCTTAAGCTCTAATTTTTTGATCACTGAAGAGGTCGGGGTTTGTCTTGCCTGAAATAAACTGGTTTCTGAAATAATCTGTAGGTTTGTCCTGGTTTGGAAGAAGTATATTCTATAAATAGTACACTCATGACAATTATTAAGATTTCACAAATACTAACATGCGGCTGCATAATGATTCAACCAGAAGGTAACAGATTGTTGCCTTCAAAGTGTGGCACTACATGCAGAATCACAAGAACTGGTATTAAATATCAATTCATATTTGACTGGGAATGCTAAATGCCCATTTAGAATTGCTAACATCGCCTACAGACATGACAGATACCACACAGAAACAAAAATAAAATACTGCAGGTGCTGAAAATCTAAAATAAAAACAGAAAATGCTGGAAATACCCTGATAAAAGGTTATTAATCTGAAATGTTATTTCTCTCTCTACGGAGATATCGCATAGGTCTGTGATCTACCCCTCATTTAATTTTTTATTTAGGTGGTTAGATCTCAGCGTGGCTATTAATATCATACCACAGTGGATTCAAGTGTGGTAGATGTCTTGTGGCTTTTTGTTGCTAAGGGAGACACTTCTGGACTGGTACCACAGTTTGTGTGACTGTTCCAGTGGTTTGGTTATTTCCTTGTATGGGTCACATTTCTGCAGCTTGTTTGGGTAATTTTAGTCTAGGCAGGGCTACAATAATAAAAACAAAAAACTGCGGATGCTGGAAATCCAAAACAAAAACAGAATTACGTTAGAATCTACAGTTACCTGCTACACAAATATTGTTCTTTTCTATGTGACCTATTGTTATGAATTTGTTCTATTGTGTTTCTCACTGTATGCCTTGCCTGTTTTCCATTTATTAAATATGGTTATGGCTTAATTGCTATCCCTCATCTTACTTCGTAAGGTTAGTCTGTTGCGTTCTACTTGCCCCTATTTTTATATTTTTCAATTTATCCTTAGGATATATTTCTGTTTGAAGGTGATTTATAAATGCAAGTTGTAGTTATTGCATCCAATGTTTCTGTTTATTTGTCAGTCTTAACCCAGTGGTAGCACTCTCACTCCTTATTGAGAAGGTTTTGGGTGCAAGCCCCATTCTAGTACTAAAGAAGGGCTGTACCGCTGCCAATCGTACGAAGAAAGGTTGGACAGTTTGGGCCTATACCCATTAGAGTTTAGAAGAATGAGAGGTGACTTTCTTGAAACATATAAGATCCTGAGGGAATTTGATAAAGTAGATACAGGGAGGATGTTTATACTTGTGGGAGTGACTAGAACCAGGGGACACAGGCTAAGAATAATAGGACTACTGTTTAAGAGGGAGATTAGGAAAATGTTTTTCTCCCAAAGGGTTGTATATGGAATTCTCTTCCCCAGAAAGCAGTAAAGGCCGGGTCATTGAATTTATTCCAGGCAGAGTTAGACAGGTTTTTGGTAGACAAAGGAGTCAAGCCTTATGGGGGGCAGATGGCAAAGTGAATTGAGACACAACCAGCTCAGCCATGATCTTATTGAATGGTGGAGCAGGCTCGAAAGGCTGAATGGCCTAGTCCTATGTTCCTCCTAAGTTCCTATGTCTTTCAGATGTGTACTGGTTGCCCTGTTGGGTTAAAGATCATACAGCACTATTCAAAAAAAAGCAGGATAGTTCTCCCGGAATCCTAGCCATCACTTATTTCTTAATCAGCTTTACAAGAATGGTTCCAGCAATGAAAAACTTCAGTTATGAGGAAAGATTGGAGAAGTTGGGACTGTTTTCCTTGGAGAGGATAAGGCTAAGAGGAGATTTGATAGAGATGTTCAAAATCATGAGGGGACTAAACAGAGTAGATAGGGAGAAACTGTTCTGATCGAGAATAAGAAGGCAGATTTAAAGCGATTTGCAAAAGAAGCAAATATGACATAAGAAAAATCTTTTTCACATAGCGAGTGGTTCAGGTCTGGAATGAACTGCCTGGAAGTGTGGTGGAAGGAAGTTCAATCAAAGCATTCAAGGAGGCATTAGATTATTATTTAAATAGAAACAATGTGCAAGGTTATAGGGGAAAGGCAGGACAATGGCATTGAGTCCTAATGCTCATTCGGAGAGCCAATGCAGACAGGATATGTCAAATGGCCTCCTTCTACACCGTAATAGTTCTGTGATTCTGTGATAATCAACACCATGAAAACAGCTTTTTCGGTCATTTTCCTCACTGCTTTTTTTGGGATCTTGTTGTGCATATGTGATTACTGCAGTTCTTCACATGACAGGAGTGACTACACCTCAAAAATAATTTGTTGACTGCAAAACATTTTGGGGCATCCTGAGGTCATAAAAGGTGCAGTAATCTATTCTGTTTTGTTTTTCCAATGACCATAGTGGTTTATTGTGAGGGGAATTGAATACAAAAGCAAGGTTCTGTTGAAGGGTCATGAGGACTCGAAACGTCAACTCTTTTCTTCTCCGCCAATGCTGCCAGACCTGCTGAGTTTTTCCAGGGGGTAGAGAGGGTAGTGAGTCTTTGGAACTCTCTTCCTGAAAAGGCACTGTTTTTGTTATGGATTTGCAGCATCCGCAGTTTTTTGTTTTTAACAAAAATAGGGAGGTTGTGCTTCAGTTGCACGGGGCACTGGTGAGACCACATCTGGAGTATCGTGTACAGTACTGGCCCCCTTATTTAAGGCAAGATATAAATGTATTAGAAGCACTTCAGAGAAGGTTTACTAGACTAATACCAGGAATGGGTGGGTTGTCTTATGAGGAAAGGCTGGACAGGTTAGGCTTGTATCCACTGGAGTTTAGAAGAATAAGAGGTGACTTGATTGAAACCTTTAAGTTCTTGAGAGGTCTTGACAAAGTGGCTTTGGAAAGGATGTTTCCTCTTGTGGGAGAATCTAGAACTAAGGGCCACTGTTTAAAAATAAGGAGTCGCTCATTTAAGACCGATGAGACTAATTTTTTTCTCTCAGAGGGTAGAGAGTCTTTGGAACTCTCTTCCTGAAAAGGCAGTGGAAGCAGAGACTTTGAATATTTTTTAAGGCACAACTAGATAGATTCATGATTACCAAGCAGGTGAAAGGTTATCAGAGGTAGGCAAGAGATTACATTCAGATCAGCCATGATCTTATTGAATGGCGGAGCAGGCTTGAAGGGTTGAGTGGCCTACTTCTGCTCCTAGTTCGTAAGTTTGTATAAAAGTTGTTTACTGAGATCTATTACAGCCCCTTCATCCTTTATTCTGAAGGTGATAATTGCCAATAACTTAATGTGGTCTAGAAAAAGTGAATGTGAGTTATTTCACTAGGACCAATTATCCAGAGGAACGCTATGTACTTTTTGTAGGTTTATGTCACTAGAGTGGGATGCATGTGCAGATCACGAACAAAAGAAATCTCAAAAGTGGGCAGTGAAGCATCTGTGGAAAATCAAGTAGACAGTGCTATGATTTGATTTGGGTAGGTTATTAAATTTTCTGTAGAATTTTGTTCCCAGTATTGTTGATGATCAAGATTTTTCAGTACATATGAGGCGAAAGCTAATTGGGCGGGAGTCCAACCCGGAAGTGAGCGGATTGTCAACTCCCGCCCCCACTTTTGAAAGATACCTGATAATGCGCCTTTCACCAGCCAATAGCAGTGAGAAATGGTGGGCAGCGCACCCAATCAGCAATGGAAGGCTGGAGGTAGAAAGGGCAGGCGGCGAACAGGGTGTTGGTCACAGCCACTCATTTAAAGGCACTCCTGGCACAGGACTTGTGGTACCTGACCCCAAATAATGCTTTGGAGTTTGAAGCTTTTTGCAGGAAAATTCTTTGAAGAACATCAGCAGGTAAGAGCTTGGTTTTACATGTGTGTTGACTCCTTTCTAGTAGTGAATCATTCAGGAACCTTGCCCGGGAGGAAAGGACATTTGAATGCAGCTCACCCATTCTACTTATGAATAGCAAGACACAAATTCAACTCTTTAGCTCTCTTTGCCTCTCCACAGGTGGAGAAGAGGGCCAGAACCAGGATGGCCCTATAGTTTGATGATGACTCCTTGCGAGTCCTCCCCCAGGCTGGGGGGAGGTCACCATGCCGGAGGACAGGAAGGGGAGATCTCCTAGCCAGACATAGCCAGCCTGGATGGAGGTCGCATTGGAGGTCAACAGCCATGGGGTCATCCTGGCTAAGGTGTCAAAAAAATGACCTTTTGAGATCTGCCAAGGTGAGTGTGTAACCACTTCGGAGAAGGAGCTAGATGAAAGGGTGTGAGGGTGTGAAATGGCTCGAATGTCGGGTTGCTTACTTTATTGCTCAAATGTAGAAGCATCATGATGCAGACATACCATTCTGCATGACAACAGAGGTTGGGGGTTGGGAAGTGGATTGTGCTGTAGCACCTTATAGCTGGCATTGAGAAATGTTGGTCCCTGACAAAGTACATGTTGGCTATGCATTTGAAGGCCTGCGATTGCAGCACAGTATAATCATTACAATGTTCTTTTTCAATTCCATGAGTAGAAAGGACACAATGACAGGGAAAAGGCCAGGACGGGAGATAATAAGCCCCACGAGAGGAGGAGGTACTGGAGCTGGAGACCCATCGCTGGAGCCATCCCATTGGCTGAGGTGAGGTTGGAGGAAGACCCCAGAGCAGTGAGATCCAAAGGGCTCATAGTTCTCTCCTGTAATCCGTGCTTCTGGGGGGGGGGGGGTTGCGGTTGGGGGCAGGGGATAATGATCTTGAAAACTGGGGAGGCTGTCGGAAAGGTGGCATTAATGGATTTTGTCTGTGGAGGTTTGCACAATTTGGGGAGGATGGTCTGTCTGAATGTGGAATGGTCTACAGTTCAAATACTGCCTACCGAGATGGTGTCAATGTGTGGGCTGAGAATGTGAGGCTCTCTAATCTCACCTCAAATGATGATGATGCCTCTCATTCTCCTTGTTTCTGTTTCCTCCACAGGACAAATGTTGGCAGCAGCTGCCACAAGCACTGAGAGACCCTTGCAAACCTCTCAAGAGGAGGACAGAGCCTCAGAGGGTGCCGTGTTACATCCTCCTCTGCACCCAGCGCCAAGGCAAGGCCTCCCAGGTTCTCGAATGTCACGCTGGAGGCTTTAGTGACAGAAGTGAAAAGATGAGAGATAGGGTGTTTCCACAGCGGGCCAGGGGACTCTCAAGGTATACCTTCCAAAGGGAATGACAGTAAGTAGCCATGGAAGTCAGTTCCAGGAGCCTTGTCCTGAGGATCTGGTTGCAGTGTTGCAAAATCTTCAGTAACCTCAAATGAGTGGTCCTGCTCAAAGAATGCATCTTCAATGACATTTCCTATCCACACACCACCAATCTCTCATTGAGCTCAAGGCATCACACCACCATCACTCACTCAGTAGCAGTTAGTACTCATGCCTAACAGTCAGATGCTCCACCTCACCCTCACATTCTTACCAATGCTGTCAACCTTATACTCAACTCATAACTTTCACAAACTTCCAGCTATTTAGCTATGGCAGGCACATCATCCAAACACATTGCTATGCACTCACAGAACTCTTTCCCCTCTCTTCCAAGACAAGGTCAAACATAATAGGAGGCCACAGCAGAGAGCCAACAAGAACAGACATACCTGCATCTCCTGAGTCCTTTGAAGGAGACAGTGCTCCACATCATCGGGTCCGCCTGCAGTCACTGAGGCTGTTGCATCTGGCATCGCAGAGAACAAGGATGATGTTATGTTCCTGCCTTACGCACCTTCTCAAATCCCACTTCATGCTTATCCTGCTATCTGACATGAAGTGATGGTGTGACCACAGGCATCTTGCTTTCCATTCATCCTTCACCTCAACCCTCCCCTTCTGCATTTTTGCTTTTCTCTTTCAGAAAGCCAAAATTTGTCAACTTTTCAGCCAATACAGCCTCACTTTGAGGGCACAGGCAGCTGGTGAAGAAGCACTTGATCTGACATTTGCAGCCACCAGCTCAAACACTGGCACTGTATGTACATTAGTGAGTAGTATAGATCAGTACTTGGTAAGTCACTGGGCACAAATGGGCTGTGGCCAGAGCAGGGGGAAAGGGTAGCAACTGGCCAGCTCTTCGGAGGGAGAGGTCACACATGAATTCTGCTGCAAAGGATTCAGATGTATATTTTGATGGGGTGGCTTACAGGAGAATACTGACATGCATGCACACAGAGATGCTTGGTGCATAGGCAAGCCTGCTGGCACTGTCAAGAGGAACCTTGCTTCAACTTGGCACAGGGATTTACACAGCTTGGAGCCCATCATTTCCAGAGTGTTAGAGCACTCGCGATGCTATAGCATACAAGGCTATGAGCCCAGTCCTGGAAAATGGGATTAGAATAGTTAGGTACTTGTTTGACTGGCACAGACTCGATAGGCCGAAGGGCCTTTTTCTGTGCTGTAGACCTCTATGACTCTATGAGAAGGTTATCTCCATGACAGCCCATTTGGACCAGCCAATGGAGCATCTGGTAGCAAATGCCTCAGCACAAGCAAGCTCAGATAGGTCCTGAGATCTGTACTTGTTGCCATGCAAGCCCAGTTTGGTACCTTGCAGGTCATCATGGCTGGAAATACTAGTGCTCAAAGGTATACAGATTATCACCTTTGTCCAGCAATTAGTGCTCTAGCAAGTTACTGAAATTGTTGAGGTACTGCCCTGAGGGAGTGGCAATGGCTACATGCAGAAAGGCCAGCTGTCCTCTTTCAGGGCAATAGCATTCATTCTCTCACCACTGCCACTCTACTACTATCCTTACTGTTGCCTTTCAGCCAGCCAGCACAGACTGCTACTGCCCATGCTGAAATGGTGCAGTCCAAAGGTGGACTCTCAAAACCTAGAGCTGCTCGAGGTCATCCTGCAAGGCCAATTAACTTTCTCCTCAATGGTAACCTCCAGGATGTTGATGATGGGGGATTCAGTAATGGTAATGCTATTAAATATCAAGTGTAAGATTCTCTCTTGTTGGAGATGGTCATTTCTGGATACATGTGTGGCATAAATGTTACTTGTGTTGCTGGACAAAGTTGTCATTGAATGGTCTTTTTGGTAGCAGCTTTTATTTCAGGATTTCGGAGGACTCTGTGATGAAAAGTAGTAGAGAAATTGAAATGTGGGGTGAACATTGGTGCTACTGTGATATGGGGATGGGATTTCAGGGGACCCAGAGTTTAACTAGCCTCTCAGAGACATACCATCCAGAGCAAGGGATCCTGGATGATTCCTCTCTCTCTCTCTCTGTCTCTCTCTTCCTCCTCCTTTGTAGGTGCCCATTGAAAACCTGGTGGCAAGGGCTGCACCATCATAACATTGAGGCTGTGGAAGATACAGAAGATCATTACAAAAGTGGAGGCATGCTCTGTTGAAAACTGGAGTCTCATCTATTGTCCAGGCAGCAGGGGATGATAATAGTCAGCTTCACTATGTTCCTAGTCACACCAATGGCCTCATTTGTAGGCACACTGTCCACGTCTGGTCAGGTGGCAAAAGGGAGTCATGAGCCAGGTGTAGAGCGGGTAGCCCTTTTCATCAAGCAGCCAGCCTTTCATTGTTGTAGTGATCCAAAGTTGGCCAGCGTGGTTGACTGGCACAGAATAAATGCTGCTGCCAGGATAATGGTTATTCACCAACTTGATTCTCTGTCCATCGTTGAAAACCAGCTGTACATTCATAGAGTGGTAGCCCTTCTAGTTGAGGCACATTTCCTCATTAATATGTGGGACCCACAGAGTCACATCCATTCAGTCAATGGCTCCCTGCACCATTGAGAATCCTGCTGGTGTGATAAAACCATGTGCCCACTCCTCCTACATCTCTCTGGCAAGAGAGAAGACTATGAAATCCCCTTTCTTTCTATATAAGGCTTCTGTCACCTCCCTGATAGAATGATGAATAGCAAAATGTAAAATGTTGGAAATGTCACCTGTCCCTACCTGCAAGGATCTGTTGGTGTAGAATTTGAGGGCCATGGTGTTCGACATAGCTACTCGCAGCACCATCCTCATTCTTCTGTGTAGCTGCAGTTCCAAATGGAGGAGGTGGACAGTTCAGTAATCATCTCCTTGTTGAAATATAACCACCTCAGAAACTGATTCTTGGCTGAGATACAGATAAAAGAAGTGATTTCTGGACCTTCTCCTAAAAATCCCTTTCTTCCTCTGTCTGCGCACAGTTTCCTCTCTCCCTCTGCTACCAATATTACATGTCCTTGTCATGCTGCGGCCCTACAGGAACTGCAACTCTGGCCCCCATTACAGAAAGCTGGCTTTCTCTCAGCAGGTCTTCAACTTCCTCTGATTTTTTTGTTGAAGTCCAGCACTGTACCCTTGTGAATCCAAAAACTTTTCTAAGTTCCTCAATATATATAGTATATTACAATCAATATTACTTCGACTAACTCTGCAGCAAAAAATGTCAAAAGCACCTCACCTGGAAGTCCCTTAGTGTTCCCTTTAAACAGGACTAGTAGGGTCCCTTGCACAGCTGAACACATGGGCCAGAATTTTACATTGACTGGGCAGGCACATGCCAGACCCGAAATTGCATGAAACAGCACAAGAACTTGGGCATGCGCGGGAGTTGGAAATGTGCCACTGACAATTAAGCGGGCGCAATTAAGCCCATTAACAACCCAATTGATCCTAATTTTACATTGCCCGCATGATTTAGCGCTCATCACAAGGGCAACATGGGCAGGCAGCCAATCGGTTTTTTGTCATTTCTCATCCAAGGACAGATAAAAGGGGACCAGAACGTTGGCTGTGTCAGTTGTTAGGAGTTCAGATGAGAGTTTGCTGCTGCTTTAGTGCTAAAGTTTCATAGTGGTTTTCCTGTGGTTTCTGCTGAAGCATTTGCTTTGTAATTTTTGTTTTGATGACTCTTGCTTTGTCAACTATCTTGAAGAATTTCTGTCAAGTGCAGCCTTCAGTGCATGAGACATTGCCAGCTGCATTTCAGCAGATTGGAATTCTTTACTCCACTGGCGGGACCTCCTCTGGAGGAGAAGAGAGGGTCAGAAGGGAGAAAATGCCAGGCATCTGCAGGCAGCATCCCAGGAAGAGACCTGTGGGAGAAGAGGTGCAGGCATAGGGGGTGCAGGGCCAGCAGGGAGAGGAAGGTGGAAGGGACCACAAAAGACGCCGCTATCCTGGAGCCAGAATGCACAGGCAGCAATCCAGCTACCTCAACATGTCTGAGGACCAGTGCCGCAGGAGGCTCCGCCTCCCTAGGGACACCGTGACATCCATATGCCAGATGATTGGGCCAGAGATCGCCTTCAATTGTGTGGCTGGGCACCATATGCCGGTGCCTCTACAGATCACAGCAGCCCTCAATTTTTTCACATCCAGATCTTTCCAGGGGTCAGTGGAGGATCTCTATTGTGTCCCAATCAGCCATCCACAGTTGCATCAAGCTGCTCACTGATGCTCTCTTCAGATGGGCCATGACCTTCTTTCATTACTGGGCAGACGAAGCCAGCCAGGCTGAGCAAGCCAGAGGCTTCACAGCAATTAATGGATTCCCCTGCAACCAGGATGCCAAAGAGTGCATTCATGTGGCCATCAAGGTGCCTTCGTGAAAAGAAAGGGCTTCTACTCCATGAACGTGCAGATAGTATGCAACCACCAGACACAGATTCTGCAAGTCTGTGCAAGGTACCCTGGCAGCTCCCATGATGCTTACATCCTGCAACACTCCCAGGTGCCAAAGCTGTTCATAGCTGCAGCTTGGCTGGATGGTTGGCTGCTGGGTGACAAAGGATACGCCTTGAAAAGGTGGCTCATGTCGCCACTATGGCACCCAAGGATGAAGCGGAAGACAGGTGCAATAGGAGTCATGACTCCACAAGGTCAGTGATTGAGAGGACCATTGGGCTGCCGAAGATAGGTTCCCGCTGCCTGGACCAATCAGGGGTGAACAACAATATCCTTCAGAGCATCTGTTGTTTATAGTCATTGTGCAGAGAACAGCAGACAATCTAGCACTGGCAAGGCAGGGCCCACTGGAGGATGAGGATAGCAGCTCCACAGGCCTCAGAGGAAGACTTGACTGATGGACCTGCTGAGGAGCCTGGGCAGGCACAGGGAAGGGACGCGGAGGCAGCTATGAGGAATCTTCAGGGAGGCAGGGACACTAGGGAGGCCTTGATTCAACGCACCTTCAGCTAGGCTGCCAAGGCATGGCTTCACTCTCATGGCAAGGGTGCCACCTCCTTACCACACATTCCTGAGGAGGAAATTCCACAACCCCAATGTCACCTCACAGCCTCTGTAATAAATTTTGTCACCCCTGCCCTCTACCATAAGGCACTGATGAGGCCTGCATCTATGGAAAACATGAAGGACGCTCAGGGCATTGAAACAAAATCTAGATTTTTATCTTTTCCAGAGTTGCAAAAAAGCCACATAACATAACTTTGTTGCTACTATCACACAAAAACAAGACATAACACTGTTGAAATGAAGGAATGTCACCCATGAAAACCCCATCCTGTGCTCACAGTGCCTTAAATTAATGCTTGGTGCCCCCCCCAACCTCCACCCTTACACACAACCCCACCACCCCCCCCCCCCCCACACCCCCCCCCCCACCCCCCCCAACCCCCTCCCAACCCCTGGCAGTGGCATTGGAGGCACATTGCTGACTCTGCAGTCCTGTCGACACTGATGACCTTGGCAGTCATTCTCTGGCTGGCGGGTCCTGAGCAGGCTCTGCCTGGGAGGGTGCGACCCAGTGTCATGGCTGGGCATCTCCCCAGTTGTCGCGTCCTCAT
This sequence comes from Carcharodon carcharias, assembly GCF_017639515.1. Lineage (NCBI taxonomy): Eukaryota > Metazoa > Chordata > Chondrichthyes > Lamniformes > Lamnidae > Carcharodon > Carcharodon carcharias. The sequence goes on from NC_054469.1 coordinate 111,975,471, forward strand.
CAAATGCCACTGTCACTGGCAGATGGGTGAAAGTGCTGCAGCCCTCATCTGGAGCACAATGAGAAGAGCCCACTGAGACGAAAGGCAGCTTGTCCACCAGCATGAGGTATATCTGGACCTCCCTGCTCACCAGTGTTGAATGGGTACCCTGCAGAGAGAAAAGGTCTTACACTGGCAGTAACCTCCTGAGGTTTGTGGGCTTGCAGGGCTGAGTGCGACCCCAGGAGCCCCTGATTCAGTTCCTGGAGCAGCCTCTTTGTGAGAGTCACCCCTCTCTCAATGGAGGAGGCAGTGCGCTCAGTGCTGAGGGTCATCGCAGTGCTCATGCTCCACATGGACTTCTCCATGACAGACACCATGGCACGCAGACCCTCAAGGATCTCCACTGAATATTCCTGCGTATCCCATTGGGATCTGCCATCTGATTGACGACTCCAGAGGCTCATCATCAGCCTCAGATTCAGCATTGGCCCAGTCTCCAGTAGTCCTCCAATAGCTGAAGCCCTGGGCACTATCAGCATCCACCAGCTCCTCAAGTGAATGTGCCGTGCCCTCCCTACTGCACTCTACCATCTAAGCTGACAAACTAATGCCCACCAATGTGCTTGTATCTGTACTGGTGCCTGGTAGCAAGAGAGGGTGTGAAGCTGGTAGATCTGCCTGTGGCTCCATCTCAGGTGTCAAGTGGGGGTGTCCACAGGGCCCTGGCAGCCTCTGGAGGATGGCTCATCTTAGGGAGGAAGACCATATGTCAGTATAATCAATCATCACATAGTCAATGTGCATGTTAGGCGAGCGGGTTAGACTATGGACAACTGCATTATGGTGGCATCGCAATTGCTGGGTCATTGGGGATTCTTGCTTAGAAGTCCTCATTTGAGATAAGAAAACCATACATTGCTTGCACTCGCCACCAGTCTCACCTCTGTCCACCAGACTCTTACCTTCCTCCAACACCCCTGCCTGTCCATGACCTGGGGACCTTGCTCCTCGCTGGCACTCTAGCTCGAGGGTGCCCATCTCAGATTTGGTCAGTATGAGCAGATTGGCCACCCCACCACCCATTTGTCTGCACTCCATAGCATTATGGCTTCTCTTCTGTTCAGAACAAAGTGCATTCATTAGTCCACTTTCAATACCATACCAGCCTTGCCTCACCCTGCCCTCCACCCCCAACCCATAGAGGTCCAGGTTGAGGAGCCCATCAAATTTGCACATCCCAACCTTCTAAGCCCCCAAGGCTAATGGCCACATCTCCCAGCCTTGGCCGGAACAGGTATATGTCCCTTTTGTCACTCTGATCCTTACCCCTCTGAGTACCACGAAGGATGGCCACCCATCACAACAAGACTACATGCCAACTTGGTACTCACCCTTGCTGAGCACAGAAGATCATTAAACCGTTTACAGCACTGGATCCAGGAGCAACACACTATGTCATGCCAACTGACCTGGGCTTCCATCTCTGACTAGGCTTTCTTTGTCTGGTGTGGTGGCCTCCTCTTGCCATCCTCTGACATCAGAATGTCACGCCTGGCACTCACTGCCTCCACTAGAGTGCGCAGGCACTCATCCGAAAACCACAGGAGGGGGACAGAGTGCCCACCAGCATTGCTGTCCTGCCTGGTGTGCCCAGTGTGTGCTGAAGTCATATCTACTGCAAATTTCAAAAGGCTCTCCAACACAGCTCCTTGAAGCTCCTTAAAACCTCCTGGCACACTTCAGGGAGCTGCCTCTACTCTGCCTCAAAATGCCCTGCCGTGTCCCCGTTGCACCCAGCACCCGCCACGCTCCTGCCCCTGCCACCAGCCAATGTCTGGACGCATTTCACACTGACTGGCTCTTAATTGGCCAGCCAGCAGGAAATCATGTTTGGCGTCTGGTCACAGCCAGAAGCAGAAATCACGGCCGCTTCTGGGCGCACTGATCAAGCGTGCCTGACATGCACAAAATGCAGGCCATGTTCGGCTGGGAATGAGTAAAAGAGGATGTTAACAGGACATGAGAGTTCAAAAATTGTGCACCAAATCAGCATTCGACGTTGTTTGACATCATAATTGCCCCAGTCTGCATATTCCTGGTGCGCACAAGGTATGCCTGTACTAGCATCCTTACAGTCAAGACACATCCCACAGGCAACACCGGAAGCGGCGGAGATGGTCCAGCCAACATTTATGAAGTTTCAACTTTCCATAGTGCTGGACCTAGCAATGCTCAGAACCTGGATTTTACAGCCAAAACATCAAGTAACAAATTTAATGATTAATGTCATGAAGTTATTTAATGTATTTGCAGCAGAAAGTCAATTCGTACTGGGTATGAGCTTGAAGGACAATTTATTATCCTTGACACTTGCCATGGTATTAGCACATTAGCTATGAAAGTTGGTGTGGTGGCGGTGATCAAAGTAATGTAAACAATTATGGCACATGGACAACACAAAAGGAGAATAACTCATGTTTAAATTGGCTATGAGTTACAAGGAGCCAGCATCAAATAAAGAATTGCACAAATCCCTCAAAAATATATTACTCTTGTGGTTGTTATCAAAAGGTCATTCCTATAAATGACAAATACCTAGAACCATCTCCATTTGACTTAATAAGAAAATGCTTTTTGGGAGCAGGGTCAATGTCTCGTGCACTCAGACAAGACAATACTCTGTCACGACTATAATATGACTAGGATTCAACTGAAGAATTGATGTGATTTCTATGCAGGTACAGTTTTACTGTTTCACAGTTGGAATGGATAGATTTAAAGATGTGATGTAGATGGTGTTTGCTTTCACCAAAGAATCCTGAAGGCCAAATGATCTTATGGCATAACTCCCCCAGGTAGCACAGGTTCCACACTAGTTAATTACTGTCTCAAAATTGATTTCTTAACCTGACTGCAAGCATTAAATTACTGAGATTAAGCCACATATGGTTAACTAAGCGGGAGGAAGGCATTTACAATTAATGATTTCAAACTGACAGTCAGATATATTGAAAACAAATATTAATGAGTTATTTGCAAATAGACTAATATATGGAAGTAAATAATCATCTGTGTAGTTGACTAGCTTGAAGGCACACCACTGTACAATTGGTAAACAGTTCTGATATCTAAATGGCAATTTGCTAACTGCCTAGAACATAAATAAATAACTCTTTAGAAAGCCTATATCCAATGATATAAACAAGATGATAGGCATTTCCCTGATAATTATTTTGAAGCTTCCATTTTATTCTTTTAGTGAGCTGCTGGATTTATGTCATTATTTTTTAAAATGCTCCTGAGTTATTCAGGAGTGATTCATGAAGTGAGTTAATAAAGAAGAGTGTGAACTTGTCTTGGTGGAAAATCAGCATTGTCTGAAAATTAAGATTACAATGCAACATGCACTATATGTGCTTTGCTGAGAAATTCGGATTGAGATCAGCCATAAAATACTTTTTAAAACATAAGATTGGGAATTACTGTTGGGTAGATATTTGCAGTCAAATGTTTGTACTTTCATATACCAATCCTTTGTCTGTTACTTTAGTAGAGGCAATAACCCATCTGATTTATCTTTACACATTATAATTTGCTAAATATATTTATAACCATTCCATTATTGAGGTTGATTGCTTTCATTTATAAAGGATAAGAAAATGTTTATCATATTCAATCTTTTTCATTTCCTGTAAGGGCAGGAAATCTCCTCTTCCACAGTGTGTTTGCACTTCAAAACACACACCATATAATGAGCTGCTCTCAGGCCTTCACCAGAGCTGCCCTTAGCCAGCTACTGGCTACATGCTGGGTGTGTAAATCGGTCTGCCGACTCTCCCTGCAATAGCCTTCTTCTCAGGAGAGATTCTGGCCTCTTTGCAGAAGAGAAACTCAGCATAAGGCTCAAGCAATACTTTACTGTGAATTTACCCAGGCTTCAACAGCAGCCTGACCAACTCTGCAGCACTCAGTCAGAGTCTCATGTGGAGATTGCAAACTCTTTCCTCCCACAGATCATAATTTTTTTTGTGTTTGCACAGTACTAGCAATAACCAGTATTTCTTAAGCTGTCTCTTAATGGACAGGAAGAGAATGCTGTGACTGGGCTGGTGCAGTATTTATATATGTCCTAGGAGGGCTTTTGCTACAGCTATGAATGCTGGATTAATTCTGTTTCTGTGTCTATCTCTTACATTCTCTCACTCTCCAGTGAGTAAATGTAAAATCTCAGAGAGAGATGGACTGTGAAAAGAAATAAAAATGCACAAGAAAATTGAAGCAAAGGGAGAGAAAAAAAGGCAGGACAAAGAGATTAAGAAACAGGAGTGATAGGAGGAGTTGAGGAGAAGTATTTATGAATGCATTTGGCCATGCTCTGCACCCCATTTCATAAGTGCAAATTGTCACTGCTAGTTATGTCCATTTTTTTAATTCCTGGGATGTCACCTTTGCTGCCAAGGCCAGCATTTATTGCCCAACCCTCATTGCCCTTGAGAAGGTGGTGGTGAGCTGCCTTCTTGAACCGCTGCAGTCCATGTGGTGCAGGTACACCCAAAGTGTTTTTAGGGAGGGAGTTCCAGGATTTTGACTCAGTGACAGTGAGAAATCACAATACATTTCCATGTCAGAATGGTGTGTGTCTTGGAGGGGGATTTGCAGGTGATGGTGTTCCCATGCACCTGCTGCCCTCATCTTTGAAGGCAGTAAAGTTTGCAAGTTTGGGACGTGTTGTTGAAGGACCCTTGGTGAGTTGCTACAGTGCATCTTGTATATAGTATACACTGTGCATCGGTAATGGAGGGAGTGAATGTTTAAGCTGGTATATAGGATGCTAATCAAGCAAGCTGTTTTGTTCTGGTTGGTGTCGAGCTTCTTAAGTGTTGCTGGAGCTGCATTCATCCAAGCAAGTGGAGGATATTCCACTAAACGCATGATTTGGGCCTTGTGGATGGTGGACACGCTTTGAGGGGTCAGAATTTCCAGCCTCTGACCTGTTGTTTCTTGCTCTTCAAAGAGCATTATGTATTTGAAATCAACTTCCTTTGTGGCCAAGGACCAAATTGAGCTACTTTTTACAATCAATCCAAGAAAGATAAAAATACAAAAATAATAGAAAGAGAAGAGTAAAATAACATAATAATCATTAAATTAGGACAGTGATCTCCAAACTATTTTTCAAAGTGACTCCATTTTAGCACTTGACAATTAATGTGACCCCTCCAATACTATCAAAAACAAAATAGCCATAAAGCAGTAGTGTAACATTCAGTATATAATTATTAAAGTTGCTTTGTTACAAACCCCGTGAGGAAGCCATATACCAATGTTACCAATTTTACTGAATGACCCCCAAATGAAGAAGTTGCCAATAAGATTCTACTTTTTGTTGCTTTTATTTTAACATGAATCAGAACCAATGCTAATTACACATGAATTAACAGGCAAATAATACTTCAAATAACAAAGTAGATTTTACTTTAAATAGTTGATGCAAAAATGATACCTTTTATGCAACTACAAACATTTGCATCATTCCCCACAGAAATACAACTTTATGTAGCTACATATTATGCTGTTCTTCATTCATGCAGAGTAGATCAGGAGTCCTATCCAACAACAGCTTTTACATTTGAGTTTCATGGGTCTGATTCTCATCAGCAAGACACACTTCTATAAACCCTTTCTCTCTCAGGTCATGATGGTCCCGATGGTGTAGTTTTCCAGAGTTCCTTTTTAACCGACCAACCAATAATGCCCTGCTTCATGGTTTAGCCACTTCTGGGAGAACACCCAGCTCTTTAGCATCTTTGAGCTATTCCCACAGCTTTCCAGGATTTTTAGGCAGCTCACGCAGTATATTTAAGAGCTCCTGTCTCCTTTTTTGTCAAACAGAAAAATTTACCTCTCTGTAGATTAATTTGCTTCTTCTCCTCATAAACATTCTCTGTGATGCTCTTTCTGTCTCTGACTGGTTTCTCTTTGTGTCTGGATCTGTTCACTGATCATCTTCCCTCTCCAGCTCCTCTGCATGTAGCTCTCCTTTATGTCTGCAGCTCTGCTTATGTCTGCCAGCCACACAGCTTCTTTCTTAACTTCCTTACTGTTGTAACTGCTTCCAGGTCAAAGGTCACCAGGTACACATGGACCAGTATTTCATTTTATCCAGGAAAATTATAATTGATCCCTTTACAATTGATGCAAACTCTTCAGAGTCCCTTTTAAAATTCTTAAAAACAATTAGACTCCACAGACCTATGAAAAAAATTACAAACTTTTCCTCACTGTACCGCTCCTAGGTCAAAGATCATCACAGCGTATTATAGGTCAACATATAGTAATATATCATATAAATATTAAAACCTGTGTTTTTAAAGTAATTTGTAAAAATGTTATTATTTTATGTACTCTTGTAGGTTTCAGCCAAGCTCTCCATATTTTGTCATAACAGAAGACTCAGTGAAGCCCTTCTCCTCACACCCCTACATACACATTGTAATCAGCCTTTCTCCCCCAGATCACACACACAGTTTTCTTCCTGAACATCCTCCCTCCCACCCAAACACACACACACAGCCACCAGCTCCTCTTCCCAACCCACCCCCTATCGCTCACTCACTCAACAGACCTTCTTCCCATCCCCATACAAACACCCTCATACCAGCCTCACTTCCCTATCCCCTCCCCCTCTCACTCAGCAGCTCAAGCCCCCCTCACCACCGCCACCCACCTCACACACACTCACCAGCCCCTTTCCCCTTCCCTCCTTTTGGTCTGGTTACTGGTGCCTGTAAAGCAGAGTCACTATCCCAGAGTAAGGAATCTGTACAACATGCAGACAGGAGCTGTCACTCACCTTCTCAGCTTTCCCTCACACAGTCAGTGACTGAGTTACACTTACCAGCCTGTCTGCTTCAGGTGCATGCACAAACATCCTGAGCCCACTCAAACTTGCCATTAAATGTGCTGTCTGATGTTAAAGGGCACTTTGGGCTCACCGTCCACTGCTTGTTGTTTGATAGCATCAATGGTTCCAGTGCTGTCCTTCCAGAGTCTCCTCTCCACAGTCACCAGTACTGCCTCAGAGGAGGGGCAGCTCTCAACACCAAATGTGACCACTGCAACCCCATCAGAGTTCATGACCCACAGTTTTTGAACCCTTGGGTTAGGGTCTTTACATTACTGGGGTTTAAAGTTTAACAGTCATTAAAGTCTATTCATTGTGAGGATGAGATATGGCATTGGACAATTCTTAAATCTTGTCATCTTACATTTTGATTCAGTCAGTTATTTTGAGTTCCGTAACTGGTCACCACTATGAGATCTGTATGAGTTTATTGAAAGTTAAGATTTTGTTGTCTATCTCACAAAAGAATGGCAGATTTGAAATCATCTGTTCTCTATCATGTAAAGCATCTGAGTAACTATGGCAAAAATGATTCTGCAATCCCTTTTCTGAACATTTTCATTGGCTTTACATTGCTACTATGTGGATCCCTATCAACCACACTATTTATATCTCAGTGTTTATATTTATTTTATCTCAGCTCTGAAGAATGGTCATACAGACTCAAAACGTTAACTTTGTTTCTCTCTCCACAGATGCTGTCAAACCTGCTATGTTTTTCCAGCATTTTCTGTTTTTGTTACAGTATTTATGCAGCTGGTCCAGTTTCAGGTGTGAGCAGGTTTCAGGTGTTTCATTGTGTGAGCATTTAGAAATATATAATCTAATCAAGCAGAATCAGCATAGCTTCATGGAGGGGAAATCATGCCTAACAAATTTATTAGAATTCTTTGAGGAGGTGAGAAGCAGGATAGATGAAGGGGAACCAGTAGATGTAACATATTTGGATTTCCAAAAAGCATTCGACAAGGTAGCACACATAAGGCTACTTAATAAGATAAGAGCCCATGGTGTTAGGGAAACCCATATTAGCATGGATAGAGGATTGGCTAACTAATAGAAGACAGAGAGTTGGGATAGTGGGGGGGACACAGTGCCCTAGTGGAGTGCCACAGCGATCAGTGCTGGGACCTTGATATTTACAATATATATTAATGACTTAGATGAGAGAAGTGAATGTACTATCACCAAGTTTGCGGGGATGACACAAAAATAGGTGGGAAGGCAAGTGGTGAGGAGACACAAGGAGTCAACAGAGGAATATAGACAGGTTAAGTGAGGGGGAAAAAACTTGGCAGATGGAATATAATGTGGGAAGATGTGAGGTTATGCACTTTGGCATGAAGAATGGAGGAGCTGCATATTATTTAAATGGAGAAAGACTGCCTTCATGTGAACCCTCCTCCCCCTCTATCAAGTATAATTGCCATTCAATAAGCGTGTCAATGACACCTTACATCACTTTCTTATGATTGAGAGTAGACTGATGGAGCAATAATTAACCAGATTATATTTGCCCTGTTTTTTGTAGACAAGATATGCCTGGGTGATTTTCCACATTGTCAGATAGATGCCAGTGTTGTAGCTGTTCCTGGAACTGCTTGGACAGGGGTGCATCTAATTTTGCAGCACAAGTTTTCTATTTTTGCCACTGGTCTGTTGATTTTATTGCGAATGCTCCACACATTCTGATAAACTGACTTCAGTTTTATTATCTTACTAATATTCCCTGCATGGACCTTATTCTCTGATGCCCTCTTCTTCTTTCGGCTTCTCCCATTTTACCTGGGGTCGCCACATTGCTGGCTGATCTCCCTTCTCCATTTCTTCCTGTCATTCACCCATTCATCTTCCAATCCAGCTGTGTTTGAGTCTCTCACCACCACATCTTTCCATCTGGTCTTAGGCCTTCTTTTTCTCCTTCTTTCCGGGAGTCCAATGTCCATCACTCATCTCACCATATTTCCTCTCCCTCTCCGCAATAGATGACCACACCATTTAATCTTTTCTCAAAAAGTTTCTTCAATGCTCCCACAATCTTGTTATGACCGGGATGGGAGGAGTGCACAGTTCATCCAGCCCCACTGCTCCACATTGCAACATTCATTTAAATATTCAACTCACACACCAAAATGGCCAATTATTTACCTTCACTACTGTTACCCAGGCTTCTTTCAACAAAAAGCAAACTTATTTGTTTAATATAAAACCAGAGTTGTCGAATAGAAAGGCAAAATTTATCAACATACTGTATGGAATATGAAATTATACTAATTACTCTTTCAAGATACCCCATGGCTCACATACACACACACACAAAAAGAAATAAAAAATAAAAATGGAGGAATTTTGCCAAAGGTTAAAAGTCAATGGTTCAAAGGCAAAGGATGGCGGAGTCCTTGAAATGGCGTCCAGGTTATACAGTTGGTCTCTCAGCACTGATCCGTGAAACAATCAATGACTCTGGCATTGCTTTTCAGGCGTATTGGAGGAACACTCACAGGTACTCTATCCCAGCAGGTAGCAACTTAGGAGCAGCTTTTATTCATTTCTGACTGTGGACTGCAAAAAGGCTGTTGTCTTCTTCTCACACTTGGTCCTTCTCTTCTCAAAACCAAAACCAATTTTTAAACGCAGTCTTCCAGGCATGGTTTCTCAGAGCCATAAAACCCTTGTAACCCCTTTTGTACACAGACCAGGGTCAAGAGGTTCAGTTTTTTTTCAACTGCTTAATTAACCTTTCTTGTAAAAGGATGCTTTTTCCAGGAATAGCAATCAAGGTCCTGTATTAATCCTTTAAGGGACAGTGTCTTTTAAAATATAAATTCTTCTAGAATGTCCTTAGTCCTTGAAGGTGAACCATTTTCTGTGATTAAAGTATTCATGACACTTCTCGCCTTCGGAGAAACAAAATGCTTTATTTACATTATTTCATTACAAGGTATAATAAAGCATAAACAAAAATACTAAAACACACCCACACACTCAATCATTCACATTTTATACAAGGCTAATACAGTTACTCTCTGTATCATTTTGGCCTTTAGCAAATTTGAAGCAAAGTTAAATGCTAGACAAAGCATCAGCAATTACATAGATTTTCCTCACAATGTGAACAATCTTAAGGCTGTAATAATAAATTCCATCAAAATAGTCTGGCATTCTGGTTTTTAAATTTGTCCACAAAGACTAGGGGTTGTGATCAGTATACACCAGTGTCTCTCTGTATCCATGTTGGACATGCATGTCAAAATGTTTAAGAGCTAATAGCAAGCCCAGGGTTTCCTTTTCCACTGTAAAACATCTTTTTTTGGTGTTGATTCAGCACTTTGATAAAGTATCCCACTGGCCTTTCTGTGCCCGATTCGTCGCCTTGTAACAGGACTGCATCTAGGTCACTCACATCAATTGATACTTTGAAGGGTTTAGTGAAATTTGGAGCAGTCAAAACTGGTTTGTTGATCAAAATTGCTTTTAGCCTTTCAAAAGATGATTGAAACTCTCCCACCCACACTACCTTGGTTTTCTTTTGTAACAAGTCTGTCAGTGGAGAAGCTATTGTACTGAAATCTGGGTCAAATTTACGGTAAAACCCACAAAAACCTCATGATCCCCCGTTTAGTTTTAGGGGCAGGGAACTCCACCAATACCTGTACTTTCGCCATTCTTGGCAAAACGTGTTCTTGCCCAACGATATGCCGTAGACAAGTTAATCACACTTTTGAAAATTCACTTTTGGCAAGATTTGTTACCAAATCAGCTAACTGTAGTTTTTCAAACCGGGCTTCCAGCTGTTTCAGGTGGGATTTCCAAATACATCATCACGATAAACCATACAGATAAGAACAGCAGCCACCACTTGGTTCATTAGCCTCTTAAAAGTTGCTGTGGTGTTTTTTAGCTCGAGTGGCATCACTCGGTATTAGTAAAGATCATCTGGCGTGACGAAGGCTTATATTTCTTTAGCTCGGGTTGTAAAAGGAACCTGCCAATATCGCTTTAACAGATCTACTTTGGTAAGAAATGTAGCACTGCCAACTCTGCCAATATATTTTTCCAAGCGAGGAACTGGGTAAGAATCTGCATTGACCATTCTATAGTCTAAACAGAACCTGGTCAAACCATCTGGTTTAGGCATTAAGACAACAGGGGAATTCCAGCTGCTTTGGCTGGGTTCAATGAGGTATAATTTTCCAACATATACTGGATCTCTGCCTTTACCTGAGCATGTTTCTCTGGCCCTAAGCAATAAGGATGCCATTTTATAGGAGGGGATTCTCCTATATCCACATCAAGTATGGCTAAGGTTGTACATTCTAGTTTGTCCCTACAGATCCCTTTAAATTCTGTAAGTAACCTCACTAGATCTTCTCGTTGTCCTGCCTCTAAGTATGAAAATATGGTGTCTAACTGCCTTAGTGTTTCAGCGTTAGCTAACCAGATAGTAGGAGGTTCAATTTGTGAACTGTTTAAATCCCCTTCCCCCTCTTTCTCACTGTCACTTTTGTCCTCCACTGTACTTATAGCTTGACATACCTGCTCATTCTTATCCTCCTCCCTTCAATGGTATTGTTTCAACATATTGATATGACACAGTTGATTCTTTTTCCTATGATCTGGGGTGTCCATCAAATAGTTTACTTTACCAACACTCTTCATTACCTTGTATGGACCACTGTACTGTGCTTTCAGAGGTTCCCCCGTAAAAGCAATAACACTAATACTTCATCCCTGGTTGTAATGTTCGAGTTATAATGTGCTTATCTGCCCATTCCTTTATCTTTGGTTGAGAAACTTAGATATTCTTGAGCCACTTTGCAGGCTCCTCTGAGTCATTCCTGGAACATGGACACATAATCTAACATCCTCTGTCCTAAAAACTTTTCTTTGATTAAATTCAGAGGACCTCCTATCTCATGTCTATAAATTAATTCAAAAGACCTAAAATCAAGAGATTCAGTTGGTGAATCTCAGGTAGAAAATAAAAGAAAGTCCAGTCCTTTGTCCCAAGCATGGGAAAATTCATGACAATACGATTTAATCATTGTTTTGAGAGTCTAATGGTACCTCTCTAAAGCTCCCTGTGTCCGTGGATGATATGCTGTGGACTTTAACTGTTTTATACCCAACCTACTCATTGGGCAGGATTTTCCCTTCATCTGGTGGGTGCGGTGGGCAGACCTGGGAACAACCACAAAATGGATCGCTGCCCGTGATTGGGCTCTGACCGTGATTTCATGCTGGCTGGCAAATTAATGGCAAGCCAGCGTGAAACTCGTGCTGCGAGCCTCAGTGTTGCTGGGATGGGGGCAGGAGGTGCGCAAGTGCTGAAGTCAGCTCATTCATGTGGGAGCATGCACAGAAAGCTCCTTGAAGGCAAAGAGTGGATTTAGGGAGCTGAAGAATTTTAAACTGAAAAATAAAGATTTTAAAAATAAGAGAAACGTGTCCCCACATCTGACTCAGTCATATGAACAGGGACATATTAAAAATGATGTTTCAAAATTTTTTAAAAAAATTATTGTTGGAAACCTCATCCTGCCTATGAATGAGGTTTGCTCAAAAATGCAAAGGCCGCCTGGCCTATTCGCCCACCCGCCAATCATAAGGTTGGACGGGCAACGAAAAATAGTATTAAATTAATTGATTAATGGCCTTAATAGACCTCTTAATGGTTGGTAGGCGCGCTGCCGACTCTGGCACATGCCCGCCAACCAAAATATCGCACGAGTGCACGATGGTGTTGCAACACTCGCCCAACTTCATCGTGCACTATTTTACTCCTGATCGGGTCAGGCGCACGCCTGCCCACAGGACGTAAAATTCTGCCCATTATATTTTGAAAAATTTTAGACATAAAATTGGAACCTTGATCTAACTGGATCCAACTGGTCTAGACAGTAACCCACATCAAGTAAAAATTTGGGTTAACTCGTCTACCACTACTTTAGCTGTAATTGTCCTTAAAGGGACAGCCTCTGGAAATCGAGTTGCCATAATGGTAAGGATACACTGGTGTCCTGCTTTCGTTTTTGGTAACAGTCCCACACAGTCTACCAACACCCTACAAAATGGTTCCTCAAAAACTGGTATGGGAATTAAAGGTGCCTGTTTGATCGCATCTTGTGGTTTTCCCACTATCTGGCACCCATGGCACATTTTACAAAACAGCACTATGTCCTTATGAAGACCTGGCCAATAAAACAGTTGGCTTATCCGCTCTTGTGATTTCCATATCCCTACATGTCCCGCCATAAGAATTTCATGTGCAATCCATAATATCTCTTAATGATATTTGGAGGGTAGCACTACCTGATGAACAACCATCCACTCCTCATCTGCAGGTCTGTGAGGAGGTCTCCACTTCTTCATTAGTATCCCATTTTTATTATAATAACATGTTCTTATCCTCAGCCTCAGCTAGAGTTTGGGCTGATTGTGCTATCTTACTTATCTCTGGATTGGCTTGTAGAGCCTCAACTAAAGAAGATTTACTAAACATCTCTTTCGGATTATCTAACTCTTCAAAGAAAGTTTCAGCTAGCCAGATATCAGTCTGTAGTATTGCTTTGACTTCCGATGATGGATTTTGCTTAGCCATTACTTGGTTCATTACACATGAAGGAAAAATTCCCAGAACCTTTTCCTGTAACTGCTCCATCTCTTTAACCTTACTTGGGCTTTCCGTAATTATGGGAGAAGCTACGACCTTTGCTCCAGCTAAATCATTTCCTGGGAGTAATAGGTCAACTCTGTCTATGGGTTACTTCTGAACAACCCCTACCATCACTGTCCCAGACATTAGGTCACACTCCAAGTGCACCTGGTGCAAAGATACATGTACATACTCCATGCCAATATTATTTATTAAAACTTTGGCATTTAGTGTGCTTTCTGAGGGAAAAGTTATGCCTTTCCCCAACAAAAGTGTTTGAGTGGTTCCCATATCTCTTAATATAATTATGGGCAGAATTTTCCCTAGTCGGGCAGGCACGGCAGGCGGGTCCAGGCTGCGAAACCGATTTGCCGCCCACAATCAGGTCCCAACCATGATTTCATGCTGGTGGGCTCTGCATTGGCCGGGAAGGGCCAAGCGGGGTGGGTCGGGGGCCTGTCAGCAGCCCAGACAGCGCCAGAAAGGCTGCTGGGGAAGGACGTCTATCTGCCATTGTAACGATGGAGTACAGTGCGGCTGCAAATGCCAGGGAGGTCAGGTTGGGTGGGCACTCAGCCCCCCGCTTTTCAGATGAGTGCCTTGCTGTCCTCCTTGAGGAGGTAGCTGCCAGGAGGGATACCCTTGTCCCTCGAGATGGGAGAAAGAGACCACTGAACCTCACAAAGAGGACATGAGAGGAGATGGCAGCCCTGGTTAGCAGTCATGACGTGGTGCAGTGCACATGGGTGCAGTGCCGGAAGCACTTCAATGACCCGCTGCGCTCAGGAAGGGTGAGTGTCGTGTTTGCAGTGGGTCAGTGTGCAGAAGTGTTAAGGTGTGGCCATCGCCCACGTGGATCTCATAGCTGCTAGAGTCTGAGTGCCAACGGTCAGTCACGCCAAAACTGGCCAATGGGAATGAGCCCTGGCTGCTTGGACTGAGTGCCTTGTGGCTTGAGGGGCACGACTCAGATATGCCCTGCAAGGTGTTCCTCAGCTTGGGTTGGCCAGGCTGCAATGGTGCTGCAGGTAGAGAGTGGACTAATCAGTGCTACCCTGTCCTTTCAGGAGAAGATGAGCCATAACAAAGCTGATAGGGCACATACAGGCGGAGGCACACCCAACCTGCTGCTGCTCACCAGATGCAAGCAGAACGCCCTAGAGTTGGAGAGCCAGAACACTCCACGTGCACCAGGGCATGGGGAAGCAGGAGTATCAGATGAAGGTAAGAGCGCAGTGCACAGAGGTGAGACTTTTGGATTGTGCAATCATTGTAGTGTAGCCTCCTCATTGGAGAGAGTCTCAAACTTGGAGTCCCCTTTGATCATTGAAAGACCATCATGATGCAGACCTCCATTGTCTCATCAGGGTGCCTGGCATGCACAGTGACAGAGTGATGATTTTAACTAATGACATGTCCTTGTTCTCCCTTTTAAATTCACCAGCAGTCATCTGATCTACAGATACCGAAGGCCCAACCCTAACACCAGAGGACCACAAGGTGTCATTTTCACCTGCTTGACACCTGCTCTCTGAAGCAGGTACCGGCACAGATACCAGCACCTCAGTGGGCATTAGAGTGAGGCTAGTATCTCGGTGCACCTTGGTGAGGGCACTTCACACTCGTTTGTGGTACTGGTGGAGGCAGAGAGTGCCCAGGGAGCCGACAGTCAGAGGACTGCTGGAGACCAGGACGATGCTCAGTCAAAGGCTGATGATGAGCCTCTGGGGTCGTCCCATTAGGCGGCAGTTGCTGGATGTCCAGCGAGATGTGTGGGAGGATCTGGCAGAGATCCATGAGGGTCTGTGTACCATTGTCTCCGTGATGGAGGAGTCCATGCAGAGTATGAGCACTGCAATAACCTATGTGGCCGAGCACACTGCCTCCTCCATTGACAGAGTGGTGACTCTCATGGAGAGGCAGTTCCATGGAAAGGATCAGACGTTCCTGGGGTTGTGCTCAGATCTGCAAGCCCTCACACAGGCACTGACCTCAGGTGGTCAGTGTCAGTGTGGGAGATGGATGAGGCACCCAGTATGCCAGCTAGGTGCCTATCCATCAGTAATGAGCAGGGAGGTCTAGAACAGCCTCTTGTTGGCGCAAGGGCTGCCTGTCATCTCTGCGGGCACTCCTGATGACGGCAGCATCTCCTCCATGCCCCCTGCCAGTAACTGTGGCATCTGATGAGGCTGCAGCGACTGGGGTGATGCCAGCCATGTCACTGGTGGCTTCCACACCCCCCCCGCCCCTGCCGTTGGGGCCAGCACAGGCTCCACTGGCCAGAGGACGACCACCAAGGTCATCAAGGCCAACAAGACAGCAGAGTCTGCAGCAGGCTGTCTCCAATGCTGCTGCCAGCAAGGTGGGAGCACCTAGACGTAGCACTCACAAACATAAGTTAAAAGCACCATGAGCACAAGAGGGACAGGTCACAGGTGATTTTATGTTCATTTATGTTTATTTTATCTATACAGGTCTGGGAATGAAGACCAGAGAAGTTTATGTAAATAATTTTGAATTGTTCACATGAGATAAATTTTGTTTTTATCGTCATGGCCTGACTGTGTTTCACCTTTTTATTTCATTGATGTGGGGAATGCCAGTATGTAATGCTGGACATAGGTGGCTCTGAACTTTATTGCACAGGCACTGAGTGTTCTTTGTGTTCAATTGAAAGGGTCCTTTCAGACATCCGGGATGAAGGAGGCAGCTCTGGCATGTGTTTGAAACTGATCTTTGACAGCCTAGCGAAGGATCGTTGGATTAAGGTATCCCTGGTGTCCCTGCCTCCCTGGAGATTACTGAGGTCTGGCTCCACACCCTCAGTGTATTCCTTGCCGGGCTCATCTTCCGACTCACCACTGGACTCATAATGTGTGGCCTGTGCAGCTGCGTCAAGATCCCCTTCCTCCAGTGGGTCCCCCCTTGCCAATGCCAGATTGTGGAGAGCGCAGCATACAACCACGATCAGTGACGCCGATTCTATGGGATATTGTAGTACACCCCCTGAGGGTCTCCCAGGTATTGGAAGCATATCTTGAGAAGACCTATGGCCATCTCTATGTCCGCCCTTGTGGAGGCATGACTCATATTGTAACACTGCTCTGCCTCTGTCCTTCGGTGCTGGAGAGGTGTAATGAGCCACCTCTTCAACGGATAGCCCTTGTCACCCAGCAGCCATCCATCCAGTCGGGCTGGAGCACTGAAGAGCCTCGGAACCTGGGAGTGCCTGAGGATGTAGGCATCATGGGAACTACCAGGGTACCTTGCACAAACTTGCAGAATCTGCATCCTGTGATCACACACTATCTGCACGTTCATGGAGTGGAAACCCTTCCTGTTGATGAGGCACCCGGCTGACCTGCTGGTGCCTTGATGGCCACATGTGTACAGTCAATAGCACCCTGGAAACGGGGGACCCCAGCAATCGCTGCAAAGCCTCTGGCTTATTCTGCCTGGCTGGCCTCATCTGTATGGTAAAGAATAAATGTCAGTACCTGCCTGAACAGAGCTTCTGTCACCAGCTTGATGTAACTATGGACAGCCGATTAGGACACTCCACATAGATCCCCCGCTGACACCTGGAAAGAGCCGGAGGCATAGAGGTTGAGGGCCACTGACATGGGGTGTCCGCCCACACAGTCAGAGTTGATCTCAGGCCTAATCATATGATAGATGGAGGTCACAGTCTCCCTTGAGAGATGGAGCCTCCTTCGGCACTGCACCTCAGACATATTGCGGTAGCAGCATCACCGCCTGTAAAACCTGGCAGCAGGATAGTGGTGTCTGCTGCAGCCCCTTCCACCTTGGACTACCTGCTGGCCCTGCACCCCTTGTGCCTGCACCTCTCCTCCCACAGGTCCCTCACCAGGAAGCTGCATACGGACACCTAGCCTCCTCTCCCTTCTGCCCCTCTCTTCCTCCTCAGAGGAGGTGCCTCTGGAGACCACAATCCCCATTACCATTACCACAGTTACAGAAGGCTGTCTGATTCCTGGAAGGGGTCACACGGTCTGAATCCTCTGGGGGCCTGGCAGACACCAATGAGTCCTGAAATAGGCCTGGAAATGCTAAGAATGAAGCCCTGAGCAGAGATGAAGCTGCCAAGTACCAAGAAGCAATCAGCTGTGAACTATATCCAAAACTCCTCACATTGGCAATGCTGCTGACCTTTTTTATCCTGCCCTTAGATGAGGTTTGTGAAAATGTTGGCTGGCCGCCTGCCCGTTTTGCCCATGTGACAAGCAGAAAATTGCACAGGCAAGGAAAAATCACAGTCAGTTGGACTGTTAAGGGCCGTAAGTGACCTGCTAATTAATGGCAGGCATGGCTCCGGCACCCGCACGTGCCTGCTGAGTGAAATATTGCACATTGCGCAATGACATCAGGACACACACCCGGCGTCATTTCACAGTATTTTACTCCCGTTTGTGTCAGGCATGCGCCCGCCCAATGAGGGAAAAGTTCTGCCCTATAGGTTCAGAACAAGAACAAGGAACAAAGAAAAGTACAGCACAGGAATAGGCCTTTCGGCCCTCCAAGCCTGCGCCAATCATATTGCCTGTCAAACTAAAACACTTTGCACTTCCGGGGTCCGTATCCCTCTATTCCCATCCTATTCATGTATTTGTCAAGCTGCCTCTTAAACACCACTATCGTACCTGCTTCCACCACCTCCTCTGACAGTGAATTCCAGACACTCACTACCCTCTGTGTAAAAAACTTGCCCCGCACATCTCCTCTAAAGTTTTCTCCTCTCACCTTTAAATCTATGTCCCCTAGTAATTGACTCTTCCACCCTGGGAAAAAGCTTCTGACTACCTACTCTGTCCATGCCACCCATAATTTTGTAAACTTCTATCAAGTCGCCCCTCAATCTCCGTCGCTCTAGTGAGAATAATCCGAGTTTCTCCAACCTCTCCTCATAGCTAATAACCTCCAGACCTGGCAGCATCCTGGTAAACCTCCTCTTCACCCTCTCCAACACCTCCATATCCTTCTGTGGTGACGAGAATTGCACGCAATATTCCAAGCGTGGCCTAACCAAGGTTCTATACAGCTGCAGCATGACTTCCCAGCTTTTATACTCAATACCCCTGCTGATGAAGGCAAGCATGCCATATGCCTTCCTGACTACCTTAGCCATCTGCATTGCCACTTTCAGTGACCTGTGAATCTGTACACCCAGATCCCTCTGCCCGTCGATGCACTTAAGAGTTCTGCCATTTTACTGTATAATTCCTACCTATATTAGTCCTTCCAAAAAGCATTACCTTGCATTTGCCCGGATTAAACTCCATCTACCATTTCTCCACCCAAATCTCCAACCGATCTATATCCCGTTGTATCCTTTGACAATCATCTTCACTATCTGCAACTCCTCCAACCTTAGTATCATTTGCACTAATTAACCCAGCTACTAATTAGCCCAGTTACATTTCCCTCCAAATCATTTACGTATACTACAAACAGCAAAGGTCCCAGCACCGATCCCTGCGGAACACCACTAGACAGAAAAGCACCCTTCCACTGCTACCCTCTGTCTTCTATGACCAAGCCAATTCTGTATCCAAAAAATAAAAAATACCTGGAAAAACTTAGCAGGTCTGGCAGCATCAGCGGAGAAGTGTACGGTTGACGTTTCGAGTCCTCAACAGAATTAAGTAAAAATAGGAGAGGAGTGAAGTATAAGCTGGTTTAGGTGGTGGGGGGTGGGGGTGCAGGGAGAGAGAAGGACAGACATGTGGGCAAGAGAGCAGGGTGGAGGGTTAAAATGGCAAGCGACAGGGAGGTCTGGGTCATGTTTGTCCTTGGCCTGCTGCATTGTTCCAGTGGAGCTCAACGCAAACTGGAGGAACAGCACCTCATCTTCTAACTAGGCACTCTACAGCCTTCCGGACTGAATATTGAGTTCAACAATTTTAGATCTTAAACTCCCTCCTCCATCCCCACCCCCTTTCCATTTCTTCCCCCTCCTTTTTGTTTTTTCCAATAATATATATAGATTTTTCTTTTCCCACCTATTTCCATTATTTTTTATGTATTCCACTGATCATTTATCTATACCTTTTATGCCCTTTTAGTCTTATTTCACCCCACCCCAAGTAGAGCTATCTGTACCTTGCTTGTCCTGCTATCCATTCTTAATTAGTGCATTCTTTTAGATAATATCATCACCTTCAACACCTCTTTATTCTTTTGTCTGTGACATCTCTTGGTTATCTCCTCCTGTCACTTCTTGTTTGTCCCTACAACCACCATCCCCCCTTCTCTCCACCCCCCCCCCCCCACCCCCTAAACTAGTTTATATTTCACCCCTCTCCTATTTTTACTTAGTTCTGTTGAAGGGTCATGAGGACTCGAAATGTCAGCTGTACTCTTCTCCACCGATGCTGCCAGACCTGCTGAGTTTTTCCAGGTATTTTTTATTATTTATTTTTTGTTTTGGATTTCCAGCATCCGCAGTTTTTTGTTTTTACCAATTCTGTATCCATCTTGCCAGCTCACCTCTGAAGCCATGCAACTTTACCTTCTGTATTAGTCTTCCATAAGGGACCTTGTCAAAGGTCTTACTGAAACATGTAGATAACATCCACTGCCCTTCCATCATCGATCATCTTTGTCACTTCTTCGAAAAACTTGATCAAGTTAGTGAGACATGACCAACCCTTCACAAAACCATGCTGCCTCTCACTAATACGCCCATTTGCTTACAAATGGTAGTAAATCCTGTCACGAAGAATCTTCTCCAATAATTTCCCTACCACTGATATAAGGATCACCGGCCTGTAATTTCCTGGATTATCCCTACTACCCTTCTGAAACAATGGAACAGCATTGGCCATTCTCCAGTCCTCTGGGACCTCACCCGTAGCCAGTGAGGATACAAAGATTTCTGTCAAGACCCCAGCAATCTCCTCCCTTGCCTCTCTTGCCTCCCTCAGTACTCTGGGGTAGATCCCATCTGGCCCAGGGGACCTATCTACCTTAATATTCTTCAAGACGCCTAACACCTCTTTTTTGATCTCAACATGATTGAAGCTATCTACATACTCTTCCCTAGACAAATCGACCACTAAGTCCTTCTTTATGGTGAATACTGATGAGAAGTCCTCATTTAGTATCTTTCCCATTTCTTCTGGCTCCACACACAGATTCCCACCTCTGTCCCTGAGTGGGCCTACCCTTTCCCTGGCTACCCTCTTGCTTTTCACATATGTATAAAAGGCCTTGGGATTCTCCTTAATCCTGGTTGCCAATGATTTTTCGTAATCCCTTTTAGCCCTCCTGACTCCTTGCTTAAGTTTCTTCCTACTTTCTTTATATTCTCCACGGGCTTCATGTGTTCCCAGCCTTCTAGCCCTTACGAATGCTTCCCTTTACTTTTTGACTAATCTCACAATATCCTAGCTGCCTTATTTGAGGGATGAAGGGTTACTTTTCCTATTGACAAAAATTCTTTATCACTCTCATGTATCTCATTCACCTCCACTGAACTCACAGCAGTGTTCATACTCAGTTTCACAGCTGCAGTTAATACGACAACTTGACCTGTTGTATTTTCAGTCAGGTCTCTTTTTTGTGAATCGCCTTTATGAATCCCAATAAATACCATGGATTTCCCATGCAACTGCCAGCAATCTGCACAAACGTGTCGCATCTTGTTACAATGGAAACACTTAGGCCTTCGAATCTTACTTCCACCCTCAGCACCTTCCTTTCTAGACTGAGGAGGAGTCCCTGGGAAATTCCCAGCTGTCCCTTCTCTTGCTACTTGCTACTTGGCTACTTGCCTCCCTTTTACCTTCTCACCTTCTATCCTTCTTGGCTTTGTGGGAGTGACGGAAAAAGGGTTTGACTTTAACCCTGGCACCGGTCGGGCAACACAGCC
Source organism: Carcharodon carcharias (assembly GCF_017639515.1). Taxonomy (NCBI): domain Eukaryota; kingdom Metazoa; phylum Chordata; class Chondrichthyes; order Lamniformes; family Lamnidae; genus Carcharodon; species Carcharodon carcharias. The sequence continues at coordinate 111,996,903 of NC_054469.1, forward strand.
TCCGGGACTCGCCCTCGGCTGCAGATGACAGTACCAATCACCTAATCATACTGTGCCCTGGTAAAACTATATTCTTTGAAACTCCCCCCATTTGAATGGTTCCCCTCACCACGGTGCTGTGGTCAGTTTTCTCATTTCACCCTGCTCTCCCTGCTCTCATCCACACAAACTGCTAGAACCTCAAACCTATCAGGCAGTTTCAGGGCCTGGCGATCCTCTGTTGCTACCTTCTGGGTCTTCATATTTGCCTCACTTGCAGTCACACCCTCCTGTCCCTGACCATGGACCAAATTAGAAGTACCTAGGCTAAGGGGTTTGACTGTGTCTTGGAACAAAGTGTCCAGGTAACTTTCCTCCTCCCCTGATGTTTTTCAGTGTTCAAAACTTGTACTCTAACTCATAAACTCTAAGCCAATGTTCCTCAAGTTGCAGACATTTACTGCAGATGTGGTTGCCATGGATCACACAGGTGTCCACCAGTTGTTCACATGTACAGCAGCAACACATTACCGGGCCTGCCATCTTTACTGTGTTTTACTGAACTAATTAGATTTCAAGTTTAGAAATATCACTCAACTGTTATCTGTAGTTATATTAGTAGTTTAACTAGCTGAGCTATAAATTTAATGCAATACATATATCTCCCCAGTACTGTTTTAAATTACTACTCCCATTTAGTGGGGTAAAGTATTAAAACTCACCAACCAATCACCTATCTATTCACCGAATTAAAACCTTTGAACACACACCAGTTACTGAAGACTGGGGAAAAAAGTTAAAAGGGCAGCATCTCCTTCCCACTCTGCACTGAATTCCTACGTGGACCAAATTTCTACCTGAGCTTGCAACGGTGTTAGCTCCACTAAAAGAGCTGTTGAAGAACGATGTGAAATGGGAATGAGCTGAAGCAAAACAAGGTGCTTATAATGCATGGAAGAGAAGCTTGACCAGTGATGTACTCCTTATTCATTAAAACACAACTGTGACTTGAAGCTAGCGTGGAATGCTTCAAACAATAGGGTTGGAGCAGTGCTCAGTCAAGTCATTGACAATGGTCAAGAGAAGTCCAGAACATCTGCATCATGTACACTGACCAAGAGAAATGTAACTATGCACAGATAGAAAAAGAAGCGCTTGGAATAATCTTCGGAACCAAAACATTTCATCAGTCCTTGTTGGGTAGAAACTCTACACTCCTTAGAGATCATAAACCCCTAATAGCTATTCTGGGTTCTTAGTCTACAATACCAACAATGGCAGCATCAAGGATGCAGTGGTGGAATCTCCTTCTCTCACAGTCAGATTACGACATTGAACATCGTAGCTCAAGGGTGAATGTTACAGCTGACTCAATGTCACATTTGCCACATGAAGGTTCGAAAGTACTTTGTGAAGGTGCAATATTCACAATAGCAGTAGTAGATGAGGACTTTCCAGTCACTGCAACTGAAATTGCAGCTGCATCTCAGAAAGGTTTATGGCGGAATCATCCCAGGTATGCACAAAACACAGCAGTGAAAAACAATGTTTTACCCGTCAGCTGCAATGGCAGAATTTCACGCTGTATCGTCCCCTTCCCAGAGTGTCCCGCCTCATTAATAATGCATTCACGGGAAACACACCGGATTGCTGGCAGGCAGGCCCATCACACCATGACCTCAGCACTTCTTCACTCATTCCGGGCACCATATTTAAAGCGCACCAGAGTGCAGCCTACTTCATGTCCCCAGTCCAGGACTGCTCCAGGCGACAGATGGCCCTGAAAGCAAAGTTGACAACAGTCCTCTCTCTGGGGCACCTGCAAGCAATGGAAGGCCGCCGCAAACTTCTCTAACCACGCTCTGGCGACAGGCAGTCCACCAGAGTCACCAATATGGCCTGGGAGGCGGTGGCAGAGATGATCAGTGCCACCGAGAACAAAGCAGGACATCCGGTGCAGGGAGAGGATGAATGCACTCAGCCATTCCGCCAGGGTAAATCAACCACCTCATCACTCTGGACATCCCCTCCCAAACCCATCACACATCCACAGGGATCTTACACCTTAACAGACAGCACCACTAATTCTCACACACACCCTCACATCTCCATCAGACTCATATCCTCTGGAGCTCATGTCCTTATCACATCCATGGTTCCGCTCACCACACAAACATTCCATGCAGTGCCATGTGTCCAGCTTATACTCTCTCCATTTGTTCTTATGCAGGAGAAGCTGGCTCACAACAGCAGGGAGAGGTTCCAGACTGGAGGTGGAGCGGCCCACATTAGGCCCCTCACTCACTTTGAGGAGTGTGCCATCGCACTGATTGGCGAGGACATGGATCCTACACCACATCATCCCTCTCTCAACGTAGTTGTGAGTGCTCTCTCTCCTGTTTTTTACTCTGCTGCAGTGCGCTAATTAGTTCTACTTTGGTTCACATGGAGCTCTGCCAAGTGACTGACACCATCAGCCAGCCAGTCCCTCAGCTTCAACCAGGTCGTCACCTCCAGCCAAGAGAACATCTCCTCCATTGAAGAGCTGGAAATAAGCAGCCTGGAAGATCCGCCACAACGCTTACCCACACCCTACAGCAGCACAGAGACACACACCTCAGTGAGACCAAGATCTAGAGCAGGCTCAGGTTCACAATCTGGTGGTCACCACGCAGACACGTGTCCGCAGCAGCAGGAGGAGGCAGGTTCAGCCGAGCTGCCCAGCACTTGGGGAAGAGTCATCAGTGATGTCTGAGTCAGTAAAACGAGCCTCTGAATTTGTCATGGAGTCAGCAGAAGGTGGGGAAACATCACACAAAGCTGTTGGAAACCCTCAACAGAGTAGCACATGAGTCGGAGGAGCGCGTCCGCCTGCTCTCTGATGAAGTGGTACTCAGTGTGCATGCATGGAGGTCTCCATGGGGCTGGCGGATGCTATGGAGACACTGGTCCAGCAGAATGCGGAGATGCGCATGGACCTGCACTCCATCACGGTAGCCATGGGTGAGTTCTTACAGTGGCAATGCGAGAGGAAAATGGGGCATATCAACATCCCTCTAGGTACGCCTTTCCCTCAAGGAATCGGGCAGGGTCCCTCGGAAGAGATTCTGATCACAAGTAGTTGCACAGGTGAACACATTTTGTCACTTTATAATCTGAAAATGTATTCACTTTCACTGAATAATGTGTAATGGTGTCTTTCAGTTTCATTGACAGGCTTTGTGAGGCCTCTCCCTGCATCCTCCCCAACTAGCAGTTCAGCTGCACACAGCTGGACCATGAGTGATTCTAGAGGGAGAAGTGTGTGTGTGGCAGGGCCTTTAGGAGCCTCATGGAAGCATCCCCACACATGCCGAGCCTTCATCCATCACACTCATCTCACTATCTCGAGCATTTTCAATGCTGCATGCTGGGGTTCTCTTTCAGTTGTCCAACTGAGCTGACCTACATCTCCTCCCACCCACTGACAGCACTCCCATGGAACACCTGTGCCCGTCCAACACAAGGCTCTGTGAAATGGTAGTTGTCAAGCATGAGATAAGCTCCCTGACCCTTTCCCCTCCCCCAGTCACCCGTGTCCATTACCCTGCAACCCGAACTCTTTTCCTTCAGGAAAGTCCAAGTGAACGTGCACGTTCCCTACTTTCCTGAAAATCCCACTCCCATCCACACTGACCTCCCTGACATCTTCCTTTCCACCCATGTCCAGGTTTGCATCTGTGTTCCCACCAACCACCCTCACTGCCCCTTCTACCGATACTGATGCATCCTCACCATCCCACCCTACCACCTCCCTCTGCCCCCTCTCACACTCACCATTCCATCTTACCAAACCCACCCTCAGTTCACTCCCCAGGGGGCAGTCATTTACTCCACAGACCCCTCCCTTGCACGTTCACCAGGACACTATAACCCCCACACTCCTTCCTCCACTCTTACTCTGTCCTCCCTCTTTCCTCCATCCCCCACTGAACTCCCTCCTCCCCCATACTCCCTCCTCCCCCCCAGACACCCTCCTTCCCCCTCCCAAACCCACCTTCGTACCCCCCTTCCAACTTCACCCAACTCTGGTACACCTTCCTCCCCCACTCACACCTGGACTTTCCTCTCCCTCCCACTTCACCTATTATCCATACCAGCCCATGGCAAATTCCATGAAGTTCTGAAGCAGGTCCGAAGCATCAACGGAGATAATGGAAGATGGTGTGAGCCCATGATGAAGTTCGTGAAGTTTGGAAGCCTCAGTGAACCCCAAGCTGCTGCATGGGGACCACCCACCTTCTGAGAGCTGCTTCATGGCAGAGCCATGTCCATCAGAATCCACCCAGCACATGATGCACCTGTTCCTCCAGGGTCCAGTAGCTGTAGGGCTCCATCTTCTTCTCCTCAGATGCCTGTGATCTGAGCAAGGCCCTAAACATGAGTCCTGACTTCTGCACATCTCACTAATCCAGACATGTCCTGGGCCAGCATGTTTGCCCGTCAGCATAACAGTAAATCAGGCATGGGGCGATGATTCCCATTAGTGAGATGCAAGTTGGGTTCTTGCCAGCCTCCAGCTGGATTCACAATCTGCCATGGTAGACACCATTGGATGATCCCACTGTGATTTCAGGCCAGAGTGAAACTGATTTCTGCCCCTCCCACCAAATTCTATCCCCCATCTGCCATGACACCTGCCACCAACAGGAGCGGACGATTCCAACCTTAGTGTTAAAAAAACCTATGCACAGACTTTAAGTGGTTGGTCAGAGTTTGACTGGTGTACAGACGAGGAACTGAAACCATTCCACAACTGCTGTAATGAGTTATCATTTGAAAAACAATACATTACGTAGGGTCACTGTGTGGTAGTATCTAGATAAAAACAAAAAACTGCGGATGCTGGAAATCCAAAACAAAAACAGAATTACCTGGAAAAACTCAGCAGGTCTGGCAGCATTCGCGGAGAAGAAAAGAGTTAACGTTTCGAGTCCTCATGACCCTTCCACAGAACTGTGGAAGGGTCATGAGGACTCGAAACGTCAACTCTTTTCTTCTCCACCGATGCTGCCAGACCTGCTGAGTTTTTCCAGGTAATTCTGTGGTAGTATCTAGTTCTTTTAAGAGATAAAATTTTGGCAAAACTTCATGTCGAACGCAGATTTATTTAGTAGGAAATCCATAGCCAGAAGTCTTGTTTATTGGCCTGACCTAGATGGTGATTTAGAATCATTGGTTAGTAAATGCACTATTTGTCAAAATTGCTGAAATAGGTTGCCAAAAACTTTTTTATAACCATGATCGTAGTGGACTCAACCATTTCAAAGAGCGTGAGAAGGGAAACAAAACGTTGCAACTGGAATTAAACCAAGAGAGGCTTAAACAACTTGAAAACTAATTAGGAAAAGATAATTAGCCAGGATCATACAAGAGAAACACAGGCTGTTAATAAACTTGCTGAGATTATGAACTGCAAAGTTTTAAAAGTGGATCAAAAGAAAGCAAATACAGCAGATGTCCAAGACAAAAAAAGAAACAAGGTCACCTGTAAGCCCTGAACTGAATCCAGACAGTCCAAAGCCTCAATCTACACCAAAGCATCTAAAAAGATCAGGAAGGCCTCATCAACCAGTTGTTAGACTTCATTTGTACATACAATTTAAGAAGAAAAAAAAGAGCCAGTTGTCATTTTGCTGAGTGTGCATATTTGCAAAGATATGTTTGTTCATTTGCTTTTGACGTTGTACTGTTAGTGCAACTATAAATGGTCTATTAAAAAATAAACACTTTTTAAAAGGGGAAGCACTGTAATATATACTAATGTTATGAACTTGCCCAGTGCATGATGACATAATTAAACATGTCCTTTGGCCACCTTGGTGTCTAAATCTCTTTACAGGTTCCACCCAATACACAACAGGTTTCACACAGGTTTCAGGGGCAGAATTTTATGCTCTGCGGGTGGGCGTGCACCTGACCCAATCGAGTGTAAAATTGCGCACAATGACGTCAGTTGAGCGTCTCGACATCATTGCACACTCGTGCAATATTTCGGGCAGCGCACCCACCGACAATTAAGAGGCCTATTAAGGCTATTAATTTATTAATTTAGAGAGAATTTTGCTGCCCGTCCAACTTTGCAGTTGGTGGGTGGGTGAATCGGCCTGGCAGCCTTTGCATTTTTGAGGAAATCTCATCCACAGGCAGTATGAGGGTTCTGACATTAATTTTAAAAAATAAAAATGTTTTGACATAATTTTTATTATGCACATGTTCATGTTAATGAGTCCTATGTGAGGACATTATTTACAGAATTTCCAAATCTTTATTTTTGATTTTAAAATTATTCAGCTCCCTGAGGAAGCTCTATGTCTTCAAGGAGCTTTCATTGCATGCTCCCCTGCGCCTGCACAGACTTCAGCACTCGCTCACCTCCCGCGTCCACCTCGGCAGTGCTCACCCTTTCAGTGGGCGTTTCACGCTGGCTGGCCATTAATCCTTGGGTTTATTTACTGTACAAGACACAAGGCACCAATCTCTCATAAAGGATTGAGTAAACACATTGTGGGTTTATTTATTAAGACTGGGCGCATAAGAACAGTGCTACATAGGTATAAAGCTTGAAGACGTCAGAGCTGTGTGTATCTGCTCTGCATAAAGCAACTGGGTCACATGACACATTTCCTTTCTAGTGATGTCATGCTGATATCCTTTAAAGGCATATTACAACAACCCACTTTCTTTTTAAAGATAATTCCCCCCTCTCCAAAGAAGAATAATTATTTACAATACATGTTCATGTTTAGTTACCATTATACAAGTGCTTAAAGCTAATGAATCTATGAGTCTCTAAAGAGTAAAGGTAATCTGCTGCTACAGCCAGATCTTGTGATGATAACCTTGTCTGGAGGTTTCTTTAATTGCTCATAGTGATCTGTGGGATTGTCATTCTTGGATGTTGTTCCTGGTTGCATTTAGGACCTTGGTGATAGAGGAGATGGAATGGCTCTGATTTGTCCTCGTTTATGCCTCACTGTTGCGCCTCTGTCTGTAATGACTTCATAGGGCCTTGGTTCTGAATAAATTATTGTCACCTCAGTGGGTTGCCATGTACTTTTTGTGGATCCTGGATGCGAAGCTGCTGTCCAACTGTAACCATGGTAGTTCTGTACCTGCATTTTTATTGTGTGTGTTGGCCATCTTCTCTTGTAGCTTTAAAATTTGCTGTCTAATTTCTGAGAGAGTAGAATGGATAAAAGTAAGTAAGTTGGTATGCACTGATCTGCCAACCATGAACTCTGCCGGTGTTGGAATAGTTGCACTTAAAGATGTCGTTCTCAGATGTAACATTGCAATGTGTAGATCTTGCTTGGTCTATATACATTTCAGAATTAGGGATTTCATTATGTGAATCATTTGTTCAGCTAGATTGTCAGGTCTCGGGTAATGAAGAGAAGAAGTAGTCTGATTGAAATTCCACTTCTCATACATATTCTGAAATGACTTACTAATTAATTGCAGACCATTATCCATAATGATCTTTTAGGCACACCAAATAAACTGAAAATAGCATTTAGAGTGTGTGCAACAGTTGTTTTTGATGTATTGTACAATTGTTGAATAATGGGATTCTTGGTAATGTAATCAACGATGACGACGAAGTCAGTGCCATGGACATGAAAGAGGTCAGATGTGATTTTGGACCCAGGATGGGTAGAACTTCATGTGGGATCAGTGGCGCTTTGTGCTGACATGGTGTATGCTCTTGACATGCCTCACACTTTTTGATGATGTCTTCAATGTCATTGTCATAACCGGCCAATAGACCCTCACTTGCAAGTCTTCTCATCCGAGTTATGCCCATGCATGAGTGATGAAATTGTTGAACAAATCAGATTGCAAAGGTTCCAGTATGATGACCTGCCTGCCTTTAAAAATGACTCCTTGGGAGATGCCGAGCTCATCCCAATAAGGCCAAAATGGTCTCACGTGTTCGTGGACATGCTGAATTGAATCAGGCCATTCTTCAATAGTGGTTTTCCATAGTTTCTGTAATGTGGAATATTTCACCATTTCTTCTTGCAGCTACTGGCATTTGAATTGCACAAAATATACCAGATCAACTTGGAGAACATCTTCAAGTTCAATGTTAATGAAGTTAGATCTAAGGATATATCATCTGTTTTTGCTGGGTTAGGCAATCTGCTAAGTACATCCGATGTGACCATCAAGTTACCTGACTTGTACCTAATCTCACAGTCGTGGCCTTGAATCTTTATCAAGATCAATGGTTTTCACCAAATCACCTCCTGTGGCTTAGTACCTGTTGACCTTTGAGGATCACTTTGTATTTTCATCCATCCTTGAGTAGCTCTTCAATGCGATACGTAGTCCAGCAGATCTTTCTGGAATGCTACCATGGGAGTGGATGCGATCGTCAACTCAACAATTGTGTCTGGTAGCTCTGCATTTGAAAAATGACAGTACATACCCTTTCCTCTGCAGTTGTTGACAAAGTGGCCTATGGATTCTGTAGGTTGTTGTTGAAGTGACATGAACTCTAGCCGACGAATATGGAAGTTTAACCTGGTTCTGAACCAGTCCTCCAATGTAGTCCATTTCATTTGGGATTCCTTTAGCTTTTTTTTTGTTAATACTGAAGTGTTCTGTCTGTGCAGACCTTCGTTACTAATTGCTAGGCAAATTTTTATGGATTGCTTGTCTGGTTCAGACACACCTAAATCAAGAAACTATAGCTCTGACATTTTGAATTCGGATAGTAGGTCAGCTGCATCCCAATTCAAACTGGGGAGTTTTGCCAATATTCCGACAATATTCCTTTGACTTTCCTTCGTCTAAACTACCTGGGATGAGTGTTGCTAGCCGCTTTCATGCACTTTTGCAAAATCTGCTCACAAGGACAGGTTGTGGCTGAACCCACCACAAAGTCAAGGCATCTTTGCTTCTTATTCAATTTATTTTTCAGCAACTCCCAAAGCCACCTGTTTTAATCAAAACCTTCTCTGGCCTTATTTTTATGATGGTTTTTGTTTTTGTTTGACACTCCCTTGCTCACGATCCGTCCCGCCCACACCCTGGTCACTCACCTTTCCTGACTGAGCTAACCTGGTGCTGGTCCTCTTGATGCGCTGTCCCACTTATGGAACCGACAGGCTATATGCTGCATTCTCACCACGAGGAATCGTTTGCTTACCAGCTCTTTACTTGAGCACTGGCACGCTGAGTTTTCAACACTCTCCTACACTGCGACTTTGTTGCAGTCTGAGCAAAGTCTGACCAAGCCATGTAGCATGATCTTAGGCTGTTCACAAAGTCTTAATCTTGCTGCCACCTGTCACTATAATCATCATGGGCATATTTACTGTAAAAGACACAAGATACCAATTGCTCATAAGGGATTGACTAAACACATTGTGAGTTCATTTATCAAGACTAGGCACATGAGAACAGTTCTACATAGGTATGAGGTTTGAAGACACCAGAGCTGTATGTGTGTGCTCTGCTCAAAGCAAAAGTGAAACTAAGACTGGATCACATGACACATTTGCCTTCTAGTGATGTCATGCTGATATCCCTTAAAGGCATATTACAAAACCTATTACCAGCTTGACATCTTTATCAATCATAAGGGTTTGCACTCTCTAATGTACAGTTGTATTTTGACAATGTCGATCTGTGCCCACTGTCCTAACAACACCCAAAGCTCTTATCCTGAGCTGGCCCTCTGTGTGACTTTTATTCAAGCTTTGGCTGACTACTGAGCAAAAAGGACTTTCACCTTCAGACATTCCTCATGTTTCCTGTCAGGAACTCAGGTACAGCTGCAAGGCTTGTCTCCAACAAGACAATGTCGCACCAGGATCATTAGGCAGAATCTTGTGGAGGCGTCAGGGGTCTCACCTGCTGGCTAGAGAGCCAGCAAGAGGCCTGTGTTGCCTCTTTTGGGGAAGGCCTGCCAAACCACAGCCAATCAGGCAGCTGAGAGGCCACTGGTGGTCCTTCCCAGGATCAGGACCCCGGGGACAGGAAGTTTTGCCTGCCAAAATCTGCTGGTCAATCAGGGGCTGGCAGGTCTTTTGTTCAGCAGTCACTGGGAAGGTGGTGGCCGTTGCCAAGACAATGGTCACTGGAGGTTCAGAATCGAGGAGCGACCCAGGTCAGAGGTAATGGCAAAAGGGGTTTCACAGGGTGGGGGTCACAGGGTAGGGGGATGTAGTGGGATGTGGTGGGGAGGCGGCAGCAAGGGCATGGGTGGCTCTCAGTGGACCCCCCCTTCCCGATGCTGGGTCCCTTGATCAGGGTCTGAGTGACTGAAGGAGGAACCCCCCCCACTCCCACTCCCACCCCCCAGGAGATCACAAGCAGCCCACACAGGTTTACTTGTCATCCTCCCCATGTGGTGACAGGCCTGCCCACAGCTGGGTTAATAATAATGAGGCCTTCAATTGGTCATTAATCATCCACTTGAGGGCCTCAATTTGTGGCAGGGCAGGAAGGATGATCACGGGCCTTCCAGCCCTGGACTTAGTTGCGGGGCAGGTGGGAAGGTGGCGGGATGCTCAACCTACACACTCCCGCCCAATTAAATGCCCTCCCTGCCTTCAAATATGCCACAAGAGAGGGCAGAAGGTTCCACCTATCATTAAACACTCAGTGTGCACAAGCTTCTGCTGCCTGGACCATGGTGGAGGAGCTTTGCTGTACACACTTGAGCAACTATCCAGATTTGTGGTCTTCTGATGCATGTTGTCAGTTTGCCATCATGGAAGACCAGTCTTCATCATTACCAGGGCAGCAAGTGCAAGAGGAGGAGCAGGGGGAGGAGGAGAGATCACGACTGTCCCAAACTGCCTAAGCTCTCAGAGATTAGCACATTGAGGAATGCTTCACCTAAAAATTAGGATGCACATTTCCAATACGCCAGTAGTCCTAAAATCCTTGTCACCACCATTCATTACTCCACAATCTGATTGCTTTCTTTGAACCCAGCTTATGGGTCTTATCTTCACTTCGCTGTAAAAATAAACATGAAGATAAATCCAGAACAAAAAACAACTTTATCAAACAAATGCTATCACAATAGAGGGCTTAGGTTGGGAGACGTAATGCTGCTGAGCTTCCATTCAGGACACTTCTGATAGCCACAGAGAATAGCCTCAAGCAGCTCTGGATCTAGATTGCCAGGCTTCAGACTGTAGCATTTCAGTGTGGTGGAGCTAGTTGTGGCATTACCAAGGACATTGGCGGAGTGGGTGGCAGAAGACCAGGCATGCTGTCATCCTGAAAGGACCCAGGGTAGATAAACTGGAGCCAAAAGATACAGTATATTTGGATTTCCAAAAGGCATTTGATAAAGTGTCACACAAAAGGTTAACACTCAAGGTAAGGGCTCAAGGAGTTGCCAGCGATACATTAGCCAGGTTGGAGAATTGGTTAATGGACAGGAAGCAGAGAGCGGGAATAAACGGGGGATTTTCATGTTGACAGGCTGTGACTAGTGGAGAGCCACAAGGGTCATTGCTGGATCATTAGCTTGATCACACCTCCTTAGTCCCCTGGCACTCTCTCTTTCTTTAAGCATCTCACCTTGTTCCAGTGCCTCTCACCTCTCTTTCATAATCATTCCTGTACCACCCTCCCAAATACAATAAAATTTAATCACCGAGAAATCTTCACTGCTTTCTTCCCTCAGCCTCCATACCAAATGACTTCTTTTCCTTGGTGATTTCAATTTCCATCTCAACTCATCATGTTCTCTTTCCTATGAATTCAATGCCTTCTTATCCTCTAAATATTTCCCTCTATATAAACTCCGCAAACCATATTCATGGCCACCCTCTTGACATTTCCATCTTGCATGGTCTTTCAGATCCCATTGTATCAATTACAGCTAAGGCCATCTCTGACTAGGTCTTGTATCACTCTACACCCACATTCCCCTTCCAAGCCCTAAACTTACCTCCTTCTCATCTGTCCTGGAAAAAACAATCCCCCAACTGACTTACAAAGCACTTTCAAAATCCAGCCCTACTCCCCAATAAAACCATTACTCTCTCTCTCTCACTCTTGCCATTCCCCCTAGTACGAGTTGCCTGTCCTAAAATGAGGGGTTGAGTAAATTGGGCCTATACTCTCTGGAGTTTGAAAGAATGCAATCTCAATGAAACATGCCAGACTCTGATGAGTCTTGAAGGGTAGACACGGAGAGGTTTACTCAACTGGCTGGGGAATCTAGAACATGGGGACACAGTCTCAGGATAAAAGATCAATCATTTAGGACTGAGATGGGGAGAAATTCCTTCATTCAGAAGGTTATGAATCTTTGGAATTCTCTACCCCAGAGGATTGTAGATGTTCTATTGTTGAGTATATTTAAGGCCAGGATATCTCCCAGAGAATCAAGGGATATGGAGAGTGGGTAGGAAAGTGGAGTTGAGACAGAACATCAGCCATGATCATATTGAATGGCAGAGCAGGGCTCAAGTGGTCACATGGATAATCCTGCTCCTATTTCTTATGTTCTGTTCCCATGGGCAATGCCTTTCTCCTGGGACTGTGCCACAGCACTGCTAAGGTTCTTTGGCTGATAAAAGCACCTTCATAATGTCATGCAGAGTGTTTTGGATGAGATAGAATTTAGAAGGGAAATAGAGAATCAGGTATGAAGAAATGGCTGCATGATTATGATCAGTGGGCACCACAAATGCTGCATGCTGCCTGAGTCAATACTAACAGCAGTGCATGATCAGACTTGATCAAATTTCTAGCCCACGTTTATTGATGCGCTTTGCAAAACTGATACATAACAACTATTTCTTACCAAAACTCAATATGAATGACACAAAATAATATACTATTATTTTAAAAGTAACATCAAATTCAAATAAAAGTATAAAATATAAATAAGAAATTTTAAAACTATTGTCAGTAAACAGACCTCTTATTAACCTCTATATTAAGATTTAATAAAAAGTATGTTTTATTCATTATTGAGATTAAAATTAGGAACAGATAATGGAGATGGCATTTCTCACGCAATGGCACATCAAATAGCCATTATATTAATACCTTTTAAACTTAGGGGTTCTGTGTGGAGAATGTAGTTATAAGGTCACATAATAATTAAGTTAACAATCAGACAAGTGAATTACCCTGAATCTGAATAATTTAGGCTTCCTCGTTGTAAGAAAACTTAAGGAATTTATTGCCAAACTAATTACTAGACAGTACACCAGGGGGGGTATTTCCCCACTTTTTTCTCTTATGGTCCAAGTTTTCTTACACTTTCCATCTTGTTCAACTGTTAGATGGAAAAAAGTTTGCATTCTTGTGTCAAGACTGAAAGCCTGAAGATCTTCCCTCAGAAAGATCTCAGGTTATTAAGACAAGACATTCCTTTTCTTTGTTTGCTTCAGTTTTGCAAACCAAATACATGACTGGGAACTGTAACCAATTGTTGAAGGATTAGAGTCCCTAAACTAGACTTCAATCGCAAAATAGTGGATTCCAGTCACCTAGTCAAACCAAGGGATAATCAACACAAACAACTGCCATTCACATAGTGAAATGAAAATAATTCAAGCCACTTCACTGGAGCATGATCAGACAAAATTTGACACTGAGCCACATAAGGTAGCCTTAAACAGTTGACAAAAGTTTGGTGAAAGAGATAGATTTTAAGCAGAGTCTTAGAGGAAAGAGAGATGGAGAGGCTTAGGGTGGGAATTTCAGAGCTTAAGGCTTGGACAGCTGAAGGCATGTTCAGTTATACAAATTTATTATAAAACTTATTTTTTGGTAAACTTAGGAAACCAATAATAATGGACTTTGCTCATCCTCCACTGGCCTAAATGCCTACATTGGTCATGTGATTGTGGTTTAGATGTGCGTCATTGCAGAGATCAAAGGTGGATTTGGGTTGGGTGACAAGTAAAAATGTAAAAATTCTCAAACCCAAACACAATCCTCCTCAAATCCACCCATTTCAGTTTTAACAGAGGTGAGATGGGTAGCTGGGCAATCAATCAACTTCCAGGCGGTGGGTCACTCATTTAAATATTTTATTGTGACAGTGGGCCTAGGTTTTTATTTGTATTTCAAGCTCAACATTGGCTGGCTGGGTTTCCCAGGCCTAGGAAAAGCTGGCAGGTAAAGGGGTGCAAGGACTGCTGCATAAAACAATTAACTACATTTCCAGCACAAGGTGCAGAATTTGCTTCTCTCAACCCCACCAAGCAAACTTGTTAGCCTCCCAATGATCAGACTGACCCCTTAATCACTGATTCCCATGTCTCCTCCTCCAACCTCTCTCCAATCTTTCCCTGAGACCCACGTCTCCCTATAATCTCTCCCCGACCACCAGCAACACCCCCCATCTTGTCTTGATCTCTCTTTGAACCGCAGCAATCACTCCAGATGCTCATGATATCTATCCTGAGAAGCAGGAAACCTAGGTGCTCCCGGGCTTTAGCCTCTTCTGCAGCTTTCTCTGTCTAATAGGGAGCCAGGCCTGTCACTCAGGGGGCATCAGGGCAGGAGCCCTGTTAAAAAAAATACACATCATGAATTTAAAACTTCATGATGTCAACTCCTCCCAGCCTGGCTCAGAATCCTGCCCCCAGTAAATAATGGGGTCTACAATTCAGCTGCGGTAACCTTAATAACAAAATTGCTGAACCATGGGCCAAAGAAGCTAGAAGCAGTGGCCTAGGTCTATAAATTGCACTGGGTCCCAATCAGGTTGTTATCCAGGTGCAGTCAATGTGGTACGTACCTCATGAGGCTGACCTCACAACCATGAAAAATTGGTCTAACAGCCTCATTAGGACAATATGGATGAGCTGCAAAAACTAGTCATAGCCTCAGATGCAGCTCACCGATTGCGGGAAGTAAATTTAGCTGATTGGGACTTCACTTGATGTCCTCAGGTGAGTCCCGAGGGTGAGAGGCAATGAGGAGGAGGGAGTGGTGAACAGTGGCCAACAGCGGCCTGCGGTTTTAATGTGGAGTGAGGAGATGCATCCCAGCTTCTCCCGGCCACGCACTGAGGTAAATATTTTTTTAAAATGGACAAGTTATCAGGGGTAGGCAGGAGGTTACAATCAGATCAGCCATGATCTTATTGAATGGCAGAGCAGGCTTGAAGGGCCGAGTGGCCTACTGCTGCTCCTAGTTCGTATGTTCATGTGTACCTTGTTGCTGTTGGGGAAGGCAAATGCTGACATGGACTGGTTGGGCCAAATGGCCAATTTCTGCATATTTCTGTGTATTGTGGGGTTACTGACAATCCCTCAGGTGCTGGGGTATAAAACTCTGAAGACTGAAATACAAACTGCAGATTCAATTCTTTGAAAGCACTGGCAGCAGCTTTTGAGGTTTGAAGCTTGAAGTTACATAGATTTGGAGGGGTTGGGGGATTGGTTTGAGAGAACTTTGATGGCAAACTTCAGACTTCTAAGTAATGGCCAAATTCCTGATCAATTCCTGACTCCTGGTGTACAAAAAACCTGCATAAAGTTGCTCCCTTTCAGAGTGTTGCCACATGCACTAAATCTTTAATCACCCTCTCCCACCATGCTCATCGGAGGGCTGCAGAAGTGACAGGTAGCAGGCAGGAATAGACATCCAGTGTGAAGCAGCTGAAGCAATGATGGTAGTTTAAGGGTCACATCATGAACCAGTTCTGAGGAAGCTCCATTGGGGAGCAGCACCTAGTCCTTCTACGTTGAAGGAACATAAGATTCAGTAGGAGATACCACAGGGCATTTTGTCTCACCAGGCACTAGTACTAGGAACAAATAGTAAGAACACATGTATAAAGGCCTGGATTTTTGGGTCCCATCAGGAGTGGGAACAGAGGCAGACAGGTGATGAAAATACTGGCACTGGTCGGTGTGCTGGTTTCCCAACACTGTTCCCACCAATAGCAAACTTCATCAGGGCAAGGAACGTCCAGCCCTGAGAAACCATCTGATTCGCTAATGAGTGAAATTAGGGTTGTTGAAGAGCTTATTGAGAGTTCATTGGGCATTTTGAGATTTTTGAGGGGGCACATGGGTTACATGCTGTGTCAGAACTGAAGGTGGATACAAGGCAGGGAGTCAATCATAGGCTGCAGGGAATTAGGTGGATCCATAAAAGGGAAAATAAATCAGTGGGAATCTCAGCCATTGGTACATGGGTGATTTTGTGGGTGTGCTGGTTTTGAGGAGAGTGTTCTCCACATGCTCTGGCAGTGCCTGGGATCGTGCTCTGGCATTGCAGGTGCATAACAGGAGGGAGCACAGCTTACAGGCATAGTAACACAACTAAGCACAAAGAAAGCAGCGACTTGTAATAGGAGCAGGACTCTCAGATTTCAGATCCAGTGGCGATGAGAGTAACAAGCTCCACAGGAAGTGCAGAGCCCCAGGCATGAGGAGGGCAGAAGAGAGGAATGAGGGGCAGAAAGGGAAATGTAGCCATATCCTCAGCATAGAATCTACTGGTGAAGATGAAGCTATCTGGACTATGATTCTCCAGGCAGATGGTCACAGAGGTTTGTGCCCTCTTTACGGAAGACCTTTCATCTCGCAGCACAGCTCACCATGCCCTATCAGTAACTGTCAGAGTCACTGTAGTCTTGATCTTCTTTTACTCTGGCTCCTTCCTCTGGGGGCCTTGGTGGTGACTCACAAAAGGCTGCACGCCACTGAATTTCAAGGGTCACTGATGCCCTATTTGCAAGGGCTGGACCTGCAGTAATTCCAGACAAACGCGGCCTTGCAGGACAAAGGGCATTGGGCTTCACCTCCAATGCTGGATTCCCCAGGTGCAGGACATCATCGATCACACCCATGTGGCCATCAAGCCACCCATCAACTGAACCAAGATTCACCAAGAGGAAGGGCTTCTATTCCCTCAATGTTCAACTGGTCTACAACTAAATAAGAGTTTCCTGCATGTGTGCACTCAATTTCCTGGCAGGTGCCACAGAGGCACCATAACTAAAGCAAAAATATATTTATATAGCACCTTTATAATTATGAAATATCACAAGGTGCTTC
This sequence comes from Carcharodon carcharias, assembly GCF_017639515.1. Classification (NCBI taxonomy): domain Eukaryota; kingdom Metazoa; phylum Chordata; class Chondrichthyes; order Lamniformes; family Lamnidae; genus Carcharodon; species Carcharodon carcharias. The sequence goes on from NC_054469.1 coordinate 112,013,930, forward strand.
ACAGGAGCATGGTAAAACAAAGTAATGACACCAAGTCATTTAATTTGATATTAGGTCAGATGAACAAAAGTTTGGACAAAGAAGTAGGTTTTAAGAAGTGTCTTGAAAGTGAGGTCCAGATCTGGACAGGTGTAAGGAGGGTATTCCAGAGCTTATGGCCTAGCAATCTGCAAAGAAATCTGCTCATTAGGACCACAATCAAATAGGTCATCAGACCTCTGAAGATGCAGTTCCAGTGCCTGGAGCAGTCAGGTGGCACGCTGCAGTAGACTCTTGCAAGGGTCTCATGCATTGTGGTGGTCTACTGTGCTCTCCATAACTTGGCCCTCTAGCGTGATGTGGTCCTTGAAGATGGTGACATGCTAGATCAACACACCTCATCAAAGGAAGAGGAGGAAGAGCAGGAGGAAGCACAAGTTGCAGAAAAAACAGTGCCCTGGCTGCAGAGGGAGGTGGCTGGCACTGGCACACAGCTTAAGGCCTCAACAGCTTGCCATCAATGATCAATGTCAGGGATCATCTGATCCAGGCATGTTTCAGCTGAACCCTTGAAACCCAGGAGGATGGCATAGCCTGGAGCTCACTCTGAGCACTGAAGACACAGCCTGGAATAAACCAACTCTTACCACCAAAGAAGGATGCACATCTCCCCAGAGGTTTCACTGGTTTCCATTTAAGCACCCTTGCTCCCCTTCACAAATTCGTCCCTCCGTTCTTGTCCCTCTATTAATAAAAGGAAGCTCATACATCTGGCTTCATATTTACATGGTGTTCAAAAACAAAAAGAGCACACAGTTACAGGAGGAACAAACTCACTCAGAGCTCAGCACGAAAGCAGCAGCTCCTGCCTTCGGCCATTTCCACTTGGTGCACCTATAGTGGCCTCAGCCGAGGTGGAGGCAGCCTGCTCAGTTGTCTCTGGTTGTGACTGAGATGCACATGGTGGTTGTTCACGTTGTTGAGGTGCCAATGGGGGCTGGAGTGCAATAACCTGCATATTGCAATTTCTATTCACAGGGTGGAATCGTCTGTGCCCGCTGGCTTCGAGCATGTTCAGTGGCGTGAGTGGACAATATGGCGAGAAGGCCTGAAAGCAGTTACATGACATCGTGAAGCCAGTTTGCGATCATCCACTCAGGCCTTCGATGGCAGGTCGCGTCTCCTGGCATCAGACGTCAGGAACCTCACTGCAATACATCTGCATATCATTATAAGGCCAGCCCACTGGACTCATCCATTCCCACTGGATCGTCCGCTCACGTCAGTGGGAAATCACGCCAGTGCAGAACATGTCTTGACAACTGTGATGTGCAGAAGTCACTTAACGCTATTAATTAATCAGGTACTTAAGGCCCTTCAGGCAGCAATTGACTGCAATTTTTTGGGGCCTGTGCGATCTTCAGGATGTCGTGTAGGTGCAACGGACAGGCAGATATTTGTAAAAACCTCATCCAGGGGCGGGATAAGAGGGGTTAGTGCAGTCGCAAATGTGATCTTTCAGGTATTTAAGTGTGAAAGTTACTGATACTTGCCTCTGTGAGCAGGAATACTTCAAAACTCATACCAGCTGCTTGGGCAGGAGTAAAAGCCTTCAGGTCAGGACTCGACTGTTACGATCATTTTTGGGGCATGCAGCTTTCAGGAAGCCTTCCCTTAGCCTGGGAATGGGATTTGTGCTCTCCACTGGAGACACCTCCTCTGAGGAGGGAGAGCCAGAAGGGGGAGGAGGCCAGGAGTCCACATTCAGCCTCCAAGGGAGCCACCTTTGGGAGGGGAGGCGCAGGCACAAGGGGCGCAGGGCCAACAGGAAGTCCAAGGCTGAAGGGGCCACAGAAGAGGCCACTATCCTGCTGCCAGGGTATACAGGCAGCAAAGCAGCTACCTCAATATGTCTGAGATGCAGTGCCGAAGGAGGGTCCATAATTCAAGGAAATTATCTTAGTGTTTAATTGACTGCCACTCTCTTCAAGGAATGCCTACCTTGAAGAAGTATTGCTCTTCTCTCCGACAGGATTTTCGTATCTCTCTTTTGCCTTGTTCACCTTTATTGCTTTTGATTTCTCTCCTGGTGTTTGACAAGGTGTTTACTAAAACCCACTTTCACAGCCATATTTCCTTCCTCAGTGAATGTCTACAGCCTTCTGGACTGAATATTGAGTTCAACAATTTTAGATCATGAACTGTCTCCTCCATCCCCATCCCCTTTCCGATCCCCCCATTTTTTTTTCCAATAATTTATATGGATTTTTCTTTTCCCACCTATTTCCATTATTTTTAAATGTATTTCCATCCATTGTTTTATCTCTACCTTTTAGCCTTTTTCAATTCCTTCACCCCACCCCACTCCCACTAGGGCTATCTGTACCTTGCTTGTCCTGCTTTCTACCCTTAATTAGAACTTTCTTTAGATAATATCACCACCTTCAACACCTCTTTGTCCTTTTCTCTGTAACATCTTTTGGCTATCTCCACCTATCACTGGCCCTCCATCCATCTCTACTTGTCCCACCCACTCTTAAACCAGCTTATATTTCACCTCTCTTCTATTTTTACTTAGTTCTGTTGAAGGGTCATTTGGACTCGAAATGTTAACTGTGTTCCTCTCCGCAGATGCTGCCAGACCTGCTGAGTTTTTCCAGGTATTTTTGTTTTTGTTTAAGACAGTCAACTGTATCTGTCAGATGATAGTTCCTGAGATCTCCACAAACTGTATGGGTGGACACCCCATGCCAGTGGCTCTAAAGGTCACAGCTGCCTTCAACTTGTATGCCTTCGGCTTTTTCCAGGGGTCGGTGGGTGATCTTTGTGGAGTCTCCCAATCAGCTGTCCACATGTGTGTCAAGCAGACGACAGACGTTCTGTCCAGGTGTTCATTGACTTTCATCCACTACCGCTGGGACGAGGCCAGCCAGAGTGAGCCAGATGTTTTGCAGCGATTGCTGGCGTGGCCTGCGTCCAGGGTGCAATAGACTGTACACATGTGGCCACCAAGGCGCCAGCAGGTGAGCCCAGTGCCTTCGTCAACAGGAAGAGCTTCCACTCCATGAACGTGCAGATAGTGTGTGACCACAGGATGCTGATTCTACAAGTCTGTGCAAGGTACCCAGGCAGCTCCCACGACGCCTACATCCTCAGACACTCCCAGGTGCCAAAGCTCTTCAGTCCTCCAGTCCAGCTGGATGGATGGCTGGTGGGTGTCAAAGGCTATCCTCTCAGAAGGTGGCTGAATTCGCCTCTCCGCCATCCAAGAACAGAGGCTGAGCAGTGGTACAATAGGAGCCACGGCACCACAAGGGCTGTGGAGGAGAGAACCATCGGGCTTCTCAAGATGCGCTTCCGATGCCTGGACCATTCAGGGGGCACACTCCAATAACCCTCAGATCGTATGTTGCTGATAGTGGTTGCATGCTGCGCTCTCCACAATCTGGTACTGGAAATTGGGAACGCAGTGGATGAGGAAGACGTAGATGCAGTTGCTCCAGATGCACACGATGAGTCCAGCAGTGAGTACGAGGATAAGCACACACAGGAGAACACTGAGGGGGTAGATGCTGACTCGGGCATACTCCAGGGAGGCAGGGACACCTGGGAGGCTTTAATCCAAAGAACCTTCAGCTAGCCCACCACAGATGGACCTTCAACAAACTCCAGGGCTGTGGGCTGCAGGCTCCATACTCAATACCTGAGTGCTAAATCTGCCTGGACAGTAACATTAACTAAGGCTCTTATCAATAAAGTTCAGTGTCAAACAACTCACTCATAAGATCATGGGTTCCTGTCCACTTGCAGAAGTAAGGAATCACCCTGAGGCATGGCAACATGTCAAAATTTGAGGGAACAAATGTAACTTCATAAGCCAAAACAATGTTGCACATCACAACAAATCTTTAATAAACTACTATAGGCCAACAGAAAAGCGCCAGTGAGAAACCTGTGCAGTGCCTAAGATGCATTAAATTTACACTTCCGGGTGCTACGTCTAGGTGCTGTCCCCTCGCTGACATTGCCATCTGAGACAGCCTGCTCACTGTGCTGTCCTGTTGGCCTCGATGACCTTGGCAGGCGTCCTCCAGCCCATGGAGCCTGTGCTGGCCCCGCTGGGAGGGAGCGGCCAGTTCCACAGCTGGCATCTCCCCAGTCACTACAGCCTCATCGGATGCCACAGTCACTGGCAGAGGGGCGGAGGAGCTGCTGCCCTCATCTGGAGCGCCCTGAGAGGAGCCCACAGAAATTACAGGCAGCTGCTGCGCTGACGTGAGGTTGCTTCAGACCTTCCTGCTTACTGTAGATGGATTGGCACTGAGCTGGGATACTTGGTGTGCAAACCGTCTCCCACACGGGCAATGACCTGCTGAGGTCAATGCCGCTGTGAGGGTTTGAAGGTCCAGGCGCAATCCCAGGAGGCCCTGGCTGTTCATCTGGAGGACCCTCTCCACGAGAGTTGGCACTCTCTCCATGGAGGAAGCATGGCACTCGGCCATGAGGCTCATTGCATCGGCAATGCTCCGCTTGGACTCCTCAACATGGGCACCATGCCATGCATAGACTCATGTATCTCTACCAGATCCTCCCACATACCCTACTGCACTTACAGTGTTTTCTGCTTCATGGATGACTCCAGAAGCACATCATCAGCCACCAACCGAGCATGTGCCTGGTTCCCCGCAGTCCTCTGACTGCCCTGGGCACTCTCTGTCTCTGCCCGCATCTCAAGCGAGTGTGAAGTGGCCTCACTGCTGCGCCCCGGGACACTACCCAAAGATCCAGTTCCCACCGAAGTACTAGTATCTGCCTGGCTGAGATGATGTGAAGCTGGTGAGTGGATTTCCTCTGGGCCCTCAGGTATGAAAGGTGGCCCCGCTGCCTCTTCCTCCCAGCTCTGCTCCGGTGATGCTGAAAGGAAGAACAAGGACATTTGATTAGTTATGATGCAGACAATGTCAATGTGCATGCCGTTCCCCCAGATCATTGTGCGCTCATCCTACCATAATCAATGCTTAACCCATGTTACAAACTTCAATCACTGAACATTCAGCAGTGCCATGGCTGCTGGGACACACATGGTGACCTGAGTGCTCGCCAACATACCTCACCATGGCACCACAGCCTCATTGCCACCAATGGACCTGGGGGCATGGCGCCTCTCCAGATGCATGGCCTGGTGTTCAAAAGATGCCAGGATTACCAACTGGGCCTGGCCTCCGCCAGTCCTCATCCGCTCTGCGGAATCAGTCTTCTCCTGATCAGGAGAGAAGAGCATTGATTAGTTCAGCCTATGGATTCCCATCGCATCTCTGCCAACCCAGCCACAGTGGGACATTGCAGGGCTTCAGTTCTTCATCATCCTGCAGCTGCCACACACTCAAGAAGCCAGAACTGACCCCCTCCCCCCATTGCCCAAATGCTGCCTCCTTCACATCTGGCACCACAAGGTGTAACTTTGCTAAGCAAGGAGGTACAAGTTTGTAGAGCACAAAGACCAGCAGATGGATTGGTGCCCCGCCACCTGGAAGCTCCCCTCCCAGCATGATAGCACCCTGACTTTGACATGCTTCCCAGTTCCATCACTCTGCCTAGGTGCAGACCCTTGACTTTCACCCCCATTCTATACTCTGGGTGTCAGTGTCACACGCGCTGCGAGTGCAGAACCCATCCTAGCTCAACTGTCTCAGGGTGAACTGGGCATGGGCATTCTCTGCTGTCACAACCAGCAAGGGATCCATGCCCTGAGGGATTCAATGCCGTTACTGTACTTAGAGTTGCAGGGTAGGGGGTGGGTGGGAGGGAGGGTGACGGCTGCATTAAGTGAACTGAGTCAACATGGTACTCACCCTTCCCAAGCGCAGAAGGTCGTTGAATCTTTTGCGGCACTGGACCCATGTGCGCCGCACCACGTCATGAGAGCTCAACACTCTCGGCCACCTCCTCCCATGCACATTTGATCAGGTGGGGAGGGCTCCGCCTCCCATCCCTCGGAATCAGAACCTCCTGCTGTGCTGCCACCTCCTCCAGGAGGTCAGCCAGGCACTCATCTGAGAAGCAAGGGCCACACTGCCCTGCTGGCCTCACCCTCCGGCCTGGTCTGCCCCACTGGCCTACCTTCTGGACTTGCGTGATACACAGCAGCCCTCTGCTGTGCTCTTCTCCTGGCCATTGTGGGCAGCCTTGCAAACGCCGCCAGTCCTTCATTTAAACAGGCCACCAGGTTGCCATTGGACCTGGCGGTCCGTGCATGCCCGCCCTCTCCCACTATCCTCGTGAGTCGAGAAATACTCTGAGCAAACCTTAATTGACCCACTCATGTAAAATGGTGGCGCGGACCTGATCGCAGGCAGCGATCGGGTCCACACCCGCCCACGCCCACTCCCGCTCAGTCTGCCCAACATGGGAAAAATTCCCCCCATTAAGTTTGAATGTGATATATTTTGTTCTGAAACAAGGCTTTTATACCTGAACAAAGAAAACTATGAACGTATGGGGGGCAAGTTAGCTGTGGTGGATTAGCAAAACACACTAAAAGATTTAACAGTAGACAGGAAATGGCTAGTATTTAAAGAAGTATTACATGGTCTACAACAAACATACATTCCTCTAAGACACAAAAATCCAGCAGGAAACTAAATCAACTGTGGCTAAGAGTAGAAGTTAAAGATTGCCTTAGATCAAAGGAAGAGGCTTATAAGGTTGTCAAAAATGGTAAGTCTGAGGATTGGGTACAATTTAGATTCCAGCAAATGATGACAAAGAAACTGATAAAGAAAGGGAAAAGTGTATATGAATGCAAGTTAATGAGAAACATAAAGGCCGATTGTTAAAGCTTCTTTAGGTATTTGAAAAGGAAAAGATCAGAAAGGACCAATGTAGGTCCATTACAGGCAGAGGCAGGAGAATTTATAATGGAGAACAGGGAATTGGCAGAGAAACTAAACAATTATTTTGTGTCTTCACAGAGGAAGATACAGGAAATCTCCCAGAGATACCAGGGAACCAAGGGACTTGTGCAAATGAGGAACTGAAACAAATCAGTATTAATAAAGAGGTAGTACTCTTAAAAATTAATTGAATTGAAGGTTGATAAACCATCTGGACCAGATGAGCTACATCCCAGAGTGTTGGAGGAGGTGGCTATAGAGATAGTGGATGTATTGATGGTTTCCTTTCAAAATTCTATAGATTCTGTGGATAAAAAGTAGCAAATGTAACCCCACTATGTAAGAAGGGAGGGAGGGAGAAAACAGAACGACAGATCTGTTAGCTTGACGTCAGTAATGGGGAAAATGTTAGGGTCTATTATTAAGCATGTGATAAGTGGACAGTTAGGAAATAATGATACAATTGGGCAGAGTCAACAAGGATTTATGAAAGGGAAATAATGTTTGACAAAGCTGATGGAGTTTTTTGACGATATTACTTGTAGCAAAGATAAAAGAGAACCGATGGATGTGGTGTATTTTGATTTTCAGAAGGTCTCACATAGGAGGTTAGTAAACAAAATTAAAGCACATGGGGCTGGGAGGGTTATATACTGGTATAGATTGAGAATTGGTTAACAGACAGAAAACAGATACAGTAGGAATAAACAGGTCATTCTCAGGATGGCAGCCTGTTACAAGTTGGGTACCACAAGGATCAGTGCTAGGTCCACAACTATTCACAGTCTGTATGAATGATTTGGATGTGGAGACCAAATATTTCCAAATTTGCTGATGGCTCACAACTAGGTGGGAACAGAAGTTATGAGGAGGATGCAAGGAGGCTTCAAGGGGACTTGGACAGGCTAAGTGAATGGCCAAGAACATGGCAGATGGAATATAATGTGAATAAGTGTGAAGTTATTCACTTTGATAGAAAAAACAGAAAGGCAGAGAATTTCTTAAATGGTGAGAGGTTGGAAATGTGGGTGTCCAAAGGGACCTGGATGTCCTTGTTCGTGAGTCACTAAAAGCTAGCAGACAAGTGCAGCAAGCAATTAGGAAGTCAAATGGTATGTTGGCCTCCATTGCAAGGGGATTTGAGTACAGGAATAAAATGTCTTGCTACAATTGTACAGAGTTTTGGCGAGACCTCACTTGGAGTATTGTGTACAGTTTTGGTCCTCTTATCTAAGGAAAGGTATATTTGCCATAGTGGGACTGCAATAGAAGTTCACCAGACTGATCCCTGGTATGGCAGGATTGTCTTATGAGGAGAGATTGAGGAAACTGGGTCTGTATTCTGTAGAGTTTCGAAGAATGAGAGGAGGTCTCATTGAAAACTTTAAAAATTTTTACAGGGGTGTGACAGGGTAGATTTGGGTAGGATGTTTCCGCTGGCTAGTAAGTTTAGAACCAGGGGGACTTAGGCTGGAATTTCCTGCTTGCGATGGGCATCATGGTGGGTGCAAGAGTTGAACCTCGCGAGAAGGCCCAAAACCGGTTTATGACAATGAAAAATGAGAAAGCTTCAGTGATCACTGGTGTTTCCCACTGCCGAATGGCATAAATGTCATCAGTATAAATCAGCATCTCATTATGGCATCTGCTCACCAGAATCAACCCTCCACGCTGGATTAAAAGCCCACATTGGTGTGCAATTAGAATGATATGTTTCACAACAGGGTTTAAAAAGCGTGCAGCTGGCAACCTGCACTGTGCTCCTGACCCCAAGGTGAGTTCACATACCTTGCATTATGCAGTGCTCACAGGTGTAAGTGCCAGGCTTCTCAGGCTGTACCACATCGGTTTCAGTGGGGTCTCACAGGCAAGTCTCTATGGGTAACACAGCAGAGTTTAGGTGAGAGTGGCTTTTGCGGTGCTGTAGAGTAAAGGCTCCACTGGGGAACAGGCCAGACAGGGCTGAGAGAAGGGGGAGGGACTGCAGGACAAGGACTCCATTGGGTATAACGAGCAGGGAAGGTTGCACTGAGACACATGACTGGGGGAGGGAGGTCACTAAAGGGCCACCCAACTGAATTGATAGTTCCAAAATGAGGACAGAGGCAAAACTGAGACAGGTTAGCAGCTGTTCAATTGACATGCAGGAAGTCAGTAAAGTGAAGAAATTATGCCTATTCATGCAATACTGATCTCTCAAAGTGGCAATTGTTGTTCCCCTAGCTTTAACCCCTCGTTTGCAGCCTTCAAATTCACCAGAATATGATGGAACTGCGGAACAATTGGGCAACTGGACAAGCTTGAGAGTCCCCTTGGAAATGTGGCCCTGCACCTCTCACAGAGGTGAAACCTCCGAACCCCCTATATTGTACTCACTGAACATTCACCCTCAAGTTTAGTCCAGACAGTGCAGTCTTGGAGTGCAGGTAGTGATGGGCTGAAAGAAGAATATCCAGTCGCCTGGCCGAAGGCTGCTGCCAGTCATTCATCTGGACTGGGGAGATGGTTTGTGGTGAACATTCACATCCACCTTGAACTGGGCATCAATTCAAAGGCCAGTACTCTCTGGCATGCGTGAAAAGGCCTTGAGCCCACAATCACAGACAGGAAGTGGACCTTTAGCAACAAATGCTGAATCATTCGTGTTTCTCATTGTTACTTCAGTGAGGAGACCATTAGGAAGTTGGAGCCTGGTGTTATCACTGTCTGCATAATTGCTAATAAGCAGGAAAGAATGAGAAGAAGGCAATGGACACACCAGGATCACCAAAGGGAGGAGCAGAACCCTCAACACCAACGGGCAGCAGGTCCTCCTGCAGATGCAGAGGATGATCCTCAGAGGGCCGTCACTCGTAGACGCCTCGCTAGACCCAGGGTGTATAGACGTCACATGTGTTATCTGCAGGTGAGTGAGAACCAGTGTTGCTGATGCCTCAGGATGCCAAGGGATCTGGTGACTCACATTTTCCACATTCTTCAGGATTTGGCACCACGGGAACTTGGAGGACATCCATTGCCAGTGGCTGTGATAATATCCTCCCCACTCAACATCTACACCAGTGGCTCCTTCCAGGGCTCCACTGGGAACCACTGTAGGATCTCCCAAGCGTCCACCCACAAATGCATACAGGAGGCCACAGATGCCCTTTTTGCAAAAGGCCCACAATTTTGTCTACTTTGACAGGGATCAAGCAAGCCAGGACAAAAGAGCACTGGGCTTTGCAGAACTTTAAGGTTTCCCACAGATGCAGGGTGCCATCGACTGCACTCATGTGGCTATAAAAGTTACCTGGCATCAACCAGAAAGCTGACCACTCGCTCAATGTGCAGCTGGTGTGTGACCATAACAAACTTATCAAGCAGGTGAGCACCAGATTCCCAGGTAGCGTCCATGACTCATACATCCTGAATAGGGCTCGGATCCCTGACATCTTCCAGGGACCACATAGGATGCAGGGTTGGCTCCTCGGTGACAATGGTTACCTGCACAGGATGTAGCTGATGATGCCATGCTGGGGCCTCAGACTCCTGAAGAGAGAAGGTACAATGAAGCTCATGCCGCAACCCAGACATTGGTGAAACACACCAGAGGGATACTGAAAATACAATTCTGATGTTGGACAGATTTGGCAGATCACTCCAGTACACTCCCTTGAGGGTTTCACTCATCATTGTTGCTTGCTGCATGCTACACAACCTGGTGCTACAAAGGGGGAGGACTTGGCAGGTGATGAGGTGGAGAAGCTGCACATCTCCTCTGATGAGGAGTACCTTGAAGGGGATAATAGCGATGAGGTCTTGGAAGCCGAGGATGCCGGCGAAGAGGCCACTGTATGGGCTGGAATAGGCAGGTGTGCTCATGAGGCCCTCATTGCAAGCAGATTCCAGGAGAAGGATGACAACATGCACTGAGGATTCTCCCAGACAACTCTCCTCCATCATGGGCCAGCATGACCACCAGCATAGCTACTCCTCTAATTTCACCCATGAACTTCCAGATGACAGTGTATCATTGCACAGAATGCTCTCATAGCCCTGATGCTGTGCAGGATGAGCAAGACTTGAGGGTATGTGTCCGTGCTGAGATGAGATGCTACCTGGTGGAGGGCATACTGGCATCAGACATCAGAAAGTGCTGCCTCTTCACACGTCCTTCCAGCATATCAGTCACAACAGCACCCTAAAAGACAGAGGGCCACTTGTATGATCCTCAGTGGGCTAGTGGCTGCATGCCTTTAATCTGGCAAGTGTCCTCATGGAAATCCATCAGAACCAACACAGCCACGCATGATGTATTACATCGATGGTGACACACAAACATAACACTTGGGACAAGACAGCTGATGAAATGCCACTGCTATGACTGTACTTAGAAGTGACTCAGCCAGCAGTGATACAATCCCCGAAATGACAGTGACATCTGACAGTTAAATTGAGAGATCCTGAGCTGCATTTTCCTAACCCTACCATGGACGTGAAGCACCTGAGCATGACGAGGTCAGACACTTGGCTGCGTGATAGCTTCCTCTTACACACAACCAGTCTGCCCTCATGACCAGCCCTGACCCTAACAAATCCAACATGATCAGAGAACATGAAGCCCTCAAGGGCACATACCATTGCTAATGAGGAGCTTCATCACATACACATTCCTATCCCTTTGCACCTCTCTACCTTGTCTGGAGCAACAATGTGCGATCCCAGAGCATACTTAAAGGTTGTTTTGGCCTCCAGAAATCACCATTTGGAAGTAACATCTGTTAAGGCAATGGGACATACGCCATTGTCCACCAATTTTGTAACCAGGCCCTTCTCCCTGCAATAATCACAACCACAGGGGGAGAAACGCTTAATGTTGGATGTCTCAGTGCCTGCACACAAATCGCTTTGTGTGGCATCGCTTCATCACCTTGAGGTGGAAAGGTTGTCCCAGTTTTTGCTGAGCTCAGCAAATTGACACTGGGAATGTCGGAAATCTATTTGGCTGAGGGCAGCGCTCAAGTCTGATTATAGGCTCATATCATTACAACCCTGCCCAGAGACAGCGGGTAGATGGAGTTGGACAGTACATGAGCCTTCCCCCTGCATAATCAAATCTCTCCTTAAACACCACACTTTCACCTGTCAAAAATGCAGATGAAATAGGGGTACAACACTACCTCAATTGTTCACAGCCAACAATGTGCATGACGGGATCCTACAAGGAATGGGAACAAGGTCCGTTCCACAACCACAATTAACATGAAGGTGCAGGCATTACTGATACGGAGCATTATGTTGAAATGGGCTACTCACTGTGGTGAGATGGCAGCACATTGCGCAGGAGAGAGGCCCATGATAGAGACAATTGCCATTAGTGTGTCAAGAACCCAGGTATCATATGTGATTGACAGTAATACAGCTCATCATAAGAAGGAGGCATAGACAAGAGGGGATATGAAATAATTGCAAGTCTATTTACATTTGTGAACATTATATACATATGGTTAACACCTGTGCCAACATTGTGCAACTACATTTTCTTCACATTCCTTACCCTGCTGTTATGTCTTGGTGCTCCCCTAACATCCACAGCGGAGGTGGAGGCAGCCTGCTGACTGTTATGCCCTGTTTTCTGTGATGACCTTGATGGGTGTCCTCTAGAGGGCTGAGACCTGGAGGATCCCAGCTTGCTTTGGGTGTCCTGTTGTGGGGCAGGTGCACCCTGCTTGGCCTGTGGAGCTGGAGCTGCTGGGGTCACAGGAAGAGGGGGTTTGGATCAGGACACTCCCGGAGTCACCTGGGCGCATGACTATGGGGTGTCGAGCTGCTGGTCCTCCTCCCTATGGGTGGCCGAAGGCCCCTGGCTGATTCCTTAAGGAGAAAGGGCAGCTGGACTGAGATTGAGGTGCCCTGCAGACCTCTTGCAGTAACACTGATGGATGCCACCAGTGGCTACAGCGATAGAGTGCAACTCCTACAGCAGCGCAGGACCAACGCCCTAGACCAAGGACTCCACGGCGGCCGTCAACTTGCCAGTGTTAACCTTGGTGCATTGCCATGCTGGCGACATCACCTGAGTCTGAACGTGGATGGACTCCTCCATTGTGTGTTGCAATCTGAGGAGTGCAGCTCACATCACTTCCTATTTCTGTGCTTTGCAGCTCCAGCAGCCGATTTAGGACCGAGTCCGAAGTTTGTCATCGGGCTCGTACTCAGCAGAATCCTGGCCTCCAGCTCTTCTCCGAATACTGGCAACCTCTGATGTCCCTGCCGACACCTGCTGTGGAGCAGATGGTACGCTGGGTTCTCCAGATTGTGATCCCGAGGCTACTCTAGAAATAGGTCCCAACGATGTGTCTGTCTCTGAGCTGGTGGAGGGTGTGGTGAGCCTTGTGACGGGTCTTCAAAGGTGCTGCCTCAGATTCCATATCCGAGGTGTCATCAGGGCTGGAGTTGAGGGCCTGGCTCATGGATGCCCTCGGCAGCTTCCCTGAGACCATAAGACATACGAGCAGAAATTAGGCCATTCGGCCCATCGAGTCTGCTCCGCCATTCAATCATGGCTGATAAGTTTCTCAACCCCATTCTCCCTCCTTCTCCCCGTAACCTTTGATCCCCTTACCAATCAAGAACCTATCTATCTCGGTCTTAAATACACTCAATGACCTGGCCTCCACAGCCTTCTATGGCAATGAATTCCATAGATTCACTACTCTCTGGCTAAAGAACTTTCTCCTTATCTCTGTTCTAAAAGGTCTTCCCTTTGCTCTGAGGCTGTGCCCTCGGGCCCTAGTCTCTCCTACTAATGGAAACATCTTCCCACGTCCACTCTATCCAGGCCTTTCAATATTCTGTAAGTTTCAATCAGATCCCCCCTCATCCTTCTAAACTCCATCAAGTATAGACCCAGAGTCCTCAAACGTTCCTTATATGTTAAGCCTTTCATTCCTGGGATCATTCTCGTGAACCTCCTCTGGACCCTCTCCAGGGCCAGCACATCCTTCCTGAGATATGGGGCCCAAAATTGCTCACAATACTCTAAATGTGGTCTGACCACAGCCTTATAAAGCCTCAGCAGCACATCCCTGCTTTTATATTCTAGTCCTCTCGAAATAAATGCCAACATTGCATTTGCCTTTCTAACTACTGACTCAACCTGCTAGTTAGCCTTAACAGGATCCTGGACTAGGATTCCCAAGTCCCTTTGCACTCCAGATTTCTGAATTATCTTCACATTTAGAAAATAGTCCATGCCTCTATTCTTCCTACCAAAGTGCATGACCTCACACTTGCCCATGTTGTATTCCATCTGCCACTTCTTTGCCAATTCTGCTAACCAGTCCAAATCTTTCTGCAGCCTCCCTGCCTCCTCAATACTACATGTCCCTCCACCTATCTTTGTATCATCTGCAAACTTAGCCAGGATGCTCTCAGTTCCTTCATCTAGATCATTAATGTATAAAGTGAAAAGTTGTTGTCCCAACACTGACCCCTGCAGAACTCCACTAGTCACCGGTCTCCATCCTGAGAAGGACCCCCTTATCCCCACTCTCTGCCTCCTGCCAGACAGCCAATCTTCTATCCATGCTAATACCTTGCCGCTAATACCATGGGCTCTAATCTTACTGAGCAGCTTCCTGTGCGGCACCTTGTCAAAGGCCTCCTGGAAGCCCAAGTAAATAACATCCATTGGCTCGCCTTTGTCTAACCTACTTGTTACCTCCTCAAAGAATTCCAACAGATTTGTCAGGCATGACCTCCCCTTGACGAAACCATGCTGACTTTGCCCAATTTTACCATGCACTTCCAAGTATTCTGAAATCTCATCCTTAATAATGGACTCTAAAATCTTACCAACGACCGAGGTCAGGCTAATCGTCCTGTAATTTCCTGTCTTTTGCCTCACTCCCTTCTTAAATGGGGGGGGGGGTTACATTAGCGATTTTCCAGTCCTCTGGGACCCTCCCTGACTCCAGTGATTCCTGAAAGATCACCACTAATGCCTCCACTATATCGTCAGCTATCTCCTTCAGAACTCTGGGGTGTAATTCATCTGGTCCAGGTGATTTATCCACTTTCAGACCTTTCAGTTTTCCTAGCACCTTCTCCTTGGTAATGGCCTCCATATTCACCTCTGCCCCCCAACTCTCTTGAATTTTGGGGATGTCACTCATGTCTTCCAATGTGAAGACTAACGCAAAGTATCTATTCAGTTCCTCCACCATTTCTTTGTTCCCCACTACTACACCTCCAGCATCACTTTCCAGCGGCCCAATGCCTCTCTCTTACTTTTTATATTTCTAAAAAAATTCTTATCTTTTTCTTTCATATTACTAGCTACTTTACCCAAATATTTAATCTTCTCCCTCCCTATTTCTTTTTTAGTTGTCCTCTGTTGGTCTTTGTAGGCTTCCCAATGCCCTGATTTCCCACTGCTCTTCGCCGCATTGTATGCTTTCTCTTTAGCTTTTATGCTGTCGCTGATTTCCCTTGTCAGCCATGGTTGCCTCGTCCTCCCTTTAGTATGCTTCTTCTTCCTGAGATGTCTACGAAAGAAAGGAGAGACAGTTGGTGCATGGCAGGAGACTCTGAAACAGGAGAAATCACTCACAATATAGTTGTCAGATGGATGTTCTAGTGCAGGATCATCACTTGGGTGTGTTCCGCTGACCTCATAGTCAGCGCAGGTGCAGTGTGCGTCCTCTGCAGCCAGCTCTATGGATCTGCTCTCGAAGCCCATGAGAATTTTGATTTCAGGAACTCTACCCCTGGTATCGGATGTCTCCTTCATATTGTGAGCCAGCTTGTCCTGCATGAAGACAGATGGAGAGAGTGTGAGCAAGATGCATGCGAGCACAGACGATAAGGAGCCACGAATGCTTTTGGTGGGACTCTATGAGGAATGGGAATGTGTGGGTGGCGGGTGGAGCCCTGGACAGGATTAGGATGCAAACTCCAGGGAAGATGAGGCCAGATGGAGATGTCTGAGTGTGTGAGAGTGAGTGGTGATGTCCCTTGAGGTGGCAGCGAGTGAGATCCTTTTGAATGTGTGAGTTGAGAGTGATGAGATGTTTGACTTACCCTGGCAGAACAGATAAGACTGTTCATCCTCTTCCTGCACTGGATGGCTGACCTCCTCTGCAGGGTGTTTACACTGACCACCACTGCAGCCACCTCCCGAGCTGGATTGGCCATCTTGGTGGAAGGCCTACGGCCAGAGCAGGGGTACAGGACATCGCAGCAGGCCTCGACTGTGTTCAACTGGCATTCCAGTGAGGCATCAATGAATTTGGGTGCAAAATGCTTTCTACCTTTGAGAGCCAAGTCTTCACTGGAGCTGCTGCAGAGAGTGTGAAGGCTGTGCTGGGGCGCTGTTTAAACATGGCACCTAGAGTTAGGTAGCGATAAGGTCACTGCAGGGTGGGCAAATCAGATGCTACTGGCCAGCGAAACGGCATGTTCCCCGTGGGTGAATAAGTAATCAGCTGTGATGCAGACGATTTGCCGCAAAAAGTTACTATTGCAGCCAGCGGGTGGAACGCTGCTTTTCCCACCCACTAATGGACTAGTGCATTTCAAGTAAAATCCCAGCCACAGTCTCAGCATAATGGGCAGGCCATTTAAGACTCAGATGAGGAGAAATTTCCTCATTCAGAGGGTGGTAAATCTTTGGAAGTCTCTACCCCTGAGCTCTGTGAAAACCTAATCACTCAACACGTTCGAGAAAGAAATTGAAAGACATCAAGGCATATTTGGGAGAGTGGGGGAAAAATGGCGTAGAAGTAAATGATCAGTTTTAATGGTGGAGCAGGCTCAAAGGGCTGAATGGCCTACTCCTGCTCTTATGTTCCTAAGTTCCTCAGCAGCACTATGGCTCTGAGCCATGCTGAGGAGTTATTAAATGCCTTGGGCACACATTCCTCCCATATTCAGAAGCAGCATGCACCCTCAGGCTCCTCAGCTGAAGTGTCTGCTGGAAGTGGAATACCCAGAGGCCTGTTGACATTGCACTCGTCTTGCCAGAGTGAGTAAGCTCATTGAATCTTTTCCTGCACTGCAACCAGTTCCTCTTGACTACACTTTGTATGCTCACAGCCTCCAGGCCTGCTTGATCTGAGAGGGGGGGGGCTTTTCCTGCCAACCTCTGAAAAGAGGACCTTCCTCATCTCCCTCACTGCCTCCAGTACAACCTTCAGGTCTGCACCAGCAAATGAAGGGGCAGCCCTGTTCCAGGTTCCAGTCCTCTGCCTTTCTCCATCAGTATGCGATCGTTGCGTGAAACAACAGCCGCAGCATTAGCCGCAAGGTGGGTTTAAACAGAGCCTGCTCCTTTTTTGTCCCGCCTCCATTTCCGCACCCACAGCCACTAATTGGCCACCCAATCCACCCTTTAGTCAAATTAACAGCCTGTCCCCAAGAAAATAGGGGCTGTGACTGCATCTCCCTGTGGACAGGATCAGAACTCAGAAACAGTCTCAACATCCGTTCCCAAACCCTGGAAGGAAAATCGGGCCCAAACAGCTACATAAACAAATAAACTGGTTTTTACAGTAGTGTGGGGAAATTGATGGCATGCATGAGGTCATCATCGCCCCCTAGCAACAGGTCCACATGATCTATATGAATAGACCAGGCTTTCATTCCAATTGCACCATCTGTGATTTTTTTAAAAAGAGAAATTCATTAACCATCAAGCAGTTTTATGGCAAGTTTGATAAATTGAAGATCCATTTTGAAGAACAAAATCCAGATTGAGTATTTTTTAAACTGAAGTAATTTCAAACAACTTGTAATACAGGGATTCAATCATGATTGAATTTGTTCAATCTGAAACTGTCTTAAATGGCATTTTAATCACAGGACTTAGCACTGTAACATATTTCTAGTACTACAGGATGTAAAAAGGGAAGCAGGAAGTGCTGACTCAGTATCATATTCTGGTTAGTTTTAGTTACTGTGAAATTATCTGAAGGTTCATCTCAGAAAACAGGACACAGTCACAGATACATAAACTCAACCAGTAGCATATTAACTACTTCCTTCTTGTTTTTCTACATTTTTTTTAAAGTTTATGCAGTACTTCAGTGGCCTTTTCCAAGTAGTTCTATAATCACATGGAGAATCTCAAGCTATTTAAATGCAACAGTCCAAAAAAATTCTGCCATATGAGAAAGTAAATTTTGCAGCCCATTACTAAGTGGCCTACATATAATTGCAACTTAAGAAAATTGTAACAGCAGCAATTTTCAGATTTAAAAATTGGTACATGTTTAAAGAGCAGTTTTTGATTTGTGGAGGCAGTCAGCAGCAGAACATGAACTGAGATAAAGACAGCAGTAAATAGCAGTAGAATTGGAAACAGTAGCCCGGAGCAGCTAGTCTGAAGCTTGTCAGCCAGCCTGAAGCCACATCCCCACAACCATGTCATCAGCAGGCATATTTTAATAAAAAATATGTTTTTTAACTATATAATCTTACATTGGGAGAGGCATTTTGACTGAAGACTACTGCCATTAAACTTTAGAAAAAGGTCTATCAGTTTTAAGCACACAGAAGTGATGATGCTTTTACCTCCATTGCCCTGCAATTGTGAAACCAAACTATCCTTTACTGTCCCACCTACTGCAACATATCTGGGGCATTGGTAATAGTAATACTGACTGCTTGCTGTACTTATGCCAAGGAAGGCAGAGCTCTGTGCATTTGTGGGCAATCATGTGTACTGAGCTCTATTTACCAGCCAGTTCCAGTGAACACTTGAATAGAAGGGAACTGGTATTAAAGTAATTAGCATAAATCTCCAAAGCCCAAATCTCCATGATACCAACCAAATTATTTTGCTTATTCTGTAGCTTTAGAAAGTAGATCATTTTTATTTATTAAAGTTTCAGGCTCTGAAATTCCCAGGCATCTCCTCTGCCAGTGCAAGTGTGGTGAAGTAGGACCCCAACCCTTCTAGCTGCAGGTTGGAGACCCAGTTCCAATTCTCCACGGTGTCATTATTTGCATAGCCTGTGCTACAAGGGCATATCAATAGTGTCTACCCTGATCCATCACTGTAAAACAATGCAACAATCAGCTTAAGGCCTCCCAAGGCCCAATGGGCTGAAGAGAAAAGGGAAGCCCTGAATTTCTGAAGACATTGTCCAATCTCCTGTAGGAGATTGTTGTCCATATTGTAAGGTTGCTTGGTGCCTCACTAAGAGGTCTGTTGGCTTGTATGGTTGAACATAAACCATTTATTGGTAACCCATAACTATATACATCTTGAAGGTATAGCCCTTCATAGGAGCTGTCTTCATGCTGGCTCCTCTAGGCTCTTCTACATATAGATATGTGACTCTCTACATCAGAGCATGGTCGGTACTGTTCCCCTGTCCCACATTAGCCCTTGCTCTGCCCAAACACCCTTATACTACACCTCCCCCCAAGTCCTTACCCAAATATATTTACAATACAATCTTCTTTACTTGCTATTCCTCTCTCCCTGCCACCACACCATCTCAGCCCCCAACACCCCACCCCCACCAAGTCTATGACTTTATAAATTCAGACAGTCTGGAGGTTGACAATTCATCCAGATCTCGTTCCTGTCATATTTGGAGGAATGGTGGTCTCAGTTGCTTTGAGTTGACTTTGTTAGTTTGGTGTTGAAATTGTAGTACTCTGTGTTTCTGTTATTTGATTGTCTCCATTTAATTCACTTTTTGCGCTCCTTTGAGTTGCATTTCATTTTATCGACAACCTGTCTGCTTTGTTTGAACACCATGCATTTGGCCATTCCTTCTGAAGGGAATGTTGACTCCATTCATTCCCAGGGTGGACTTGAATTTTCTTTTCTCGTGGGGTCTATCATGATCTTGCTAGATGTTGACATTTCAAGAATTGAACATTATTTCCACTTGTTTCGCAATTTCAGCAAAATATTTATTCACTCTCTTATTTTCCGATCCTTTTTCAAGCTTATGAATCTGTTCCTTCAGCTCAGCAACTACTCTGGTGAGTGCAGTTGTCCTTGTTTCAGAGTTATTGGCTTTTAAAGTCTGGATTTGGTCTTCCATACTGAATATTGCATCTTTCGTGTTCTTCAGATTGGATTGAAGTTCAAGAATTTCATCGCACTTTTCACAATGCAGTTCCAAAGTTATGTCAGCTTTGGGCATTCATCCTGCATTCAACCAACTGTTCTTATTCACCAGCAATTCCTTTTCCTATTCCAGACATTTTTCACAATACTTAATAGATACTTCTGATACTTGGAGTTCATCCAGTTCTAATTTTTCATTAGTAAACTCAGCTTCTGTACATGAAAGATAAAGGCAAAATACTGCAGATGCTGGAAATCTGAAACAAAACAAAAACAGAAACAAAAATTGCTGGAAAAACTCAACAGGTCTGACAGTATCTGTGGAGAGAAAGACAGAGTTAATGTTTCATATGGACTCGAAATGTTAACTCTGTCTTCCTCTCCACAGATGCTGTCAGACTTGCTGAGTTTTTCCAGCAATTTTTGTTTTTGTTTCTGTACGTGAAAGTTAATTTTCTACACTGAACAATTTCTCCTTAGCAGAGCCTAATTCCTGTGTTCTTTCCTTCAAGTTCACATTCTTTACTTTTACTTCTGCTTGCTGTTTCTCTGATTCTTCACTCTCCTCTGTGAGAACTTTTACTTTCTCTTGCAACTTCAACGTTTTCTTTACATTCTAGGTTCTTGATTTTCATTTCAGCCGTTTCATTTTTCAACAACTCAATAGTTCTCAGTATGTTTGAATCATCCAGTGCTTCTCCTTCTAGTTCCTTGATTTTCAGCATCAGATTTACATTTTCCAATCTTATTTCTGTCTTTTCTTTCTCTGCCTGCAGCAGAGGGTTTATTTTGGTTTTACTATTGGTCAGGTCTGTCTCTGGCAAAGTCTTAACTTGTTTCAGTTCTGTAGTTGTGATACTCATGGCTTCATTACCCGTCTGCAGCTTGGAAAGCTAAATGGTTTTTCCTTTCAATTCCTCCTCTTTTCCATTCAGCTAGTTCTTAAGCTCTTCAGTCTCTTTCGTGTACCTCTTGGCTTCCTCCTGGAATATGGAACATTGTTGAGTCTTCTCTGCCAACTGATAGTTTGTTCAGAGTAACATTAAATTTATTTTTCTTCTCTTCGTAATTTTCCAGAGGAACAAACTTTGACCTGAGGGATCCTTGTAGCATGTGAAGGTCCTTCACCAGGTTTTCCTTTCCTTTGTGAAGCTCAATTGTTTTGTCTTAAGTCTTCTTGTAATTCAACAGAGTCTCTTCAACATGTGTTCAATGGTGTTCTTCCATTCTGCTGTTCAAGACAGTCTTCATTTCTTCACGCTGCTGAAGGAGTTATGCACACCTTTTGTATTTGAACCTGAAGGACAGTCAGCTGTTCTTTCAACTGTTCATTTTCTTGGTGACCTCTTGCCAACTCACGCAGTGCAGCTGGTATGCGACCACCAGAAATGCATCCTGCAGGTGTGCGCACGGTTTCCAGGGATTATGCACGATGCTTACATCCTCAGTCGGTCACGGATCCCTGGAGTCTTCCAGGGTCCACAGGAGCTGCAGGGATGGCTCCTCGGGGACAAGGGCTACCCGCAGAGGACATGGCTGATGACACCAGTGTGGCAGCCTCAGACTGCTGCAGAAGGAAGGGAAAGCAAGGCTCATGCAACAGCTCGCAACTTGGTGGAGCAAACCATTGGGACACTGAAGATGAGGTTTCGGTGTCTGGACCGGTCTGGTGGAGCCCTGCAATACAGTCCGCAGAGAGTGTCACACATCATCGTCGTCTGCTGCACCCTTTACAACCTAGCGCTCCAACAGGGAGAGGAGCTGGCTGAGGAGGAGATGGAGGATCTGCATGCCTCCTCCAATGAGGAGGACGTTGACAGGGATGAGGGTGAGGAGGTCCTGGGAGGCGACGATGATGGGGCTGTAGCCCTCACACTGGCCAGACGAGGCAGTTGCAATCAGGGGGCCCTCATTGTTGCTAGATTTGTGGAGGATGATGAAAGGCAGTGAGGTGAACCCTAGATCCTCACAGCGCATTTGTGAATGTTTGACTCCAGTCTGGCTCATGGAAGTGCGAGTACCCCCTGTGAGAATGCTCCTGTCATAGAGATGCAGTGGAGGCCCTAATACTCGCTTGATTACAGGAGGATGATGACAACATGCAGTGAGGACACTCCATAAATCTTCACACAACCTCTGAGAACGTCTGACTTCTGTCTGGCCAAGGGCAGCTCACTTACGCTCCATGATCAGGGTCATATCATAGAGATGCAGCCAAGAAACTTTAGAAGCACCTGATGCTTTGTCTGCCTTCAGCACCTGAGCCCTTCAGGAGCTGGTGCACTGTATCATTCATTACAGATGCTAAAGAGATGGGGGCCAGCCCCACCTTAAAGGTGCTGAGAGCACATCGAGGATATGAGAGAATTCTGTCGCGCCTGCCCACTACATTCTGGCAGCAAAGACCAGCACTGCTGAGGTGCAGTTATCAGTAATGTTTCCAGGGAGTGTGCAGTCGGACAATCATTTTGGTTTGAAGGCTGCACACAGCACAGGAAAGAGGCCCTGAACTGAGACACTTGCATTTATCATGTGCAGAAAGGTTTCACATCTGAGTGAGAAGAACACTGCTCATCAGAACAAGGAGCTATAGGCAGGGAGACATTGTTGAGAGTTTATTGACAATCGTGTACACTACGTACAAGTGATTAACACCCGTGCCCAGGCTGTGCAACTAATTCTCCTTAACCTTAATCAAACTTTGGTTTGATGTTTGTAAGTCTCCTTTAAACTTTGTCTTTGGTTTTACAGCTACCCTAATTTAGGGGCTGTGTTTACTTTATTCCTCATTTTGTTAATTTAGTTTATTTGGTTGACTCTAAAAGAGTTCATTCTCCTTAACTTTCCTAACCCTGCCGTCATATCTTGTTGCTCCCCTGATATCCACTAAAGAAATGGAGGCAGCCTACTGACTGTGATGCCCTGTCTGTGATGACTTTGGCAGGCATCTTCTGGAGGGCTGAGACTTGGAGGGCCCCGGACTGCTTTTGGGGTCCTGCTGTGTGACTGTGGCACCCTCCTTGGCCTATGGAGCTGGAGCTGTGGAGATCAAAGGAAGAAGGGACTCAGATGGTCTGGTCATTCTCAGAGTCACCTGGGTGGATGGCCCCGGAATATGCACCTGCTGATCCTCCTCCCTATGGGTGCCCGCGGGCCCCTATCTGACTCCTTGAGGGGAAGGGGTAGCTGGAGTGAGATCAAGCTACCCTGCACTCCTCTCGCATACACACTGTTGTCGGCCAACTATAGCATCAGCGATAGAGTTGAGCCCACGCAGCAGTGCACGAGAGATGTCCTGGACCAAGGTCTCCATGGCGGCCACCATCTTACCAGTGTTGACCTCGGTGTGTTGCAATGCTGGTGCTATCACCTCAGCCTGAAGGCAGACAGATTCCTCCATCATGCCTTGCTATCTGAGAAGTGCAGCGGACATCCCTTTCTGATGTTCCCCAGCTGCCTTTGCAGCTGCAGGAACTGTGACATGAACGAGTCCAGAGGCTCATCCTCCGACTCCAACTCAGCAATGTTCTGGCCTCCAGCAGTCCTCCGAATGCCAGGGACCTGGGAAGTCCCTGCCACCACCTGCTGTGGACCTGACAGTGTAATGTGCTCATCAGATTGTGATCCCGAGACTACTCTAAAGTTAAGTCTCATCGAGGTCTGTGTCTCTGAGCTGGTGGAGGGTATGGGTGTGCATTGTGACAGAACTTAGAGGAGGTTGCCTTCAGATTCCCCTTCAGAGGTTTCTTCAGGGTTTGACTGGAGGCCCTGGGTCATGGACTCTGTCGGCTGTTTGGCAGATGTGCCTGCGAAAGCAAGGAGAGATAATTAGTGCATGGCAGTGGCCTATGAAAGGGGACATGTTACTCATGGCATGGTTGTCTGATGGATGTTGTACTGCTGGATCCTCACTTGGTAGAGCAGCGCCGACCTCACATTCAGCTCAGGACCAGCCCAGATCCTCGAGGGCCTGCTGGATGGCTCTGTTTTCAAAGTCTATGATGTCCTTGATTTCGGGCATTCTGCCACCGGTCTACGACCTCTCCCTCTTATTGTGTTTCAGCTTGTCCTGCATGGATAGAGATGGAGAGAGTATAAGCAGGATGCCTGCTGGGCCAGATGATAGATGTGCTTGGTCTGTGCAGGTGGTGAGTGGTCCCATGGATGGGATGAGGACAATGATGGTGTGTGAGTGAGGGCTTTGTGGATGTGTGATGGGCTTGTGAGTGTGTGAGTTGAGAGTAATGAAAAGAGTGACTTACCCTGGTGGAACGGAGGAGGTAGTTCATCCTCTTATGGCATAGGGTGGCTGTCCTCTTCCGAAGGGCGTTGGCACTGACCATCACTGCCACCACCACCCAAGCCGGGTTGGTCCCGTTGCTGCTTATCTTACGGCCAGAGAGGGGGTACAGGGCATTTGGCGGGCCTCCAAAGCATCCAGCAGTCGCTCAAGGGACCTGTCATTAAACCAGAGGGCTGCGATCTTTTTCCTTTACTGGCTAGGTCTCCTGGGCAGCGGTGATGAGCTGGTAGCAATGAGCGGTGTGCTGGCGGCTGCCTTTTAAACATGGCAGCCGGCGTGATGCAACGGCAGGGTGATGGTGGGAGAGCCTGCCCACCATGGAAACAGCGTGTTTCATGGGAGTGCATAAATAATGAGGTGGGTTTGGGACAGTATGGTGTGAAAGCCCGCCATTGCCTTCGGCGGGTGGGACATCATTTGCCTGCCCCCACCGCAACTAGTGCAAATTTGGGAAAATTCCACCCACACTCTACCATCATGTGACTTTGCACATCATAGCATGGGCAGTACTGTTCTCCAGTCCCACAGTAATCCTTGCTCTGCCCAAACACCATTATACTACAGTCTAAACATGGGTATCAGATTGCTATTGTCCCTTGAGTATCAGACATGTCTCAGTTGGTAGCACCCTCATCTCTGAATCACAAGGTTCTGGGTTTTTATATCTTGTCGTTCCCAGTAGTTCAAAATAATTATACTTGCAAATGCATTTCACAGGTCTGTGGACTAATACCTTTTGGTGCTTGTTATACAGACCGTGGTGTAGTAGTGAGTGATGTCACATTCTGGATGCTTATATGTACATACACCTGAACATATTGTTCCTGGATCATATATAAATAATTACAATATATCATCCCTCTTTCTTTAAGAAGAATATAATGATATATTACATCATTATAGCTTCCAATTATTAACTTTTCTTCTGTCATGTCCAAACTAAAGAAGATTAACAATTGACTTTTATAATTCAACTGAACACCTTAAGAGACAGAATTACCTGGAAAAACTCAGCAGGTCTGGCAGCATCGGCGGAGAAGAAAAGAGTTGACGTTTCGAGTCCTCATGACCCTTCGACAGAACTTGAGTTCGAGTCCAGGAAAGAGCTGAACAGAACTTCTTCAAGGAGGTAGGCATTTCTTGAAGAGCAGTGGCAGTCAATTAAACACAGAGATAAAAACAAAAAAACTGTGGATGCTGGAAATCCAAAACAAAAACAGAATTACCTGGAAAAACTCAGCAGGTCTGGCAGCATCGGCGGAGAAGAAAAGAGTTGACGTTTCGAGTCCTCATGACCCTTCGACAGAACTTGAGTTCAAGTCCAGGAAAGAGCTGAACAGAACTTCTTCAAGGAGGTAGGCATTTCTTGAAGAGCAGTGGCTGCCTACCTCCTTGAAGAAGTTCTGTTCAGCTCTTTCCTGGACTCGAACTCAAGTTCTGTCGAAGGGTCATGAGGACTCGAAACGTCAACTCTTTTCTTCTCCGCCGATGCTGCCAGACCTGCTGAGTTTTTCCAGGTAATTCTGTTTTTGTTTTGGATTTCCAGCATCCGCAGTTTTTTTGTTTTTATCTCTGTGTTTAATTGACTGCCACTGCTCTTCAAGAAATGCCTACCTCCTTGAAGAAGTTCTGTTCAGCTCTTTCCTGGACTCGAACTCAAGTTCTGTCGAAGGGTCATGAGGACTCGAAACGTCAACTCTTTTCTTCTCCGCCGATGCTGCCAGACCTGCTGAGTTTTTCCAGGTAATTCTGTTTTTGTTTTGGATTTCCAGCATCCGCAGTTTTTTTGTTTTTACCTTAAGAGACTTTCATAGCTGTTTTTTTTTTCTCCAAAAAATATTATTCACGGCATCGCTAAGGTGGTAAAATGTTATGCCCCTTCTTCTGAGCTAAAGCATCATGCTGCAGTAGGTTTTCAGCCTGGCTGTACTTCTGTTCACGCTCTGCATTACAATTTCTCTTCCAGCCACTCTCCTGTCTTCCACCAGTTTGTTAGCTTCCTGCTGTGCCCATTCTGCTTGAGCTTTTGCATTTCATATATCCTCTTTTAAACATTCTAGCATTTCTCACAGTTTGTTTTTGATCTTTAGTAAGTCATTTGTCAACAGTGTTAAGCTGCATCTGCAGTGCACTAATTTGCTGACTGAACTCAGCACTGCCATTCTTTTTTCTTTTTCAAATTCTTCTATTTGAAACACATGCTATTGAAGTTTTGAGCTGAGGCTCAGGATCTCTCTCCTGGGTGCCTCCTCTGCTAATTGTACAGCATGCAGTTTATCTTCCATATGCTCTTTTCCAACATGCCATGTTATGTCTTGCTCAGCCTTCAGTCTTTCCAAGTCAGCAACTTTATTCTCTAGTTCTAATTTTTTTTATTTCGGAGTGCTGTAAGATTCTAGAAATCTTTTTACATTTCCTGAGCTTCCCAAATTAGCTCCCTTTGCTTTTCTTTGTGGCTTTCAATGTTGGCCTTGAAAATTTCAATATCTGATTACAACTCAGTTATTTGGTAATGCACATTATCTCTCACAATGATGGAATTGACCCAATCTGTAGGCTCTGTGACTCTGGCAATCACTTCCTTGCTCCTGATCAGAGGGTGCTTCATCATGTGTGTACTACCTTCACCCTTCAGTGATGCCTTCTTCATCTCATGGTTTATTGAGATCAGCTGCAGCTCTACATAACTGCTCAACCCCAGGAGAGCAGGACGGACCATCTGTTTCCGTGATATACAGTTAATGTTTTTTTCCTTTGCGTATCCCTCTGAATTAGGTTGTTCCTGACTGTCAAATCTCAGTTCCACCATATTGCATGTCATTGTTCATTTGCAGAGCACCGTTCATTGGGTAACTGTTTTCCTTTAAATTTTCGGGAAAGATCTTCCGGTATAGTCTGAGCAGAATGATATTACTCTGCTCCAGTATCAAACTTCAGCTTCAGATTAATGATTGTGGGCTTATTTCTCACCTTCTTCATGATCTAAATGGTTGCAAGAATGTCTTTTCTCTGGGAACAGTTGCATTCAGACATTTCATAGAGTTGTATGGTTCTGATGTCTATTGTATCCAGGGTCTGGATGATTTGGTTTCTTGTCTTTCTCATTTGCCCTATTTCTTTGCCTCTATTTAATTCCTTTATCTTCTTTCTTTGTCCTGCACATATTTTCCCAGTGATCGGAAGTTCCCCAAGCTCTGCAGTTTAATCTGAATGAGGGACACTTCCTTCTGTCTGTGAACTCATGAGGTCATCCATAGCTCCTGCACATCTTTCGCTCTGCCAGGTGTTCATTTGTTTTTTGCTGTTTCATCCTGTTGCCTTGCTTGACTTAACTGAAGGCTAGCCATTTTGGTGGTCAGCATCTTCATCTGCCTACTCATGGCTTCATGTGCTCTGGCCATGTCTACAGACTGTAATATTGTGAGCTTGTCCCTTCCAATCAGATCCTTTTGTACTTCAGGGTGTACAGAGCCCCAAATGGGCTGATGTGTCAGGCTTTCATCTGTTCCCTTGAATTTTCACTTGCTGTCTACATTCCTGAATCTGAAAAGGAAGTTGTCAAAAGGTTCAACTGGTTCCTGCCTCAGGTTTGAAATTCATTATCAAGGGATCCAACAATTTGACTTTGGCTGTGTGTTGAATTTCTCAAATTTTTTCTAGGTTTTTACCGTTGTCTTCACTCATCTCTCAGTTATTAAACAAATCTAAACCCTTCCTGCCCAAAAAAAATGCAGCTGACCCTTTCCTCTTCCACTTGTGCCTTTTAGAAAGCTACTGAATGTTAGTCTACACTTTTGTTTAAACTTCTCAAATGCTTCTACGGCATCATCATCCTCCCAATTTATCCCGAGCTGGAGCAATGTGTCCATTGCTGTGCTGGCAGATATTTCATTTTTGCACGATTTACTCAGTTTTTCTCTCTCTCTCCCTGGCATTAATTGGTGTTGATTTTTCTCAATCTAACTCAGCATTAAATTCATTTAAAATATTTGAGCTTTAGTTGCAGACACCTGCTGCCATGATTTTATGCTTTGTGGTTCCCAGTAGTTCAAAATAATCACATTTTGAGACACAAATGCTGGAGCTTTCCTCAAATGTATTTAGCAGAACTCACCATGTACTGTGAACAGATCCTTGTTGCTCAGTACATAGACTGTAGTGCAGTAGTGAATACAGATGTGGCACCCTGGATACTTATGTATATGTATGCGTGGACATACAGTTCCTAAATCGTGTTAGAATAATAAAACAGTACAACATGGGTTAAAGTCCCACTCGAGGACTTGAGCACAAAAATCAATGGTGACATTCCAGTGCAGTATTGAGGGAGTACTGCACTGTTGTAACTCTTTTTTGAGTACAAACCCATTTCCATCTGTTTCAGATGAAGTTACATTGTTTCATAGTTTGCCATTGTGAGATTTGAACTCTTGATCTTGGGGTTACAAACCCAGTACCATAACCACTTGGCTATTTAGGCCAAGCTTTACTGCACTGTTGTAGGTGCCTTCTTATGGATGGGGCATTAAACCAGGGCCTCATCTGCCAGCTCGGATGGATGTAAAAGATCCCAAAAAGCTATTTTGAAGAACAGAAAGAGAGTTACCCCAGTGTCCTGACTAATATTTATCCCTCAATCAGCATCACAAAAACAGGCCACTATCACATTATTGTTTGTGGGAGCTTGCTGTGCACAAATTGGCAGCCACGTTTCCTACATTGCAAGTGACTCCAGTTCAGAAGTATTTTATTGATTGTAAAGTGCTTTGAGATATCCAGTGGTCATGTAAAGCGCTATGTAAGCGTGATGCCCCCTTTCTTTTCTCACGTAGCATAGTAGCAGTGATTGTACTAACCAAATCCGCAATAAGCAAAAAACTGATGTTATGATGTTCTTCCTTTCTGCCATTTATGATTCTTGCAAAGTTATTTAAGGCTCTAATATCTGTATTCTTCTTCTTTACAAGATACTCTTGTATTTAATAAAAGGAAGAAAAGGCAACTGGAAGTGGCAGTTTCAGATGTGCATACTTAGCACTTGTGAAGAAGTAAATTTAATAGGCCACAATAACTTCGAGGTAAGTGGAATTGAGGGATATGATGTGGTGTCTATATCTAAAACTCAATGCTCTCTTCAGCATATATACTTAAGGCAGAATTTTCTGTCCGATGGGCGGGCACATGTCCGACCCGATTGGGAGTAAAATAGTGCACGATGACACCGAGCAAGTGTCCCGATTATATTGCGCTCGGCCAGTGTGCGCAGGTGTCAGAGCGGCGCCTGCCATTAATTAAGAGGCCACTTAAGGCCCTTAAGATTCCAATTGAATGCAATTTTTCCTTGTCCTTGTGATTTTCAGCTCCTCGCACAGGCAAAACAGGCAGGCAGCCAGCCGACATTTTCACAAACCTCATCCAAGGGCAGGATAAACAGGGTCAGCAGCATTGTCAGTGTGAGTAGTGAGGAGTTTTGGAGATGGTTTGCTGCTGGTTGCTTATTGGTACTTGGCAGCTTCATCTCTGTTCGGGGCTTCATTCTTAGCATTTCCAAGCTTCATTTCATAGCTATCTGCAAGACCCTCAGAGGATTCAGACTATGTGGACCCTTCCAGTTATTGGACAGCCTTCCCTTACTCTGGTAATGAGGATTGTGGTCTCCTCTGGAAGCACCTCCTTTGAGGAGGTAAAGAGGGGCAGAAGGGAGAGGAGGCTACTTGGCCCTGTGTAGTTTCCAGGGGAGGGACCTGTGGGAGGGGAGGCCCAGGCACAAGGGGTGCAGGGCCAGCAGGAAGTCCAAGGCAGAAGGGACCACAGAAGTCACCACTAACCTGCTGCAAGGGTTTACAGGCAGTGATGCAGCTACCTCAATATGTCCGAGGTGCAATGCTGAAGGAGGCTCCACCTCTCAAGGGAGAACATGACCTCCATCTGTCAGATGATTGGGCCTGAGATCACCTCCGACTGTGTGGGTGGACACCATGCCAACGGCTCTGAAGGTCACAGTGGCCCTCAACTTCTATGCCTCCAGCTCTTACCAGGGGTCATTGGGTGATCTGTGTGGAGTTTCTGAATCAGCTGTCCACAGTTGCATCAAGCTAGTGACAAAGTACTGTTCAGGCAGGTACTGACCTTTATTCTTTACCGTGCAGATGAGGCCAGCCAGGCTGAGCGAGCCAGAGGCTTTGCAGCAATTGGACACCCGTGTCAAGGGTGCCATCAACTGCACACATGTGGCCATCAAGGTGCCAATGGGTCAGCAGGGTGCCTTGGTCAGCAGGAAGGGATTCCACTCCAAGAACGTGCAGATAGTGTGTGACCACAGGATGCAGTTTCTGCAAATCTTTTTTTCATTCATTCACAGGATGTGGGCTGTGCTGGCTGGGCCAGCATTTACTGCCCATCCCTAGTTGCCCTTGAGAAGGTGGTGGTGAGCTGCCTTCTTGAATTGCTACACACCACGTGGTGTAGGTACACCCACAATGCTGTTAGGAAGGGAGTTCCAGGATTTTAACGCAACCACAGTGAAGGAATGGTGATATATTTCCAAGTCAGGACGGTGAGTGACTTGGAGGGAACTTCCAGGTGGTGGTGTTCCCATCTACCTGCTGCCCTTGTCCTTCTAGGTGGTAATGGTTGTGGGTTTGGAAGGTGCTGTCGAAGGAGCCTTGGTGAATTCCTACAGTGCATCTTGTAGATGGTACACATTATTGCCACTGTGTGTTGGTGGTGGAGGGAGTGAATGTTTGTGGATGTGGTGCCAATCAAGCGGATTGCTTTGTTCTGGATGGTGTCCAGTTTCTTGGGTGTTGTGGAAGCTGCACTCATCCAGGCAAGTGGGGAATATTCCATCACACTCCTGACTTGTGCCTTATAGATGGTAGACAGACTTTCGGGGGTCAGGAGGTGAGTTACTCGTCACAGGATTCGTAGCCTCTGACCTGCTCTTGCAGCCACAGTATTTATATGGCTAGTCCAGTTCAGTTTCTGGTCAATGGTAACTGCAAGGATGTTGATAGTGGGGGATTCAGTGATGGTAATGCCATTGAACATCAAGGGGCAATGTGTATTCTCTCTTGTTGGAGATAGTCATTGCCTGACACTTGCGTGGCATGAATGTTACTTGCCATTTCTCACCCTAAGCCTGGATATTTTCCAGGTCTTGCTGCATTTGGACATGGACTGCTTCATTATCTGAGAAGTCGTGAATGGTGCTGAACATTGTACAATCATCAGTGAACATCCTTACTTCTAACCTTACAATGGAAGAAAGGAGAATGATGAAGCAGTTGAAGATGGTTGGGCCTAGGACACTACCCTGAGGAACTCCTGCAGTTATATCCTGAAACTGAGATGACTGACCTCCAACAACCACAACCATCTTCCTTTGTGCTAGGTATGACTCCAACCAGCGGACAGTTTTCCCTTTGATTCCCATTGACTCCAGTTTTGCTAGGGTTTCTTGATGCCACATTCGGTCAAACGCTGCCAAAATGTCAAGGGCAGTCACTCTCACCTCACCTTGGGAGTTCAGCTCTTTTGTCCAAGTTTGAACCAAGGCTGTAATGAAGTCAGGAGCTAAGTCGTCCTGGTGGAACCCAAACTGGGGACCAGTGAGCAGGTTATTGCTAAGCAAGTACCACTTGATAGCACTGTTGATGACCCCTTCCATTACTTTACTGATGTTGGAGAGTATACTGATGGGCCAGTAATTGGACGGGTTGGATTTGTCCTGATTTTTGTGTGCAGGACATACCTGGGCAATTTTCCACATAGCCGGGTGGATGCCAGTGTTGTAGCTGCAATGGAGCAGCTTGGCTAGGGGCACGGCAAGTTCTGGAGAACAAGTCTTCAGTACTCTTGCTGGAATATTGTCAGGACCCATAGTCTTTGCATTATCCAGTGCCATCAGTCGTTTCTTGATATCACGTGGCGTGAATTGAATTGGTTGTAGACTGGCATCTGTGATGCTGGGGGCTTCTGGAGGAGGCCAAGATGGATCATCCACTCAGCACTTCTTGCTGAAGATTGTTGCAAATGCTTCAGCCTTATCTTTTGCTCTGCTGGGCTCCTCCATCATTGAGATGGGGATATTTGTGGAGCCTCCTCCTCCAGTGAGTTGTTTAATTGTTCACAACCATTCACGAATGGATGTGGCAGGACTGCAGAGTTTAGATCTGATCCACTGATTGTCAGATCATATAACTCTGTCTATCACTTATGCTGTTTGGCATGCAAGTAGTCCTGTGTTATAGCTTCATCAGGTTGATACCTCATTTTTAGGTAAGCCTGGTGCTACTCCTGGCATGCCCCCCTGCACTCTTCATTGAACCAGGATTGACTCCCTGGATTGATGGTATTGATAGAGTGGGGGATGTGTCCGGCCATGAGGTTACAGATTGTGTTTGAGTAAAATTCTGCTGCTGCTGATGGCCCAGTGCCTCATGGATGCCCAGTCTTGGATTGGTAGATCTGTTCAAAATCTATCCCATTTAGCACAGTGGTAGTGCCACACAACATGATGAAGGGTATCCTCAATGTGAAGGCAGGATTTCATCTCCACAATGGCTATGCGGTGGTCACTCCTACCAATACTGTCATGGACAGATGCATCTGCAGCAGGCAGGTTGGTGAGGATGAGATCAAGTATGTTTTTCCCTCTTGTTGGTTCTCTCACCACATGCCACAGATGCAGTCTAGCAGATATGCCGTTTAGGACTCGGCCAGCACTGTCAGTAGTGGTGCTACTGAGCCACTCTTGGTGATGGACATTGAAGTCCCCCACCCAGAGTACATTCTGCACCTTTGCCACCCTTGGTTCTTCCTCCAGGTGATGCTCGACATGGAGGAGCACTGATTCATCAGCTGAGGGAAAGCGATAGCTGGTAATCAGCAGGAAATTTCCTTGCCCATGTTTGACCTGATGCCATTCGACTTCATGGGGTCAAGAGTCAATGTTGAGGATTCCCAGGGCAATTTCCTCCCATCTGTATACCACTGTGCTGCCACCTCTGCTGGGTTTGTCCTGCCGGTGGGACAGGACGTACCCAAGGATGGTGATGGTGGTGTCCGAGGCATTATGGTATGATTCTGTGAGGATGACTATGTCAGGCTGTTGCTTGACTAGTCTGTGAGACAGCTCTCCCAATTTTGGCACTAGCCCTCAGGTGTTAGTAAGGAGGACTTTGCAGGGTCGACAGGGCTGTGATTGCCATTGTTGTTTCCGGTGTCTAGGTTGATGCCAGGTGGTCCAGATGGCAATAGGTCTTCTCAAGATGTGCATCCAATGCCTGGACCATTCAGGGGGTGCACTCATTACCCCAAGAGCGGGTGACACTGATAGTGGTTGCATGCTGCCCTGTCCACAATCTGGCATTGGCAAGGGGGGACCCACTGGAGGAAGAGGATCTTGACACAGCTGCACAGGCCACGGACGATGAGTCCAGTGAGTCAGAAGAGGAGCACAGTGAGGTGAATGCTGAGGGCGTGGAGCCAGACCTCGGTAACTTCCAGGGAGGCAAGGACATTAAGGACACATTAATCCAACACTCCTTAAGCTAGGCTACCAAAGATCAGCTTCAACTGCATGCCAGGGCTGCCTCCTCTCTCCCAGATGTCTGAAAGGATCTTTTCAATTGAAAGCGAAGAATACTCAGTGCCTGTGCAATAAAGTTCAGAGCCACTTACAGCCAGTATTACATACTGGTGTACCCTGCACCAATGAAAAAAAAAGTGAAGCATACTCAGTTAATGACAACAAAAGCAAAATTGATCTCATTTTGACAATTTCTAACTATATACATAAACTTCTCTGGTCTTCATTCCTAGACCAGTATAGGTGAAGTAAACATAAATGAGCATAAAATCACCCGTGAACTGTCCCTCTTGTGCTCATGGTGCCTTTAACTTATGTTTCCGAGTGCTACGTCTAGGTGCTCCCCCCTCACAGGCACCAGCATTGGAAACAGCTTGCTAACTCTGGTGTCTTGTTGGCCTTGATGATCTTGGTGGTCATCCGCTGGCCAGTGGAGCCTATGCTGGCTCCACCTGGGAGGGAGTGGCCAGTGCCTTGGCTGGCATCCCCCCAGTCATCGCAGCCTCATCAGTTGTGACAGTCACTGGTAGAGGGATGGAGGAGCTGCTGCCATCATCCAGAGCGCCAAGAGAGGAGGCCACAGAGATGACAGGTAGTTCGTGTGCCAACGTGAGGTCGCTCTGGACCTCCCTGCTCACCATTGATGGACAGGCACCTAGCTGGGATACTGGGTGCCTCATCTATCTCCCACACTGATACTGACGACCTGAGGTCAGTGCCTGTGTGAGGGCTTGCAGGTCTGAGCACAGCCCTGAAAACCCCTGATTCTGTCCCTGGAGCTGCCTCTCCATGAGGGTGGCCACTCTCTCAATAGAGGAGGCAATGCGCTCGGCCATGAAGGTCAATGCAGTGCTGATGCTCCGCATGGACTCCTCCATAACGGAGACCATGGCACACATACCCTCATGGACCTCCACCAGATCCTCCCACACATCCTGCTGGACATCCAGCATCTGCTGCCTAATGGATGACTCCAAAGGCTCATCATTTGCCTTCTACTGAGCATCGTCCTGGTCTCCAGCAGTCCTCCGACTGCCGGCACCCTGGGCACTCTCTGCTTCCCCTGTATCTCAAGTGAGTGTGCTGATCTAATGCCCACCAAGGTGCTGATATCTGTGCTGGTGCCTGATTCAGAGAACGGGTATGATGCAGGTGCAACAGAAGTTCGGTGGTCCTCCGGCATCAGGGGTGGCCCTTCAGGGTCCGCAGAGCAAATGCCTCCTGGTGAACCTAAAAGGGAGAATAAGGACAGTGCCACCACACTATCACTGTGCATGCCAGGTATCCTAGTGTGACAATGGAGATCTGCATTATGGTGCCGTCATCTTTCAATGATCAATGGGGACTCCAGGTTGGAGGCTCACATCAATGAAGAGACAGACCACATAAGAATGGTTGAACAATCCGAAACTCTCACTTCTGTGCACTGCACTCTTACCGTCATCTGGCATCCCCGCTTCTCCACATTCAGTTACACAGGGACTGTTCTGGCTCTCGAGCTCCAGGGTGTTTTTCTCGAACCTGCTGAGCAGCAGGAGGTTGGTCTGCCCTCCACCTGTACGTGCCTGGTTACTGCCTGTTATGGCATTCAGACTCTCGCACCCCTGAGGTCCACCGGGGGCTCAGCCAGGCCTTAAAACTTCTGCACATTGCCCCATGCCAACAGAGTACTCACCCTTCCTGAGCGCAGCAGGTTATTGAAGCGCTTCTGGCACTGCACTCTTGTGCACTGCACCATATCATGGCTGCTCATTATTGCTGTCACCTCCTCCCATGCCTTCTTAATGAGGTGTGGTGCTTTGTCCTCCCATCCCTGGGGATAAGGGTGTATCTCCTGATAGCCACCCCCTCCAGGAGGACGGCGAGGCATTCGTCGGAAAAACGGGGGGCCGAGTGCCTACCCGACCTGTCCTCCCGCCTGCCATGTCCAGCCGCACTCAACTCCATTGGGAATGCTGAACACACATCTTTCTGTGGCAGCCTTCCAGGGGCTGACTGGGCCGTTTTTAAACCGGCCACCGGGTCGCCATTGGATCCGTCAGCCAACAGGCCGCCGGCCCTGCTTGGCTCTTCCCAGCCAGTGCGGAGCCGTGTTTCACACTAGGTGGGCCTTAATTGGCCTTAATCCCGCCAGCATGAAATTGTGGTTGGGACCCGATTGCGGGCAGCGGACCGTTTTCCAACCGTTCCTGGGCCTGCGCATCTTGCCCACCTAATGACCTCAAAATCCTGCCCTTAGTTTCACAATAAATGATATCTTCAGCATGGATGGCATAGCACCTATGGTGCACAATTGCAGGAAACATATCCTTCCAATCCTATGGATAGCGTGGAATAACTTCTGAATTCCTGACATCAGTTTTTTTTTGTTTTTTGCAAATTCAGCAACAGCTGCTTGGATTAATATAGACATAATTAAAAAAATACATGTTCAGCCAAAAAAGGAGATATTAATGGGGTGATCAAGGACGTGGGTGTTAAGCAGTGTCTTAAAACAGAAGAGGGAGGTGGAGAAGTACAGAAAGGAATTCAAATGTGAAGGGTCTAGACAGGGGAAGACATAGCCACCAATAGTGGAGAGAAGGGAGGAAGCGGGGCACAAAACTATTATTATTTTGAATTTGATGCATTGAGTGACTCCTCCAATCTCTCTCCAAGGGTGCACACTGCCTCTAGAAATGCTGGCAGGACCATATATATTTCTCATTGCTGCTCCACAAGTTCCCTTTTCTTGGATGACCCTGAGGGTCAGCAGTTACATCCAGATAAGCAGAGCTTGGGTCATCCTGTGCCCTCCGAAGGGGTTGTCCATTGATGCCCTTTCTCCAGTATGTGCTCCTACTTACATGTGTATGCACCGCACTAAGATCGGCATTTTCCGCTCCAGGACTAAGACCAGTGGTGGGAGCAGGTGGTCAGAGTGACTTCCACTGGAAAGCGGGGCAGGTGAACACGCTGACTTGTGTGTTGTTCACCTGATTAATTATGCAGCCACGAGGATCAGGTCACATTGTGTGACAGGGTGGACAGGAAGTCGCCTGCCCTGTGATCATGTCCAAGCACCATATTTAAGAAGCACCCGGGCAGTCATTCATTCATCTTGCCAGGATCTTGGGACACCAAAAATGTCGAGCAGAAGGCAGCAAGTTCCAACGTCACGCTTCAGCGATGCCTCTCTGGAAGCTGCCCAGGTTGTCGAGGAAAGACGGGAGCTCCTCCTGAAGGATGGGAGCAGGAGGTCCTCCCAACTGACAATAGCAGCCTGGAAGGAATTTGCCAGGGTGGTCAGTGCCCATGGGGTTCAAAAGGAGACAGGCCTGTAGTACAGGAAACAGATGAATGATCTCAAACAAAAACAGAATTACCTGGAAAAACTCAGCAGGTCTGGCAGCATCGGTGGAGGAGAAAAGAGTTGACGTTTCGAGTCCTCATGACCCTTCGACAGAACTTGAGTTCGAGTCCAAGAAAGAGCTGAAATATAAGCTGGTTTAAGGTGTGTGTGTGGGGGGTGGAAAGATAGAGAGACAGAGAGGTGGAGGGGGGGTTTGTGGTTGTAGGGACAAACAAGCAGTGATAGAAGCAGATCATCAAAAGATGTCAACGACAATAGTACAATAGAACACATAGATGTTAAAGTTAAAGTTGGTGATATTATCTAAACGAATGTGCTAATTAAGAATGGATGGTAGGGCACTCAAGGTATAGCTCTAGTGGGTTTTTTTTTATAATGGAAATAGGTGGGAAAAGGAAAATCTTTATAATTTATTGGAAAAAAAAGGAAGGGGGAAACAGAAAGGGGGTGGGGATGGGGGAGGGAGCTCACGACCTAAATTTGTTGAATTCAATATTCAGTCCGGAAGGCTGTAAAGTCCCTAGTCGGAAGATGAGGTGTTGTTCCTCCAGTTTGCGTTGGGCTTCACTGGAACAATGCAGCAAGCCAAGGACAGACATGTGGGCAAGAGAGCAGGGTGGAGTGTTAAAATGGCAAGCGACAGGGAGGTTTGGGTCATTCTTGCGGACAGACCGCAGGTGTTCTGCAAAGCAGTCGCCCAGTTTATGTTTGGTCTCTCCAATGTAGAGGAGACCACATTGGGAGCAACGAATGCGGTAGACTAAGTTGGGGGAAATGCAAGTGAAATGCTGCTTCACTTGAAAGGAGTGTTTGGGTCCTTGGACGGTGAGGAGAGAGGAAGTGAAGGGGCAGGTGTTGCATCTTTTGCGTGGGCATGGGGTTGTGCCATAGGAGGGGGTTGAGGAGTAGGGGGTGATGGAGGAGTGGACCAGGGTGTCCCGGAGGGAGTGATCCCTACGGAATGCCGATAAGGGGGGTGAAGGGAAGATGTGTTTGGTGGTGGCATCATGCTGGAGTTGGCGGAAATGGCGGAGGATGATCCTTTGAATGCGGAGGCTGGTGGGGTGATAAGTGAGGACAAGGGGGACCCTATCATGTTTCTGGGAGGGAGGAGAAGGCGTGAGGTCGGATGCGCGGGAGATGGGCCGGACACGGTTGAGGGCCCTGTCAACGACCGTGGGTGGAAAACCTGCTGAGTTTTTCCAGGTAATTCCGTTTTTGTTTTGGATTTCCAGCATCCACAGTTTTTTTGTTTTTTGTTTTTATCAGATGAATGATCTCATCCGCTCCACTAGGGGAAGTGAAACTTCTACTCTCCAAACTCAGATCAGCAATGTTTTTTTCTTTCATCTTTCATGGGACGTGGACACCACTGGCTAGGCCAGCATTTTCCTTTCCCATCCCTAATTACCCTTGAGAAGGTGGTGGTGATCCGCCTTCTTGAACCGCTGCAGTCCATGTGGTTTAGGCACACCCACAGTGCTGTTAGGGAGGGTCTTCGAGGATTGTGACCCACCACCATTGAAAGGACAGTGCTGCAACTCCAAGTTAGGATGTGTGGCTGAGAGGGGAGTTTGCAGGTCCTGGTGTTCCTATGTTCCCTTGTCCTTCTAGGTGAGAGATCACAGGTTTAGAGGGTGCTATCAAAGGAGCCTAGGTGAGTTGTTGCAGTGCATCTTTTATGTGGTACACACTGCTGCCAGTACATCAGTGCTGAAGGGAATTAACATTGACGGTGCCAATCAAGTGGAATACTTGGATCTGGGTGGTGTCCAGCTTCTTGATTGTTGTTGGAGCTGCACTCCCACTTTGATGTATCGCAGTTGGACGTCGAGGACATTGCCTCGCTGATGCAGAGATGGTGCGCATCTCCTTCCAGACCTACACCATCACTTCCCCTGTCACCCACCAACTTCCCCATCACCATTGCCCCCCCCAACAAATAATGTAATCTTAACTCACCCCTCTGTAACTCTTGAACCTCCCCTTGCTAAACTGGGCCCCATCACCATCCACCCCCACATGTCTTCCCTCTCCT
Organism: Carcharodon carcharias; assembly: GCF_017639515.1. Taxonomy (NCBI): domain Eukaryota; kingdom Metazoa; phylum Chordata; class Chondrichthyes; order Lamniformes; family Lamnidae; genus Carcharodon; species Carcharodon carcharias. The sequence goes on from NC_054469.1 coordinate 112,053,156, forward strand.
CGGAGCCTACACGCATTACCGTGCCCAAGTCCGTCCTGATCCTGCCTGCTCCCATTATCTGTGCCACCTTTTTTGTACCCCTCAATGACCCTCCCAATGAGAACTACACCCGTCAAACACATCCTGACCCTACCGCATCCCCCTTCCCCCCCTCTCACTGTAACCGTTCCCTCCTACCAGAAGTACTTTCAGTTCTCTCCACAGGACTCCACCATAGACTCAATGGAACCCGCCCTAAAAAAGACTCTGCCCCCCCTTCCCTGGACACTACAACCCTTTCCAGCCTTCCACCAACCACCACCCCACTTCATGCCCTCCACCTCCCCTTAGTGCCCTTAACACCCCACCCCCTTGCAGACTTCCACCCCCTGCCTTGGCATACTGAACCCCCACTCCCTCCCATGTTTACAATCTTCTGCTTGTCTCCAGCACCCGAGAGCAGCCATTGGAAATCGCGCATGCAGCATCAAATTTTTTTTCATATATTCAGTCATGGGGTGTAGGCATTTTCATGGTTATCGTCAGACTTTTAATTCCTGATTTTTATTGAATTCAAATTTCACCATCGGTAAGTCCTGGAAGTGTCCCTCGCCGGGTGCACACCACTCATGGCAGGGTGGAAAACTTAACAGAGGAACAAGGTTCTGGTCTGTTCGGGTTTTAATGAACTTTCATGTGATGCAAAAGGGGTTCCCAATGTACATCAACAGGAAATTCGACCTGCCATTAACCTACCGTGAAAGTCGGGAGAACAAGATTCCAACCTCATTTCCTGAAGTCTGGAAACCAATTTTTTGAATCTTGCCATATCTTCTGCCCCAGCCTGCCTCAATTCCCACTGCTGGCAGAAGGGGCAATTCCACCCCATGTTACATCCTAGCTATCTGTACTCTGGTATGCATCGAAGTGTGCATGTCAACACTGCTACAGGGTGCAATGAAACATCCTCAGTGTGCTTACCCTCCTCTGAAGACTCCTCAGCCTCATCCCTCACCAAATCCTCTGTTACCCATGAAGGACCTGTGGGAAATCAAAGACATGAATTAGTGCTGACATGGGGAAAGGGTACAAACTCAACATAGTGCATATCATGACATTTCAGTTAATGGTGACAACAATTCAACATGAGTTAAGTGCCAAGTGACAGTATCTTATGTAATGCCAGGTCTCTGGGCCACTCCCATCTCAACATCACCAATGCCTAATGTTTGTGTCACCCTGCTCTTCCAATGTGCTCAGGGTGGCCAGGACTGCAGGCGAATCCCCAGTTCCTCTACTCTCCCTGGAGTGCGTGCTCTCTTCTGCTGCAATGAGAGAAAGCAGAGAGAAGTGTGTGTGAGAAGCGGAATCTGTGCTGCGGATGGAATGAGAACATTTGAGGAGGGTGACTGCCAGGGATGGATGCAAGAGAGCAATAGGATGAGGGTGAGTGTGTGTTGGCTGTTCAGGTGGATGTTTGAGGAGATGTTTGAAGAGAAAGGAATGTATGGAACTGCAAGGTCTATTGGTCAGAAGAGTACTGTTCAGGAGGGTGCTGGAGAGGTCAGAGAGCAATGGAGGCCACCTGAAGGTGATATGACACTCACCTTTCCGGACCTAATGACATCATTAAACCTTTCCTGGCTTTAAATCCAGTTCCTGGAAACCACAATTCTGCAGCTCACAGCCACACCTGCTCCATTTGGGTGGTTAGCCTCTTCCTCCTATCCAGAGAGGAGGACCTCCTTTCTGACTTTCATTGCCTCCAGCATGATCCCAGGGAAAAATTAGGGAAGTGGGCATAGGCTTCCTATGTCCTCCTTCCATCCCTTGCCTTCAGTTTGCTTTGGAAGCAAGCTTTCTGCAATCATGCTGACCCCTGACCGGTCTCTTTGAATATAAAACCTTCATTGACAGAGCATGGGTGATCGTCAAGTCTGCGCTCTGTTTTACACTGGGAAACCCAGAAGTAGGATGCTAATGTCATGACTGGGTTAAAGAGCCACTGCAAAGCTCGTTTCCATTGCAAATGGCTTCCTGACTTGCTAACAGCCTGCCCACTGCTTGCACATGTATTCCAATAAGATTCGTCCCAATATCCTCTGCTGCTCCAATGTTTAACCAGGGAAAACTGAGACTTATCCAAGAGTTGATTTCAAAGAAACAATTTGACTACACAGAGCCAATGGAAGGGTGGGGAGGTAGAGCTGAGTATTGTCAGTGTACATATGGAAACTGACCCATGTCTGCTGAAGATAGCACCAGGGAGCAGCATGTAGTTGAGGAGGAGCTAACAATTGTTCTGTGGGGTTCTCAAGAGGTAACAGTAAGAAGATAGGAAGAGATCGATAGCTATGATCAGATATGTAAGAGTGGAACTAATTGAGGGCAATCCCACTAAGCTGGACTGCGAAGGTGAGGTGTAGGAGCAGGATGGTGTGGCTGATCATGTAAAAGGCTACAGAGAGGTCAAAGTGGGATAATACATCAAGGTCACAATCAAAATTTAGTTAGGGTCATTTTTTTCAACAATTAAATCGTCACAGCAGTAGTTTTCTAAAAACCATCGTGTCATTTTAGGTAGTTCTGTTACACAGCAAGTATACATTTTTGAAAGTAATCCAACTTAGATTATGGAAGGTGATCAATTCTTAACAGATGGACAGCATGCTTGCTGGGTGAAATGTACTTAAATCAATTCTTCCTACATTGAAAGAACCTGCTCCATTAATAATTGGCTAAACTGGTGTTTTTAGTTTATTTGTAATAATTATTTGTCACTATGGTAAATCTGTATTAAAATATATGGCATAGCAGTAATGCAACCTAAAGTCCAATTTTCCACTTGGTATTTAAATATAAGGCTGATTTTACTTAGAAATGCAATAAATGCTCCATTTTTTTACATTATTTTGCTTCCATTGAGTTTCAGACTGAGAATTCAATTTTGAAACCCAACACAGTCCCTGTCTAATTAATTGGAATTCTGAGTCATCTTTGCTTCATTCTTGGTTATTTCTCTTTTTTCAGTTTGAAAGATCCATGTACAAGGTATTACTCATCATCTGATAAGATATTTTGCTTTTCTTCAGTTATGTGTTTTATTATAAGGAATAATACTTAGCTAGCATTTGAGTTCAACACAGAATAATTAAAGAGTTGCTATGGTAACTCTGGTTGAGAGTGTACATGCCAGACATCTCACATCCATCAAGAGAACCTTCTGTTTATGTATAATGTGGCTTCTGATTAGTTAGAAGTTTATTTGTGATGAAATATAATGGAAACTTCTTATATTCCAATGTCATGATTTAGAAAGTAAATTACCTAAACATACACATTTTATTATTGATTAATGTGGGAACAAAGTGAGACATCTTAAGAATTTGCTTAAATGTGATCTTAAAATTCTTCAAACTCAGGGCCTAAATGTGAATCCTGGCCTGAACTGAAATTTAAACATGGTTACCTTTAAGGTTAAATTATTAATTATCTCAACCAAATAATTAGGTGTGATACTTTGCACAGAGCATGTGAAAGAGTGTGTATCCATAAAGGAGGGGTTCCTAATGAACCCTGTGAAAGCACACAGGGAATGGCAATGACAGTGGTCCAGGCTTCCATGTGAAGTAAGAACAACATGCCATTATCACTTCTCACTAAACCATCCCAAAGTATTTCACACTTGTGATGTATTACTTTGATGCATTACTTTTAAAAGTAGCAACAATTATTAAGCAGGCAAATACAACAGCCAGTTTGAACCATGCAAGAACACTAAAACAGAAATTGGACAAATAAAAAGTTATTTTATTTTAAATGTGTTGATTTGGGAAGGAACGTTGACCAGTGGAATTTCTCGATTTTCTTCCACAGTACCATGTGATCTTTAACTGCAGATGAGGCCTCAGTTTAACATTTTATCCAAAGATCAACATCTCCAGCAGTGCAGCACTTCCTTGGAACTGTACTGGCATGTCTCGTTTATGTATTCAAGTGGACTGAGACTTGAACCAAGGTTACGACCGGAGACAAGCTGACATCCAAATGCTGACATGAATAACGAAAATTCACCAAGGAGAGAAGTTTTATATCTTTGTCTCAAATTAATAAAATATTTATTAATTTGCTAATACGTGTGGGTCTTTTATATTTTTATCAGTACAGAGCAGAAAAGTCCAGCACCTTAAAATCTGCTGCAATTAAGTTCAAATTAGTAGATACCAAAGTGATTATGTGACAATGTTGGAAACTTCCATTGTGCTTGTAACAGCTTACATTGTGCTTGTAACAGCTTACATTGTAACAAAAGTGAAAATTCATACAATGTTCCACATTTGAGACTTTTAAAGAGGTTGAGGCTCCTGAGGCTCAATATTACAGAAATGCATTAGAACTGCTGCCCTTTTGGTGCTGAATGCAATAATGAACTGACCTCACACTATAATGATCCAATTTTAAATGGAAGCAACAAGGCAAGAAGACAAAACAAATAAATTCTAAGATGCTTCTTTGAAATTGATAGGGAGAAGGATGAATCTTAATGAGGTACCAGAGCATTCTCTATGCAAGGGTACAGTAACAGGACCCAGGATGGAGGTTGTTGAATGAACTAATGTTGTCTCGTTTGAATTTGGTGAGGAGGTGGGTTGGTGGGTAGCTAGGTAGGTAGATAGCTGGGTGGGTTGCAGGCAGACAGATAGATAGATAAACAGATAGACAGATAAATAGACAAATAAATGGATAGACAGGCAGACAGACAGACAGATAGATAAACAGACAGACAGGCAGACAGACAGACAGATATATCCTTCACAACAGCTGTGAAAATTCACAAGATCTTCCAGCAGTTATGCAGTGAGTACTTAGAACAAATCCAGAATTAGGTCAATTAAAGATGAATGATTATAAGAGCATAACAAATAAGAGCAGGCATAGCCCATTCAGCCCCTCGAGCCTTCTCCTCCATTCAATAACATCATGAAGGTGATGTTTCCAATGTAATGTATCCCTCCTTAAGTAAGGAGATTAAAACTGTACTCTAGGTGCAGTCTCACTAATGCCCTGTAGAGTTATAGCAAGACTTACGCTCCATCGCAATAAAGGCCAACATTCCATTTGCCTTCCTAATTACTTGCTGTACCTGCACGTTAACTTTTTTGTGATTCATGTACCAGGGCATCCAGATTCCTCTGTACCACAGCATTCTGCAGTCTGTCACCATTTAGATAGTATTCTGTTTTTCCATTCTTCCAGCCAAAGTGGACAGCCTCACATTTTCCCGTATTTGCCAGAATTTTGCCCACTCACTAATCCTATCCATATCCCTTTGCAGACTCTTTGGGCGGAATTTAATGCCCTCCCCTGTAGCAAGTTTGATGGTGGGTGCATTTAATTGGGTGGGAGGGTGCAGGATGGGGACCCCAATGCCTTCAAACCTCTGCCCCAATTAGGTATGTGGTGAGATGGCTCATGGATAGCCCACCGTCAATTCAGGCCCATTCAGGCAATTGATGCTCACTTAAGGGCCTCATTGTGCTGCTGCTGGTATTCACACAGTGGCCATTGGAGGCTCACTATGCAGGAAGCCCAAAAAGCAAACCCTAATGGGGTTGCTTGCTGGCTTCCAGAGTGGGGTTCCTTCATTCAAAGGCAGTGGTGCCTGACTGAGGGATCCAACATTGGAAGAGGGGAGCCTTATGTGAGCCACCCATTACTCCTTGTTGCTGACATCCCCCTTCCTTGCTCTCCCCTTCAAACCCCACTCTGATCAGCCTCCCTGCCATCACTCACCTGTGGCCTGGGTCCCTCAGCAATTCTGGACCTTAGTGGGTGGGTGCATTACCACTCCCTCCCTTGTGGCATTGCCAAGCAATAAAGAGCTACTGGCTTCTGATTGGCCTTTGATTGAAGCAAGTTAAACCATGGACTGTTTTCTTGTCCAGATTTTGAGTTCTGTTGTCCCCATATGGAAAGTACATGGAATTAGTGTAAATATGCTTAAAATAGGTATCTAAAGCAAAGGTTGCAAATCCCCAAGTCTGAAAATTGAATATTATTGTGAAATTGTCAAAAACAGTAAAAATGATAAAAATTCTATGGACTTTCTTTTCGCTAGTAGTGGTGACATATCACCACTACTGCTAAATTTTGAACATAGGTAGTCTAAGAAATGGTCAAAAGAAGCATCTCTGCATGAGGTTATCTAAGATGTAGAATTATCTTATGGTGCACTTTATTTTTTATATGTAGCTAAGGAAGAAATTTACCATAGCAACCACTTAATCCATGTAAAATTATTTAAACCTCGGAGGGACAATTCGCTCATTTATCATCCGACATACCCAAACTTGCCCATTAAGCTGTTAATAGTACTTAGGTCATAACGGGGAGGGAAATAGAGATTGGTGGCTGTGAAGGGGGTTGGGGAGTATCCTTTCCCAAACATTTTTTTTCTCATTCATTATTACATATTTTTACTTATTTTGCTTAATATTTGCATATCTATGAATCATCATCATTCGAATCAAATGTATCTACTTCTTGAGCCCTCAGAAGAGCAGATGTTGGCACAAGGTAGTTTGCTGAGAGGACGAGAGCACTGTCCTTGTGCACACTGTCTTTTTGCATGAGCAATGTGCAAGCTCCATTACACTTGCTAGTACTGGAGGAAGTGTCAGGCAGTCTGACAAATACATAATTTTCCAATTTCTGCCATGATCCTTTGGAGATGGGATTTCTGGCATGTTATGAAGACACCGGCTGGAATTTTCCAGCCACCCCACAGTGGGTTCCCCCATGGCAGGGCAGGCAAGCCATTGACATCTCTGTTCACATCAGCGGGGTCAGAAGATGCCACCGGCACGAGAAGCTGGAAAATTCTGGCCATCGCTTGTGTTTTACAGATTGGTAATTGGCACATTGTATAGCTTTTATAATGAACCTTTGGTGGAAGGCATTTCCCTGCACAACTTCTCAAGTCCTGAATGTTTGACATCAAATCTGGTTCACATCTCTACATCCAACCTGCCTATAGAGTTCACGAGTGAATGCCTCTAGTTCTTCTCACAGGGCAGAATTTTGCCCTCGAATGGCATGCAGGCCCCACCAGCTCGGCGGCGGGCAGGTAGCCAACCCCAACCACTGAAACGGGGCCCGCCGCCATTTTGAGTGGGCGGGCCAATTAAGGCCTGCCCAGTGGCCTGCCCGACAGGAAGCGCATAGCGCTTCCTGTTCTGGGGGGGAGGGAATCCCCAACTGTCAAAGTGCACTCTTACGCGCATGCGTGCTAAAGAGCACACTGCTCCCTGAGGCAAAGTCCTGTCTCAGGGTGATTCATGAGAGGTAAGTAAACTCTAAAAATAGAAAAATATTAAAATTATTAACATGTTCCCCCTCATGTGACAATTTCACATGAGATGGGACATGTTAATAATAAACACTTAAAATTTGTTACATATTTAAAAAACGGACATGAACCTTCATCCCACCAGTGGATGAAGTTTCATGAATAATCTGGAGCCCGCTGGGGCTCCTGGCCTGCCCACCAGCCTTAAGCTTGGACGAGCAGGTCTTTAATTATCTTAACTCGCCTATCAATGGCCTCAATTGGCCATTGACAGGTCGGCGGGCGGACAACTAATTTCACTGTCCGCCCGCCTTCCTAAAAATTTAAAGGGACCAGGATGACGTCAGGGTTTCCTCCCAACATCATCCCGCATCATTTTCCCCTCAGCAACTGGGCCCTACCCCCAAATCGCCGAGGGGAAAATCCTGGCCATTGAGATTGTGAGACAGCAACTGATGCCTCTAACTTCTCAAATGTTGTTCAATGCTCTTTGCTTACATTCTTACATTCAGGGCTTTCACTGGTTTCACTTTCCTCATTCCATACAAAGCACTCACTGATTTGCACCCTGAAAAGCAGTGAAACCCAATGACAGCAGCACACACTTCTCTACCAAAGAAATGAAAGGTGTGATGAACATCAATTGTACACATGTTGTTTCCTCTTCCTATGTGAAAGTAGAGCTTAGCATCAATGTCCTTGCAGAATGCCAAGCAAAGTACAATGACATCATCAATGCCAGGACTGTTTATGACAACATGCTCACTGGAACTGGCTGTAAATGCACTGTGAAACAGTAGTCGTGCATTGGCTTCTTCTTGGTTGGAGAACAGTGTTGGGATTGGCGCCGCCTCCGGATCTGCTCTGCAGCCATTCTGATGAAGAGCACAACACTCATTTCCATGCCCAACAAAGTGTGTTATGGCATCAATGATCTCTCTTGCAGACTTGCACTATCTTTCATAGAGGAACAGGAATAAATTTTTTTTGTTGTCACTGCAAGACAGAAACTTTGTCCACAGCTATGGAATTTTCTGGTCAGGAAAGAAATTTTTTGGTGATTTGCATTCCTCCAACTGACCTCCGACACTTTCACTATTCTTGATGATGATGGTCTTGTATCTGTCCAGAACAAAGTGGATCACTCTCGACTTATCCACTTTCGCTTGTCACACAAAAACTCCCAGTAGTTGGTCAGCAAAATATCCAAATATTAATTGTGGATTCATGACTTGAATTAATGCCATAGCATCCCATGCCCATGTTGTACCACTTGGGATCACATCGGTGGAAGGGGTGAATTTACTAATCCCTCAAGAAAGTGTAAGAGCTTTGCTTTGTTTATCTTAATGAATGATCCATCATAATTAGCTAAAGGCAAAGGTAACACTCCCAATGCATGAACCAGCATCTCATTGATGTCCACTTCTCACTGCTTCAACAAATAATAGTCTGACAATTTGGTTTTGATCTGCTTTCAGAGCAATATCCCTACCCTTTACTTTGGTTACCATACATTTTCCTGTGTCCTTGAAAGTCTTCAGTTTCATCTTCTTGACAGAATCATGAAAGCTGACATCTTGGCATTGTAGTCACTGCTGTTATTATTTTTGCTGCTCTCATATGCCCTTGGGTCTCTACAGAGAGTGTGTACTTACATACCAGCAATGACAGAAAGCTGTTCAGCCTTGCTTGCTTGAAATCCAAGACAAAGGCATGCCAAGTCCTCATCAGAGTGTTTCTCTATGCTGACAATGCAACACCAGCATTCCATACTAAGGAAAATCATCAATGGCAAATGGACAGACTCTCTCAAGTCTACAAAGAGTTTGGCTGTAACATCAGTGGCAGGAAGACAAATGTCATGTTGCCATACCACCATATATCAGCATTGCTAATGTGATGCTGGAGGTTGTTGATAGCTTCACATATCTGGATTCTACAATCACCAGTAATTATCACTTGATGCTGATGTCAACAAAAACATTGTAAAAGCTGCAGCTGTTATGTCCAAACCGAGTGAGAGAGTGTGGAACAACAGCAACCTGACTGGGTTGATCACCAAACTGCGAGTCCACCAAACCTGCATCCTCAGTGCACTCCTCTACAATGGGGAGACCTGGGCAGGAGGAAAGGACGAACAGTTTCACCTTTGCTGGCTTAGATGTATCCTCGGCAGGACAAAGTCACCAACTCAGAGGTCACAGAGTCATAGAGCCATAGTCATAGAGTTATACAGCACAAACAGGCCCTTTGGCCCATCGTGTCTGTGCTGGCCATCAAAGAACCTATCTATTCTAATCCCATTTTCCAGCACTTGGCCCATAGCCCTGTATGCTATGGTGTTTCAAGTGCTCATCTAAATACTTACAGGAGCATAATAATTCCATCAGCATACACTCATTGCCAAGGCAACAACATTTGCACTGGCTCAGCCATGATAATTGGATGGATGATGGCCACATACCCAAAGACATTTTGTACAGTGAACTTGCCACTGGGTCACAACCTCCTGGGCATCCATACCTCTGCTCAAAGGACACCTGCAAACGAGAAATGAAGATGGCGGACATTGACACTGACAAAGGGGAGATAGTCACCAATGGCCATGAACTCTAGAAGCTGACTGTCTCTAAGGGCATTGGAAGAATAAAGCAGAAAAAAAAGCACAACTGGCTGAGAAGAGGGCCCTGAGAAAACAGGGGCCAGTGAATCATACACCTTCTCAGCCCACTGACTCTCTCTTTAGCAAATGCAGCAAAGACTGCCATGCAAGAGTGATGTTCCTGAGCCACACCAGGTAATGTTGACCACCATGGCACAAACTATCATCTTACGAGATGGAAGGTTGCCACCACAAGTCGCTTTTGACAAAAAGTCATGGAAGCTTCCTCCCCATTTTGGTCTTTGCAAGGTCTTTGACTGCTGGTGCACCTCGGCTTAATGTGATGTGATACAACTGATCTGTCTCTAAGGAAGGATCAAAAGGATTAACTACATTTTGAATGGTGTCCATGACGTTTCTCAAATCGTTTTCATCCTGGTCCCTTCTTGTCCAAGTCAATGTGAGATCTTGTTGACATTCTGTGACCAGCCACCCTTTGACAATTTCTGCTTAAAGCAGCCTTCTCATGTTGTGATAAAGTCTAGTTTTGTATAGCTCCCTTATTGAGAGTAAATCTTGCCAAATCTCTCTTTGTCTTGGAGTCATGGTTGGCTGTCTGTTCCATAACAGTATGACATGCTGTCTGAGAGAAGTTATACTCTTGTTGTCTCTGGGCAACAAATTGTCCTGCTTGTAATTCTGCATTGATATCACAGATGACTTTCTTTCAAGCTGCACAATTCAAGCTAATATGCTGAAAAATACCTGGCATAGTTAACTTAATCATACTACAACTCCAGTCTTCAGCACACTGAACTCAAACTCCTATGTGAAAGAATTCCTCACCGGACTCTGACTTTGGACTCTGTAAATCACGTGAATTGATACTCAATTCTATTGTGCTCATACTGTAAAATTTTCTTCTATCCCCCTGTAGTGTGTGTATGTGTGTGTGTGTGTGTGTGTGTATGTGTGAGTGTGTGTGTGTGTCTGTGTGTGTAGTGAAGTAGGAAGTTGTGGACACTCCTCCCCTGGTTTTTTTTAATGTGAAATAAACTAACCTCCTGAGTTAAACACAACGCAAGTTTGCTGCAGATTATTTGTAAATTGGATCATAGAGGCCGAGGGATTGGGAAACTACTTTAAAAATAATTCAAAATACATTCTGTTTATGGACAGGTGGTGAGAAGAAATCTGTGCAGTTTGCCTATCTCTGTCCTGCCTGTAACAAAGCTATAAATAGTAGTTTGGTAGTGCAGAGCTTAGGTATTGCTGGAAAAAGAGACATGTCAAAGCCTGTTGTATTGCACTCATCTGGACACTTTGCAAGAATACCAATGTAATGGGAAAACAACAATTTATACTGTATGAGAAGAAAGTGCTGATTGTTTGGAAAATGGACTCTGATTGGTAGAGGTGTGGCCATGTAGAATGCACCAATTGATAGTGACTGATAGTTAACTGCCCAGCATTATTTGAAATTTAAACTAGACAGCTTGACCCTGAAGGGCACAGCATTGCCCAGAGGGAAGAGTCAATGAATGACTGTAACTTGTTTTGTTCAGCTGAAACAGGCGTAATGTGTGTACTTGTTCTTTATGTCTGCAAAGAACAGGGCCCTGTGTATTAATATATGTATCTTTCAGTGTATTAATGCAGACACTTGCTCACCAAACAGCTGCATACCTGTCCTTTGTCCTCCATCTTATAAATCAGTATTTGCATTGGTGGTTGTAGGGGTCGTTTTTATTAGTTTACTTCAGGGCAAGGGCTTCCATTGTTTTGTTCTGGCTGACTCATCCAATTGAATTATTATACCATTTGTATTGTCAGTTCTGAACTTTCCTGACAATATCTCCTCTCCAAAGTTGTTGTTATCCCAGACCAGCATTGAGTGTGCATTGGGCTTGACATTGGGTGGGATGTACTGCTCAACTCATCGAATCTGAAGCTCAGCCAGTGCCTTGTCATGCTCCAACACCCGAGAGTTTGAAGAGCAGTTCCTTAAACCATTTAGAATCTCAATTAGCTGTGCCTAGTCAGTCGTGCATCTGACAGACATTACAAGTGACAAATGTTTGACATAAGCCTCTTTCCATTCAACCTCAGGCATAAGGAAATAATCTTGTAGCTGTTCATATCAGCCACTGTGAATGTCATCTGGAAACTCACTTGTTATTCCCATTGTCAATGCAAGGAAATTGAACAGCTCATTAGGTACCTAGAGTTACGTCTTTGGCAGTTGGTGGCTATCTAAGTGGAGTAATGACATCAGGCTTCTTCTGAATTATGTGCCTCAGTGCCAGTGCAGTATGCTATAAGGGTCGGCAATCAGAGTTTGAATGTGATACCGGAACTGTGGCTCCAGGATCCATATTGGATGTGTGTCTATATCGCTCTTGCTTACGCTTGCTTCGGAAGGCAAGTTTCTGACTGCTTCCTCAAGAACTTCATCTGTTGCAATATCTTCAACAAAGATTGCTCTCATTGCTGTGAAATTGCCTGAAAATTTTAAGAAGGGATGAGATCCCATTCTTCATTTGAGAATATAGCTCTTATATGAGAAAGCTTTGATACCCTCCTTCTCCAAGATGCATTCTTAAACAAACTTTAGTTTTGCCATTCTAAGAACCTTACCATTCTTTACAATTCTTCCCTCTGTAGCCATATTGCAGAAATGCTGATATCCTGTCTGGTTAAGATTGTTTTCCGCAGAATCTTCTTGCTATTTTTTGGTAAGAAACCTGGTTTAACTCTGATAATGTTCTAGTGATATCTTGCTTCAAGAGTGACAAGATCTTGTCCACAGATATGTAACAGGGTTATATCATCTTTGAGAGTCTCAGTTGCAAGGAGTGGTGTCGTATTGTACCAGCGTCTCTTTTCATATCTACCAGCTCGGTCTCTCCATGGTGTTCTTGTCTTTCTTGCAGAGAAGACTCTGTACTGGGAGAGGATGGGAAGTCCTTGCAGGTATGCCCTTGGTGTCTGTCACTTTGAAGCCATCAAACCTTGGTGGTGGCTTTGCTTCTCTCTACTCTGGTTCAGCAGCTGCACAAAAATTAAAAGACAAGAGGAGAAAAAAAAATCAAAAAAATAGAGTGTAAAAAGGAATGGGGAGACAAATCTATAGAAAGAGAGAGAAAGAATAAATAAATATGATGGACATGATTAATGGTTTTCCCAAAATCTGATTCTTAAATTTTATGAACGATTTGAACAAAATGAGCATGAGAACTATCAAATGATGTCACTAACTTCACACAGAAATAAGTATATGGGGCTAAAGCAGACCCATGGAATGGATAAGTTAGTTGGCATGACAGTTCAGAGTAATATGAATGTAAACATGTATAAATTAACATAATTCCATATGAAACACTGTAAAATCACATGCACTCACACTCATAGTTAGGAATTTCTCTTTCTAGCTTCTCTTTGGCTCGGTCAATCTTGCATTAATCAGTGAAACACATATTATGACCGATGATATCCAATCGCACTTGCAATTAATTTGAGTCTTTCTGGAGCAATAACCAACTTCAAATCTAAACTTTTGATGGCATTTTCATCAATCCTGGCCTTTCTTGTTCCAGTAAATTTACACTGATGAACATGAGCAAGGAATTTTATTCAGCTACGGTCTAAAAAGGGAATTATATTCCCTTTGGCTCCTGCAACAATGGGCTGAATTTTGCCGTCAGCGAGCAGGGGGCAGACCCTGCTCACCAACACACAAAATGACCTGGGATGACGTCGGGGGGAACACCCGACGTCATCCCACCCCATTTAAATCTTCAGGAAGGCGGGCCCGCAGCGAAATCAGCTGTGGGCCCACCGACCTGTCAATGGCGAATTGAGGCCATTGACAGGATCATTAAAATAATTAAGGGACCTACCTGTCCAACCTAAATGTTGGTGGGCAGGCCAGGAGCCCCAGCGGGGAATAGAAAAAATATGAAACCTCATCCTCCGGCAGGATGAGGTTTCATGTAGGGTTTAAAAAAGTTTAATAAAGTTTTAGTGAAATTTATTAACGTCCCATCTCGTGTGACATTGTCACCTGAGGGGGACATGTTAAGGAGTTTTTAATTTATTTTTATTGTTTGTATAACTTTCAGCAATCTCCCTATGGCAGCACTTAGCCTCAGGGAGATGTACGCTCTTTCGTGCACATGTGCGAAAGAGCGCACTCTCGAATTTGGGGTATTCCCCTCCGCCTGCACAGGAAGCGCATAGTGCTTCCCACCGGGTGTCTTGCTGGGCGGGCCTTAATTGGCCTGCCCACTTAAAATTGCAGCTGGGCCCGCTTCTCCAGCGGGGATCAGCTCCCCACACGCCGGAGATTGGGTCGGACCCGCCCGCCCAGTAGGCAGAAAATTCTGCCCAATGTGTATACAGCAAGCCATTGTTTTGGTGCAATAGAAACAGAAAATGCTGGACCTGGAACATTAACTTTGTTTCTCTCTCCATAGATGCTGCCAAACCTGCTGAGTATTTCCAGCAGTTTCTATTTTTATTTCAGATTTTCAGCATCCGCATTATTTTGCTTTTCAATTGTTTTCTAGTACAGGGGTCGTGATTGGCTGATTTTGCAAAACTGACAAACACATCAGTCGGTGATTGGTAATATAAAGAACTCACAATTATGTCATTCCTCTGAATATTAATACAATTTCTGCATATTTTCTACAAAATGCTCACTTTCTGAAGATGGGAACATTCATTTTTGTGATGTGGTCTCTTAACTAACAAAAGTGTGAATTTAAATTCTAAGCAGGGGACCATGGAAATGAAATTTTTTTGAGTTTCAGTTCACGGTCTAAATGAGGTATTTGGAATGTTGTCTGACTCAAGCAAACAAAAGGAATGTGCCATGGCCAGTAGGTATGGTCAGTACCATCACGAAAGTTACAGTCAAATGTTACAGATGCTGCAGTGCATCTTGTTTATGGTGCATATTGCTGCCACTGTGCGCCAGTGGTCAGGGAGTGGATGCTTAATATAGTAGTATGGGTGCCAACCAAGCAGGCTGCTTTGCTCTGGTTGGTGTTGACCTTCTTGAGTGTTGTTTGATCTGCACTCATCCAGGCAAGTGGAGAGTATTCCATCACACTCCTGATTTGTATCTTGTAGATGGTGGACAGTCCTTGGGGGGTCAGGAGGTGAGTTAATAGCCACAGAATTTGTAGCCTTTAATGTATCCTTGTGGCCACAGTATTTTTCTGGCTGTTCCATTTAGGTTTCTGGTCAATGGTAAGATGCGGATGGTGGGGTTTCAGCAATGGTAATGCCTTTGATTGTCAAGGGGAAATAGTTAGATTCTCTTCTGTTAGAGAGGGCTATTGCTTGGCACTTGCCTGGTGCAAATGTTACTTGCCACTTACTTGGCCTCCAGTAACCACAACCACCTTCCTTTGTGCTTGGTATGACTTTAACCATTCTCTCCTATTCCTTATATACTTGCTGCCTCTTGATAATATCATCTGCAGATGAGATCAATTTCCACATGTACACTGACAACATCCAGCTCTACTCTTTTAATCCCTCCCTGCCATTATTGATGAGCTAGAAATTCCTGCAGGTAAATTTTGGGAAAATTGAAGTCATTGTTTTTGACCTCCACCACAAACTCTGTACGTTCACCATTGACTCTATCCACCTTCCCAGCCACTGAGTCAAGCTAAGTCTCCACACAAACATTCTATTCTCTCCTGGTGGAACTTCAATCCTCCACTTTCCACTTCCACAAATCTCTGCTGCCTGTATCCAACCTTGCACCAAAACTATTTGTCCATCACCTGTCCTTGCTAACCTCCGTTGGTTCCTGATCTCCTAACACCTCAAGTTTAACATTCTCATCCTCATCTTTAAATCCTTCCAAGGTCTGCCAACATTCCTCCAGTATTAAATCCCTTCCTCTTTATTCCTTTGACTCCAGCCTCTTGTGCTTCCCACTCACCTGATCTTTGCCCCATCACTAGTAGTTGCACCTTAGCTGACTAGGCTCTACTCTCTGGAACTCTCTCCTTAAGCCCCGCCACACTACCCTTTTTCTTTAGTATGATCCCTAAAGATTTTGAGCCAGCTTTTGCTCAGCCCTCATAGTATTTGCTTTTTTGGGCTCAGCATCCATTTTTTTCCAGATACCTTTGTGAAATACCTTGGGATGTTTTTCTATGTTAACACCATTACATAAATACCATTCATGTTTTTCTTGTTCCTGTTACATCCCTAGTGTATCCTTTTCACTTCCTTTCTCTGTCCTCAGGATTATTTTCTCCATCACCTAGTTTCATGTCCAGGTTTAGCCACAAGATATCCCAAATATGTTGTCTACCTCCATCCTTTATCATTGCTATCTATAAATCATGGATTAACTCAACAAAATAATCTAGAATCACATATACTGCTGTGATTAAATTGACATTGAACAGCTGGTACAACTCCTATCAATGCAATATTTCAAACATTACTCTTTAGGTTATCTATCGTTAGAAACAATTGCGAACAGATAAAATAAATGACAGCATTTTGCTTTGTGTTATCTAAACTCAGAAACTTTTTTCAAGTTAATTTTATTCATATGCTCTGACCTTTGTTATTTTGTTCCCTTGTAGGATGTCCTTGCAACATATTTCATCCCTAGCAATAAGGATTAAAAAGTGAGCTACTGACAGATTTATGTCAAAGCTGTCATGAAACCAACCACTAGAGTCCTTAAGATAAAAATAAAATACTGCAGATACTAGAAATCTGAAATAAAAACAGAAAATGCTGGAAAAACTCAGCAGGCCTGACAA
This sequence comes from Carcharodon carcharias, assembly GCF_017639515.1. Taxonomy (NCBI): domain Eukaryota; kingdom Metazoa; phylum Chordata; class Chondrichthyes; order Lamniformes; family Lamnidae; genus Carcharodon; species Carcharodon carcharias. The sequence goes on from NC_054469.1 coordinate 112,069,891, forward strand.
CATCTGTGGAGAGAGAAACAGAGTTAATGTTTCAAATTTGTATGACTCTTCTTCAGAGCTCTTTTTTTCTATTTTTATTGTATTAAAGTCTTTAAAATGTGAGCACTCAGTCTAAGCCAATCTATAAAAGAGGAGACTGAAAGATTTCAGTGAGACCTGAATTGTATGTAGTTGATGTTGCCACAGGGTACCACAAATAGATAGCTATTAATCATCCTTCATAAGCGCAGAATATTACTAGACGAAGACAAGTTTTTAAAAAATGAGCAGCATTCCTGCTGATTGTTTTTACCTGCAATTGTATTTGGACAAGCTTACGAAATTATGTTTGCTTCACAAGCAGTACGGTGAATATCTCATTATTGCGTTTATTCACTCTTTATGGCCCGAAGATAGTGATATGAGGTGAAATATCTCAAATTATAAATGTATTAAACCGATTGTAATTTTACTTTAAGTCATTGCATCTGAGTCAGAGGGCTGTGGATTTGAAGTACCAGTCCAAAGACTGTCGCACATTATCTTGGCCGACCCTTCAGTGCAGTACCGAGAAAGTGCAGCGCTCATCAAGATATGCCTTTTGGATGAAGTGTAAGGCCCTGTTTCCTTCTCAGGTGCAGAGGAGGTGTCCTGGACCAAATGATAAATTTCTTAAGCAATGCCTTGAAAGCGAAGTATTTGATGACTAATCTCATTGCTATATATGGGATCTTGCTGTCTGCAACATGTTATTGAGCCTCGCTATATACTAATAGCAACGACGCTTCAGAAGTACGGTATTGGTTGTGGAGTATTTGCCATATCCCAAGGATGTGAAAGTTACCATACAAATACAATTTTTTGATTCTATTAAAATATCTTTGGAGGAGAAACAATACGTTGTTTTTCTGCTTAAAATACAATTATAGCATGAATTTGGTTAAATAAAATTAAACATACCATGGAAATACAAAATTGCCACAACAAAAGAAAAACATTATACATGAATTGGGATTGTAAATAAATGAAAATCTAAGTGTTTTACCATTACTATACTCGAAGCTTTGAAATCAAAAGCCTCGGCATATTTCATATAATTTGTTTTCATGAATAATACGAAAAAGTAAAACATTTTTCATGTTTAATTTTTATTTACTATTTTGATAGAAGCAATAGCATATTTGGTGCACAATCCGTTGATCTATTTCTGAAAATATACAACTCCGTTGCTTATAATCCAAGTCACTTTTTCGTATCATCTGCTCCTGACGTTATACGAGGGCGTTTATGTGGAGAAAAACACAAGTGCAGACTTTATGGGTTGAATGGCCAGTTTCTGTACTGAAACACGGTGATTCTGAAACAAACAGAAAATGCTGGCAAAACTCAGCAGGTCTGGCAACATCTGTGGAGAGATAAACAGAGTTAACGTTTCGAGTCCGTATGACCCTTCTTCAGAGCTGAATGTTGGCAGCTCTCATGGGGAAAAGCAACTCTACAATAATTGTACAAAGAAAAACAAAACAAAAAAAACTGCAATTGTTGTAAATCTGAAACAAAACCGGAAAATGCTGGATCAGATAGTCAGCATCTGTTAAGGTCTTGATGAGGAGGGGGTCCATACCCGAAACATAACTGCACTCGCCACAGATGTTGACCACCAATTAACTGCAGCATTTATTTCAATGATGGGTTGCAGCTTACAGTCACGTTGTGTGCTGACAATGTATTGAATTGCCCAGTGGCGAGCTGTACTCTACTTGGGCTATCGTGCACCCTCACTGATGATAGATAGCTCTGTCCTCGCGGTCTCCACTGCCCTGACGCGCGGGGACGCGATGACGTAGCGGCGCGCGGAGCCCAGCCGTTTTGTTTCAGGGGGAGCGCGAGAGGTTGTGGTATTAACGGCTGCGTCCGCGCGCTGGCGGAGAGGGAGGGAGTGAGCGAGCGATTGAGTGAACGAACGAGCAAGCACGAGAAACTGCCGCGGCTCGGAGTCCGGGGCCGAAAGTCGCCTCGACTTCCTCACCGTCATGTTCGCGGGCAGCTACTGCTGCGTTTTGGGTTCATGGGCACCTGTCCTGCTGCGCCTCCGGGCTTCTCCTCCTCCCGGCGTGACAGCGGCCGTGTGAGAGCCCAAGTGGAGCATTTATTTGGAGGAAGCCGTTGTGGGGGAGACCGTTTTTCAGCCATTCTCATCATCGGCTGCTGCTGACGGTAAAACATGATGAAGACAGAGGCTTCAGGAGAGAGATCGACCCTCCGCAGCGCCTCGCCGCACCGCAATGCTTACCGGACCGAGTTCCAGGCTCTCAAAAGCACCTTCAATAAAGGCGCCGGCAGCGCGGGGGTGGCGGCGGCCGCCACAGGAGGAGATGGAAAGGCGAGGGAAGGCTGCGAGAACCCGCTGCAGCAGCAGCAGCAAACCCGGGGAAGGAAGTACGGCTCCAATGTCAACCGAATCAAGAACATGCTGTTTATGCAGATGGGCATGGGACCCGGCGAGGACAACGAGGCTTCTGCCCGCACCAAAGGCGGCCGAGGGGCTTCCTCGTCCCCGCACCGGAGAGTCCGAGCCCGGGATGTGGCCGAGGTTACGGGCGGCCCCCGGGTCAAGCTGGCCGATCGGACCAGTCGCATCGACAGCAGCCGGGACGGGCCATCGACCTACTCTAAATTTTCGGAAACCCGTAAGCTGTTCGAGCAGAGCAGCCGCGAGTCGGCGGCCCTTTCCCATCAGAGCTCCCCAAAAAGGGAGAGGAAGGGCTCCCAGGATCAGCTGCTGGATGGGCTGCAGGGGATCGATGGGCCCCGCTCCAATCGAGGTAGCACCGAGTCTTTGGACAGCAGCAGCCCCAGGACGGAGTCCGTCTCTCCCACCGTTAGCCAGCTCAGCGCCGTCTTCGAAAACACCGAGCAGCAAAACCTGGCAACGGGCGAAAGCGGGCTCCTTGGCTCGTCTAAAATAACTGAAAGGCTCAACGAGGAGCAACAGCCGGATTCTAAAACATCCGCTATCCAAGGTCAATATGGGATTTATTTTGTAAACCAAGATGCTGTGGGTTTACCCAGGACACGTGAAAAGCAGCAAAACATGGCCAGCCATGCGACATTTCCATCGGAGACCGTAAAAACAGACGCTTTTTTGAAGCAGAGCAGTGCTGTGGATGTAAGGCAGGTTAGACCTGGGGTCGATGAAGGTCTAGACCATCATGATAACTTGGGGAGTCACACAAATATTGGTATGGACGTGAAGCAGTCCAGTGTTGCCTCAGACGTATTAAAAAACAGTACTGTCGCAGCTGGAAGAGCTTCGGGTAAACGAGGTTCAACAGCAAGTGAAAATTCCTCGGAGGAAAGTACAACTGAACATTCTGGGACTCCAGCCATAAGTCGATCAGCTGACAAAACTGACGGGAAGGAATATCCCGAAACAGAATCTAAAGTTCAAAATGTGGAGCCTGAGGGCTGCAGTGTGGAATCAGGAGATGATGCTGTTTGGGAGCACACTTATGAGGACTCAGAGGAGCAAGTGGATAGCGATGAAAATAATTATGAACCAATTGTGGAATGTACAGAAGTAACAGGGTTGTCCGATGAAGATAATATTCCAACCAAGAGGAAAGTTAAGTTCAGCACTGCTCCCATAAAAGTAAGTTAATCATTAATGTATTACAATGGCCGAGCATGTTATGGCACCTTAAATAAACCTGTAATGACAAAGTGCGTAAGTTTTAGAAATACAGTTGACGTACAGTATCTTAAAAACTGTGGAATAACTAATTTTATCTACAATGACTTTTTAACCAGACGTGTGGTGTTATTTTTGGCTTAAAAAAACTGAATTGAATTAGGTTTATGTACAGATGCCGTCAGAGCTGATGTAAAGACACCGTTGGATTATTTTCAATGCAGTTATTGAGTATTGAAGCGAATGGTTGTTTTTCAATTAATATGATGTCCGTTTCGCAGCGACAGAAGTGACAGACAGTCAGGTCAAGACGGAAATCATGTTACATTTATGTTGTAGAATGTTTTAAATGGCAAATCACAAGATCCTAACATGGATTGGAAATACAGACCCCTCCCTTCGGGATATGATTTACTTGTTGGTTGTGCCTTTGAAAACATTTCCTGAAGTATATTGAATGCACCCGCTTGATGCATGGCTAAAACATAATTTTCTTACTTGCAAATAATATATGGATGCGTTTTTTATTTTTCCCCGCAAACACGAGTGGATAATTCCTCTCAGGAAAAGTAACATTCAGGGTTCGCTGCTTGAGCCGCTCAGCCCATACAGTCCCGAGTGCGTAGCATAGCAACTGCACTTGCTGCTACGGAAGCAAACGGAAACATCAGTGTTGACAATAAATTTAAAGCCACTGTAATTACTGTTCATAAAATGAGAATTCTGGCAGTGCGACCGGAAACGAGCCAAAAAGGAACTCCCAGACGCGCAGAGGATAAAACAAGCTTAAACTGACCACTATCTTCAACCTCAAGTAACATCTGCGTGAATTAACAAATATGTCTAAAATCTGGTCTAGCCCTAAACGTTTACCTGCACTAAATTGCTAATTGTATACTTAGCTCTAAAAATATGAAATTTAAAAAATTAGTGTCAGCTTCTCACATTGCACCCAATAACTTGCATTTATATGACTCCTGTAGCTGATAAATTACAGACCAAAATAGAAGCAAAAAATGGAAAAGGAAATACTTTAATTTCTGTTATATCTTTCATAGAAACATAGAAAAATAGAAGCAGGAGTAGGTCATTTGGCCCATCCAACCTGCTCCGCCATTCAATATGATCATGGCTGATCCTCTATCTCAACGCCATATTCCTGCTCTCTCCCATATCCCTTGATGCCTTTAGAGTCTTTCACGACCACAGGGTGTTCAAATGCTTTATAGCCAATTAAGTACTTTGAAGTGTCGTCACTATGTGAACGTAGGAATCGTGGCAGCCAATTTACACACAGCAAGCTCCCACAAGCAGCAGTTTGATAATGAGTGGATAACCTGTTCCTTCGTGATGCTGTTGAGGCATAAATATTGGCTAGGACACCAGTTTAATTATCCTACTCTTCTTCAAAATAGTTGCATGGGATCTTTTTCATCCATATGAGAGGGTGGGGTGGTAGTAGGGGGAACTCAGTTTAACATCTTACCTGAAAGACGGCATCCCCAACAGTGAAGCTGTTCCTCAATAATACACTGGAGTGTCAGCTTTGGTTTTTGTGCCCAGGTCTTGGAGTGGGCTTGAACCCGCAACCTTGTGATTCAGAGGTGAGAGGGTTTCCCATACAGGCAGTATGTTGAACACAATGAAAGGCTTGTATTTATATGGTGCCCAAAGGGCTTTACAGTGAAGGACTTTGAACCTGCAATTGCTGTTGTAATATTGGAAATGCAGCAGCCAGTTTGCACACAGCAAGCACCCACAAACAGTTATGTGATGAAGCAAGATAATGAAAAGAGCAGACAAATGCTTGGTCAAAGAGGTGGGTTTCAAGGAGGGCCTTAAAAATGGATACAGAGAGAGGTAAGGAGAGGTTTAGAGGGTCATAGGGAGGGAACTTCGGAATGTTGAGCCTAGACAATTGAAGGCACAGTCTCAAATGGTTGGACAAAATGAAGGGAGAAATGCAAAAGGCCTGAGTCCATGGAATGGTGAGTTGCAGTGTGGATGTAGGGCTGGAGATTGTTGTAGAGATAGGGAAGAGCAAGACCATGACAAGATTTTAATATGAAATTGACAGTCTTAGATTGGAGACATTGGTGGATTGTGAGTCAATATAAGTTAATAAGGGCTGGGATGACAGGTCAGCTGGACTTGGTTCAGTATAGGATATGTGAAACAGAATTTTGCATGAGCTGCCTTGTTGGATGAGGTTTGGGATACTCTAGTATGGAGGTGACAAGGCATGATTGAGGGGTTCAGTGAAGGAAGGGCTGAGACAAGAGTGAAGGCGAACAATGCTATAGAGATGGAAATAGGTAGTCTTTGTGATAGCAATATTGAGTCAGAAACTCAGCTGAGGGTTGAATAGGATGTCAAAATAACAAACAGCCTGGTTCAGCCTAAGGCACTGGCTGGGGAGGGCAGGAGTGGTGGTGGAATCAGAAATGAATGTATTGAGTTTTGGCTGAAGCCGAAGGGTGATGACTTCAATCTTGCCAATATTTAACTAGAAGAAACTGTAGCTTATCTGTGATTCTGAAGTAGATTGACAACAGAGAGTGGAGAGGTAGAGCTGAATTTTGTCAGTGTACATGTACAGGTTCAACCTGTATGATTTTGTTGCCGTAGTGAGGAAATGAGGGAGACTAAAATTGGATCCTTGGGGGCTTCCTGAGCTAACAGTGTGGAGTTGCAAATGGAAGCCATTTCAGAAATGGTCTGGCTTTGATAGGGTAGCTAAGAGTTGAACAACGTTAAAGCAATCCTTCTGAATGGGATAACAGGAAAAATTTTGGACAAAGTTGGTTTGATCCACTATGTCAAAGACTGCAAGGAGATTCAGTAGGGTGTGGAGGGATGATGCATTATCGAATTACATACAGTTTATTTATTTTTATTCATTTATAGGATGTGGGCTTCGCTGGCTGGGCCAGCATTTATTGCCCATCCCTAGTTACCCTTGAGAAGGTGGTGGTGAGCTGACTTCTTGAACCGCTGCAGTCCATGTGGGTACACCCACGGTGTTGTTAGGAAGACAGTTCCAGGATTTTGACTCAACGATACTGAAGGAATGGCAATATATTTCCAAGTCAGGATGGTGAGTGACTTGGAGGGGAACTTCTAGGTGGTGGTGTTCCTATCTATCTGCCGCCCTTGTCCTTCTAGATGGTAGTGGTTGTGGGTTTGGAAGGTGCTGTCGAAGAAACCTTGGTGAATTCCTGTAGTGCATCTTGTAGATGGTAAACACTGTTGCTACTGTGTGTGGCTGGTGGAGGGAGTGAGTGTCAAGCTTCTTTAGTGTTGTGGGAGTGGCAAGCGGGGAGTATTCCTTCACTCTCCTGACTTGTGCCTTGTAGATGGTGGACAGGCTTTGGGGATTCAGGAGGTAAGTTGTTTGTCGCAGGATTCCTAGCCTCTGACCTGCTCTTGTAGCCACAGTATTTATATGGCTAGCCCAGTTCAGTTTCTTGTCAATGGTGACCTCCAGGATGTTGATAGTGGGGGACTCAGTAATGGTAATCCCATCGAACGTCAAGGGGTAATGGTTAGATTCTCCCTTGTTGGAGATGGTCATTGCCTGGCACTTGTGTGGTGTGAAAGTTACTTGCCACTTGTCGGCCCAAGGCTGGATATTGTCCAGGCCTTGCTGCGTTTGGACATGGACTGCTCCGGTATTTGAGGAGTCATGTATTGTGCAATCATCAGCGAACATCCCCACTTCTGACCTTATGATGGAAGGAAGATCGTTGATGAAACAGCTGAAGATGGTGGGTCGAGAACTGCCTTAAGGAACTCCTGCTGTGATGTCCTGGAGTTGAAGGGGCTGGCCTCCAACAACCGCAACTATCTTCCTTTGTGCTAGGTATGACTCCAGCCAGTGAAGAATTTTCCTCTTGATTCCCATTGACTCCAGTTTTGTTAGGGCTTCTTGATACCACACTCTATCAAAGCGGCCTTGATGTCAAGGGCACTTGCTCTCGCCTGACCTCGGGAGCTCATCTCTTTTGTCCACATTTGAACCAAGGCTGAAATTAGGTCAGGAGCTGAGTGACCCTGGCGGAACTCAGACTATGCGTCAGTAGCAAGTTATTGCTAAGCAAGTGCCGCTTGATAGCTCTGTTGATGACCCCTTCCATTACTTTACTGAGGATGGAGAGTACACTGATGGGGTGGTAATTGGCTGGGTTGGATTTGTCCTGCTTTTTGTGTACAGGACATACCTGGGCAATTTTCCACATAGCTGGGTAGATGGCAGTGCTATAGTTGTACTGGAACAGCTTGGCTGGGGCGTGGCAAGATCTGGAGCTCAAGTCTTCAGTACTCTTGCTGAAATATTGTCAGGCCTCATAGCCTTTGCAGTATCCAGTGCCTTCAGCTGTTTCTTGCTATCACATGGAGTGAATCGAATTGGCTGAAGACTGGCATCTGTGATGCTGGGGACCTCCATAGCAGGCTGAGATGGATCATCCGCTTGGCACTTCTGGCTGAAGGTTGTTCCAAATGCTTCAGCCTCATCTTTTGCACTGATGTGCTGGCTCCTCCATCATTGAGATTGGGCATATTTGTGGAGCCTCCTCCTCTAGTGAGTTGTTTAATTGTCCACCATCATTCACGGCTGGATCTAACAGGACTGCAGAGCTTAGATCTGATCCATTGATTGTGGGATTGCTTTGCTCTGTCTATCACTTGCTACTTATGCTATTTGGCATGCAAGTAGTCCTGTGTTATAGCTTTATTAGGTTGACATCTCATTTTTAGATATGTCTGGTGCTGTTCCTGGCATGCCCCCTTGCACTCTTCATTGAATTAGGGTTGACCCCTTGGCCTGATGGTAATAGTAGAGTGGGGGATATGCCTTGCCACGAGGTTACAGATTGTGTTTGAGTACAATTCTGCTGCTGCTTATGACCCACAGCACTTCATGGATGCCCAGTCTTGAGTTGCTAGATCTAAATTTTGTGATATTGGTATTGTTTTGGGGGTGGTAGTGTGGGCACGCAAATCTCATTGGAGGGATTCAGGTGGGGTGTCAAGAGAGCTGTGCACAAACCTGAGAGGCAGCAGCACGTTTAAGCATATTGCAGAGGAAAAGGTAGCTGGATTTGGGATGGCAGTGAACAGAGAGTTTAAAGGATTTTTTGAGGAGAGTGTGGAGTGTGGCAATGATGGTTTTAAAATGGAGAGGAATTGTGGATTTTTGAAAATATCAGCCAACATGGAGGGTGGTCAGAAGTTTAATGGGATTGAGGTTTGAAGGAGCAGGAAGTGTATCCAATGGATAATGAGCTTAGACTTGGCAAAAAGCTAGAGAGGAATGGGTGGGTGAGGTTGGGCTAGGGCAAGGTGAGAATTAGGAGGATATTTGGTTTGGTGGACAATGGTAAGGGGGAAGCATCATCCATGGCCATCCCTAGATCTGAGGATGATGTCTTCTCAGATGATTCTTGACTCGCAGATCTTTGAGTATATGGGGCAAAATGTCCTTCAAGATTGTGGGATTCTGGAGTGCAGGATTTGCTTCCTTTTCTTTCCTTCTCTGCCATTGCACTGCCTCATCATTGACATTGGGACTCAACGTGTGAAGCAGCTTGATGGACAAGTTGTCACTATTCTGAATGGTTGGCAGTAAGATCCTCCCAGTCATTAATGTCAATGCTGCCAGGCTTCAAGGAGAATTTCAGAGTGTCTTTTAAGTGTTTTCTTTATCCTGGAACATTGGCCATCTGAGAGTTAAGAAAACATGGCAGGGAAGATGTACACTGTGTCCAGTCCATCAAAGTTGATTTTGCAGGAGTTTTTCCTGAATGTTTGTCGAGCTAGCTTCAGCTGGTTTGTTCAACTGTGCTCTGGAGGATGCAGCAGAGGCATTGCTGATGGAATTTCTCTAGCACTCTTATGTGTCACTGATGCACAGTCCATGTCTCATTGCAGTACAAGAGTGTGGTGACGATAACTGCTTTGTACACTGACTTTTGTTGACTTGTGAAAGACTTTGTCAAACACTTGCTGCTGTGGTTTGTAGAAGGCAGAGCTGGGGCAGCTGATCTGGTATTGGATCTCCTCGTCAAAGGGGCCTTTTGAGAGAGGTGGCTACCAAGGTATAGGAAGTGCTCAACATATTCCAGAATCTCTTGTTCAACATATATTAAGATGGAATATTTAGCTGACCAGGTGTAGGTTATGAGTTTTGTTTTAGCAACATTTATGGACAGGCTGAGTTTCTTGTATGCAGAATTGAAGAGATTGAGAGTGGTTTACACATCTGGAGCAGAGTGGGCAATGACACTGCAGTTATCCGCAAACTGTGGATCACTCATATATCTGGTCAGTTTAGTTTTGGTATGGAAGTGACGGGGGTTCAGGAGTTTTCCATCTAGATGGTATTTAATACTGACACCAGAGGGCAGTTGATCTTTGATTAGGTGAATAGCCACTGTCAGGTAGATTGTAAATAGTGTTGGGATTATCGTGCCCTATCAAGCCTTCTTGACCTCAGTCTGGATTTTGAAGGCACCTGTTTCAGATCTTCTGCTCTAGACAGATGTAGTCATATCATCAGAGGCAATTGCAGGATTGTGATGAAGTTTTTTGGACGTCCAAATCTTTGGAGCACAATCCACACAGCCTCGTGATTTTCTGAGTCAAATTATTTAATCAGTTCAATGAATGCAATGAAGAATTCCTGGTGGTGTTCTCAACATTTTTTTGATCTTTCTGGCAAAAAGATCATGTCGGAACTTCCTAGAGTGAGTTACTGTAGCAACTGCATCTGCAATTGTATCACATTCCTGGTGCTAGGTTCCATCTGATTGGCAATTTCACTGCAGAAGGGGGAAGCAACAGACACCTGAATAGATGGTCTCTATCCTACCAACAAATAAGTCCACAAACTTCCTATGCTTTTATATCTTCATTTTAGTAATAGAAACAAAATCTTTTCCACCTGTTTTCTATTGGAATAGTAACAAAGGCCACCAATTAATAGTTTCCATAGAAATATGAATGTAGTGAATTCTCAACACAGTGATTCGCATCCTATGATTCAATATAATAGAGTTTTCACTATTCAGTAGCTGTAAATCAGTGAGGATAACATCCAGAATTAACATATCCTTTTTAAAGCAACTCTATGCAACTTGTGGCCAATGGCAATGAACCAAATTCAGTCCGTAATCTTAATATTTTACCTTGTGGTTCCTTTGGGAGTTTGTCCTCAAGGAAGACTTGGTTGAGTGTTTTGAACATCCCTGTCCCAGAGAAGTAGAAAGCTGTTTCTTATTTGGTTATATATTGCCACATCACTATTGTATAGATGGGCCAGTGAGGAAGCAGTCTATTCACCCAGGGAATTTAAGATGTATGAAACAGGATAACATCATGAGTCAGCAGGTGCAGTAAGGGCTTGAAAAAAGCAGTGCCCATAATGTGGTGCAACAAACCAGACAGAAGGTGAGGTTGCAGAAGGTCAGGGCATATGTGAAGAAGCACAAAGGGGATGGGATGGTAGGAGCAGCATGTTGATTTTTAATATATGTTGGACACAGCTTCTTTGTTTATAGTAGGCGTAGATTTTTATCGGCTTACTTAATGGTTATGCTATATGGGTCTGGTTCCATGTTACAAAAAAGTGGAAGCAGGGTATAAATTTATAAGCTTAGATTCTTTGGTAATGAAGCTGGGGGATGGTGGTGGGGATGGAGAGCATGATCTCCCCTGTTGCATGGAGTGTATTGCACACCAGTTGAGGCAACTTGCAAGCTTCTTTCACAACGTAGCAAGATACTTCTTGTTGATGAGAATTTCATTAGGATTGCTGGTCAAATACTTCCCAAACACATACTTCAATCCTCTGTGCTTGTTGATGTGAGGTTGCTCTGACATTATGATCTGTTAGGCATCTGTGGAGATGTTCCATAATCAACTATGGGCTATTTATCTCAGCAAGTTTATCTGCTACAGGGCTTCCATATCGGCTACAGGGCTTTCAAATCTGCCTGTGTTTGAATTCCAGTGGAACCTGCATTAGTCTACAATTTTATATTCACAGGTATGATTTGAAGGCTGTTACCATCACTTGATACCTGGTAACGTTCTGTCCCTAGGATGCCAACAACAACAGTAGCTGATAGTGGAAATAGATGATCTTTGATTAGGAGAATTCTTAGAACCATTTCGAATAGAATAAGTCATTTGGCCCATCATGTCTTTGCTGACTCTTTTCTAGAGCAGCCCAAAATTAATCTTGCTATCCTATTCTTCCCCCATGGTCTCCTTTGCTTCAGATATTTATTCCAGTTTTGTTTAAAAGATGCAGGGATGGGTGGAAGTTCAACTCTAGTGACCTAAGGCATTTTTGTACGTATGAAGCATTATCCATTTCACATCATGATAATTAAGAAATGCCAGATTTTGTTAGAAAAGCATGTTCGAAATGTTTTCGCAAGGAGACCAGACTCCGCTGTATCTGATGTCATATTTACATTTATTAAGAGCAATTTAAAGTGCAGCAGTACTGGAGTGTGTAGGAATGGCTGAAGTGCTGTGCTTGTGGGTGTACGCCAAGGCCTGGAGTGTTCTGATTAGCTAAGGCAGGTGTTACATATGCTGATACTGCTTGTTGAGTGCAGTGTGAAAAAATGTATTGCCATGCATCTAATCAATGTTAGAAACTCTACCGGGTGTTTTCTATGAAGCAGTTCTTTTGGTGCCTTCATTCTTTGCACAGTTCTTGGAAACTTTGTATGCTATGGGAAAGTCTGGTTTCTCTGCGAAGTTTTACAATGATGACAATTTTCAGTCCTATCTGGTGAGGCTTTATTTTGATTCTTTTTTTATTGTACAGCAAATTTTATTTACTGAACATTTCTGAGCTATTATTTGGATGCAATATATTAGTATCATGTATTCTCTCTTTCTTGTGGAACCTCTTGGATCTTTTTACTGCATACAAATTTAGCTTTCTGAAGTTAATCATTTTATGTTAAATGATTAAACGTGGAAATGAAGCATAGATATTGTCTTTGGGAAATAGCAGTATGTTGCCTGTAGATTCAAAATGTTTCCAAATTCTGTGAATCTTGTGGACTACACCAATTGGAATTGCTTCCCATAGAAGTTTCTTGTAGTAATACTGGATTTACTTTTCATAACCAGCATATTTCGACATGAGTTGGGTTTCCAGAATTAATCCTTATCTCTCAGCTGTTGTACCTTTTCCAGATATCTTTACCACTTCAAGCAGTTTTGTGACCACTTGGCACATGTCTAGATCTCTGTAGAATAAGTAGTTGCTTAAATTGTTTACCCCAGTGCTTGGTTTATGAGATAACACCTATATCTGCTGGATCTATGTTATAACTGGACAGAGGTTACATAATCCTGTCAAACAGATGCATAGGATGGACTGCAGTGAAGAGACATCACCTGAAGATGGGCACAAGTCTCAAGTTTTCTGGTCCCAGCTTGAGAAAAATGGAATTACTGGTAGCACAGTGATGTACAATACTTTTATGCTGTCAATTTCAGCACACATTTGAGCCTGTACTGAATTTGCCTAGGAATCAAGCTCTTTTGGAGCTGAAATGGTAACTGTTTAAGGGACTACTTTCTCCTGCTACAACTTCATAACCCCCTCTGCTCCTGGATCACCCAAAGGGATAGACACTAAAACCTATGGTGAATATTTGCATTCAGTGCCTGCATTAATAAAAAATACCCATGTTTAAATTCTTAGTTGGTTTCATTTATTATCTGCTGAATAGGTTCTGAATTGTTAAAAAGGCATTGATTAATTTCGCTGGGGAGTTTTCAGGCAACCGCATTTTGAGTAGAGCAGCCTGATCTGATAGAGAGTGCCATGGTAGCTGATAAACTCATGTGGTTTCTGATTTTGTGTATTTAGAGCATATAATTTTAAAATTTATTGGAAAATTAAGAGTGGTAGATGTAATTGGTGACGAGTGTGCCACTTTATATAGAATTTCACAAGTTGAATCTGGAATCCTGTTTACTCAAAAGAGCAGTGCACTTAATTTTGAGAGTGGATACTCATAATTAGAAACTGTTGTTCTGTGCATTATTTTCCTTATTGACCACAGTGGAAGCTATAGATATATATTTTTTATAAAATCATTATATATCTTTGGAATACTTCAAATGTTACACTTCTATTATAGGCAATTGTTCTTATGTCTCAATAGGAAAACTTTGTTTGCATAATAAATTATCATACATTATTGTATTCTCAACTATGAAGAAAGATGGCTTAAATTGCTGAGGGAAAGCTTGTAAACTGGTCCGCTTCTGAAGATTTTTGTATTATAAATGGAGCAAGGAAAGATTTCTTAGTGAAAATATACAATATTTGTGCTAAAGGTCATCATTTTTAATGGTGCCAAAGATTATGTGGTATTTTAATAAATGTGTTTGCCTTATTTATCTCACTGTTCTTTGGAATAAAATGATTATTCTTTAGGAACTTCTGTAAGCCTTGTTTTAAAACTAAGAGTTCATTCATGCATTCAGATCTATCTTTTTCAAGAACTCGCTGCAATTACTGTAGTAGGTTGCTTAAAAAGTAACAGTGAAAATATGTTGAATGCATAAGCATGCAAAAGTTACTCTGTGGCAGCGTATGATTTCTTAAGATAAGTTACATATGATCACCGTAGAATGCCTTTATATATTTTAACTATATTTAAATTCTTAGGGTAGTGAATGGCTTTGTGTTTATCATGACCCATTATTGTCTGTAAATTCAATTATCTCCATCTGAGAAAATATTTTGTAAAGGGAGAGTTTTGGAATTCCTTGATTGAAAGAGTTAAAATTTGATGCCATTTTGTACAAAAATTGTAACTGTTTCCACAGATTAGAATCAGGTGAACTGAACTCACTGCAGTATATGGTAATTTGAAAGCTTGGTCTGTGACAATATTTCAAAGCACAAAGCTTTGCCAGGAGTTTATTTGGCTTTTGCGGTATTCTGTAAAGAACTTCTGCACATCCCATCAGCTGCATTTGTCATTAAATTGGATCTTGTTTGTTGTTTACAGCTTGTTTTGCTGCAGGTTTCAATTTAGTTAGCCAATATTAGCTTGTCTCAGTAGGCAGTGGTTGAGCGAAGAATTTTCCTAGGCAAGTGGCGATGGGACCTGGTGTGTGTGTGGGTGGGTAAAGTCCCCGAAATTGATCAGGATCAGACGTCATCCTGCCCTCTTCCAACTTTCCCCAGGGAGGGTTCCAAGTCCAGTGGGAAAGTAATTGGGGCAATTAATAAGGCAATTAAGAGCCTTTTTAACCCTGGATGCCTTCTTTCCCAACAGTGCATACACTCCATGCTGTGTCTGCGCCTTGCCAGGGTCACAGAGGTGAATGCACATGGGAAGAGCTTCAGTGAAACTGACAAGCTGGAAAGGCTTTGATAAGTTTTACTGAAGAGCTCCAGACATGGCCAGGTGAGAGACTGCTGTTGAAAGCAACCTTTTGCTCAGAGTGCAATCATTGCCTTGACAGGTGATTTCCAACTTTTTGGAAAATACTCATATTCAGATGCACTTCTCTGTTGCCAGCCTTCAACACAGCATTGCAGCTTATGCGGCTGCAACTTGTACCTCTACTGAGGGGCAAGAGCAGAAGCCACACCACTGCCAACAGCTCCAGCAGCAGCACCAGCTGTCTTCTCCTCAGCCGCATGTCCCTCCACAGGTCAGAGGCAATGGACATTGAGACGCTGCTGGAGGAGGCGAGACCCCAAACCCAGGGTCTGCAGGCAGTGGATCCGTTCTTTGTGTCTGAACCTCAGTGCTTTAGGGCTGCCAGCTGACTCGAGCTGTCACAGCTGGTTGCTGTTGGCACCTGTAGCCGACTGGAACAGGAAGTTTTCTGATTGACGTCAACTCTATCCCTAATCAACACCAGCAAAAAAGTTAATTAGTCAGTCATCTCATTTCATTTGCACTTCAAGATAATTTTATGTAAATGTTTTAAAATGTTTCTGATACTCAATTAGGTGCTGTCTAATTGACTGTACTTTCATTCTTTCAATTTCCTGTACTAATGTTCAACCAAGCCCAAAAACTTATTTGGGACATGGGTTGCATGGGGAGGCAAGAAGAATGGTGAGAGAGATTGGAGAGTGCTTGGTCCAACAAACTGGTGACCCACTCTCTAGAATTCATTCATGCAAATTAAAAAGTAATTTGACATTTCTCAATTCACTGATTCATTCCCTCATATGCCTTATAGACATTTTGGTAGTTACTGCTGAAATAAGGATCTAGGGCAGTGGGGTTGGGCGTGGCCGTGTGTTAGCTTTCCCATTCTTCTTTAATGAGTAAAGCATGTTCTACATAGTGTGTCAAAATGTTAAATGCCATAACTTTTCTCCCCAGCTCCTGCTAATGGTTGTTGTTGAATTTTGCAGCAGCCAGTAATCTTAGTTTAGACTGGATTTCTCTCATGTTGTTCATGACTTGGAACTCATTTTAATTCTAAAGCTTCTTTTTGTTATTACTTTTGATTGAACCAGTGCATCACGGGGAGGCGGTGGCGTAATGGTATTCTCACTGAACTGGAAATCCAAAGACCCAGGGTAATGCTGCAGGAACCTGGGTTCGAATCCCACCACAGCAGATGATGGAATCTGAATTCATTAAATATCTGGAATTAGAAGTCTAGTGATGATCATGAAACTATTGTCGATTGTCATAAAAACCCATCTGGTTCACTAATGTCCTTTAGAGAAGGAAATCTGCTGTCCTCACCTGGTCTGGCCTACTCCAGACCCACAGCAATGTGGTTGACTCATTTAAAAAAAAAAATGCACTCTGAATAAGGACAATTAGGGATGGGCAATAAATGCTGACCTAGCCAGCGACGCCCATGATCCCACAAATGAATAATTTTTTAAAAAGCTACTTTTCATAGAATCATAGAAATTTATGGCACAGAAGGAGACCATTGGCCCATTGTGTCTGTGCTGGCAAAAACAGAGCCATCTGGCTGAATCTCACCTTCCCGCTCTTGATTCGTAGCCCTGTAGGTTACATTTCACAAGTGCATATCCATTGTTTTTAAATATGATGAGGGCTTCTGCCTCTACACCCTTTTCACGCAGTGCGTTCCTGATTCCCACCACCCAAAGGGTGAAAAAATTTCTCCTCAACTCCTCCCCTTTAATCCTTCTACCAGCTTGTCCTCATGGCTAATACTTTCCAGTCCTGGCAACATTTTGGTAACTTTCCTCTGTGCTGTCTCTTGTGCGATCACATCCTCCCTGTAATGTGATGAGCAGAATTGTATGTAGTACTCTAAGCTGTGACTTAACTAGTGTTTTATACTGTTCTAGTATAATCTACCTGCTCTTATATTTTATGCCTTGTCTAATAAAGGGAAGTATCCTATTTATCTTCTTAACCATCTTATTTACCAGTCCTGCTACCTTCAGGGGCCTGTGGACATGCACTCCAAGATCCCTCTGCTCCTCTACGCTTCTCAGTATCCTATCTTTTATTATGTATTTCCTTGCCTTGTTTGTGCCCCCAAATGCATTATCTCTCACTTCTCTGGATTGAATTCCATTTGCCATTTTTCTGCCTACCTGGCCTTGATATCTTCCTGCTATCTGCAGCTTTCTTCCTTGCCATCAGCTATATGACCGATTTTTGTATCATCTGCAAATTTCTTAATCATGCTCCCTATATTTAAGTATAAATCATTGATGTATGCCATGAAAAGCAAGGGACCTAGCACTAAGTCCATCTAGAAATAGACAAGAACACCTGTCCAACATTATTGTTTGCTTCCTGTCACTGAGCCAATTTTGGTTCCAACTTGCCATTTTCCCTTCGATCTCATGGGATTTTACTTTTCTGATCAGCCTGAGATGTGGGTCCTTGTGAAAGTCCTTGCTGAATTCTAAGTAGACGACAACAAATGTGCTATCTTCATTGACTCGCCTTGTTATCTCAAAAAATCCAACCAAATTAATCAGATGTGACCTTCCCTTAACAAACCCATGCTTAATCTGTGCCTTTCGAAATCACAAATAATATTATCCCTCTAATTTTTTTCCAAAAATTAGCCCACCACAGACATTATCCCTTTCTCTGTTTTTTAGCGGTACAATATTATAAGCCCTTCAATCCTCAGGCACCATGCCTGTAGCCAGAGATGATTGAAAAATAGTCAAGGCCTCTGTTGGTTTCTCCCTTGCTTCTCTCAATAGCCTGGGATACATTTCGCCTAAACCTGGCAATTTATCCACTATTGAAGATACTGAACTCCTTAACATTTGCTCTCTTGCTATGTTTATCCTGTCCAATTTCACTGTCGTCCTCCCTAACCACAGTGTCTCCATCGCCGCATCATTTGTGAAGATAGATGCAGAGTACTATAAACCGTGGTACATAACTTGACATGGCATATAAGTTGACTCAATTTTTTCGGCCCCAAAAATCATGTTTTTGCATATATTCGATGTCCTCCGCCCCCATCCCCCTTTTCAACTGTGGCATGCTATACTCACATTAGTGGTCAGTCTCAACTTTTCATCCCACAAATGCATGTTCTACTTACTGGTACACTATAATTGGATGCAAGGGATCAAGAAAGGCAATATAGGCTGTGCTGTGAACATGTGTGGGAGTTTAAGACAAGCCCATCTGTGCGGATGCCAAAGACATTTAAAAATGGTGACCACTTACACCCATGCCAGCAGTTCACTTTTATACTCGGTGTAGAAGTCGACCCCCATTTCTGGAGGGATTTTTCGAGGCTTCAAAGGTCAACCTATATGCTAACATCTACGATGTACTTGAAGAACCACGAAAGTTACCTTTTTAGTCTCTGTTAGGCCCTACCTTTTCCTTAGTTATAATCTGGCTTTTTATGCATTTGTAAAACATGTTTTGGTTTTTCTTGATTTTACTTCCCAGTATTTTTTCATGCCCTCCCTTTACTTACCTTTTTCATCTTTTCACTTAGTGCAGAAAGCATACAAGGAGTATAGGATTAAGCTTTCGATATCTGACATAAGCTTTCCTTTTTTTGCCTTTTCCTACCCTACGTGCCTCTTGACATCCATAGGGCTCTCGATTTAGGACTCTCATCATTTTTTGTATGATATTTGTCCTGAAAACTCTTACCATCTCATCCTTGAATGTCTCCCATTGTTCTGTCACAGATTTATCTTCAAGCAGTTGTTTCCAGCCTATTTTCATCTTGGTAAAATTGACCTTCCTACAATCACAAATTTCACTCCGGGTTTATCCTTGTCCTTTGCTAAACCTAACTAAATTATTACCACTTTTAGGAAATAGAGATAGTTTAGGTAATTTGTATTTGTGGCTGTTAGGAATAAGCTGTAGCTTTTAGCTTTAGGTTTAATGTATGTTTTTCTATTTGTGGGTTAAAAGGTGAAACCTGGGTCTAATTTCTTTTTAGAGCAGAGACAGCCAGTCTAAAACAAAAACAAAAATAAAAATATCTGGAAAAACTCAGCAGGTCTGACAGCATCTGCGGAGAGGAACACAGTTAACTTTTCGTGTCCGTATGACTCTTCAACAGAACTAAGGAAAAATAGAAGAGAGGTGAAATATAAGCGGGTTTAAGGGGGGATGGGACAAGTAGAGCTGGATAGAGGGCCAGTGATAGGTGGAGATAGCCAGAAGATGTCAAAGACAAAAGGACAAAGAGCTGTTGAAGGTGGTGATATTATCTAAGGAATGTGCTAATAGGTGACATTAAGGGTAGAAAGCACGACGAGCAAGGTACAGATAGGCCTAGTAGTGATGGGGTGGGGGGAAGGGATTGAAAGCTTTGTTTGTGCACCTGCATTCTAATGAGATTTTACGATTCTTGAAAGGAGGTAAAGCAAACACAAAGTAGAAAAAACTGCTGTTGCCTAGCAACAGAAGGCCCCACAGAGACAGAAAAGTAGTTTCAGTTTAGTTTGAGTGCAGTTGGTCAAGGTTGAAAGGAGTTGCCAGCAGAAGCAGCATAAGAGAGGGACAGATAGCAAATTCCAAAATAACATTAGAAACAGTGGCCAGCAGAAGCAAGGTAGGAGAGGGAACTGCAAGGAACACTTTGGTAGGAAGAATAGAGGCATAGACTATTTTCTAAATGGAGAGAGAATTCAGAAATCTGGAGTGCAAAGGGACTTGGGAGTCCTAGTCCAGGGTTCTCTTAAGGTTAACTTGCAGCTTGAGTCGGTAGTTAGGAAGGCAAATGCAATGTTGGCATTTATTTCGAGAGGACTAGAATATAAAAGCAGGGATGTGCTGCTGAGCCTTTATAAGGCTGTGGTCAGACCACATTTAGAATATTGTGAGCAATTTTGGGCCCCGTATCTCAGGAAGGATGTTCTGGCCCTGGAGGGGGTCCAGAGGAGGTTCGCGAGAATGATCCCAGGAATGAAAGGCTTAACATATGAGGAACGTTTGAGGACTTTGGGTCTATACTCGATGGAGTTTAGAAGGATGAGGGGGGATCTGATTGAAACTTACAGAATACTGAAAGGCCTGGATAGAGTGGACGTGGGAAGATGTTTCCATTAGTAGGAGAGACTAGGACCTGAGGGCACAGCCTCAGAGTAAAGGGAAGACCTTTTAGAACAGAGATGAGGAGAAAGTTCTTGAGCCAGAGATTGGTGAATCTGTGGAATTCATTGCCACAGAAACTGTGGAGGCCAGGTCATTGAGTGTATTTCAGACCGAGATAGATAGTTTCTTGATTGGTAAGGGGATCAAAGGTTACGGGGAGCAGGTGGAAGAATGGGGTTGAGAAACTTATCAGCCATGATTGAATGGTGGAGCAGATTCGAAGGGCCGAATGGCCTAATTTCTGCTCCTATGTCTTATGGTCTTATAGAACAGTTTCTAAAAACCAAAGAAGAAAGTCCCCAAAACCAGGGAGTGGAACAGGAAAGGTCCCAAGAGCACAGTTAAGTTAAAGGTCAAGGACAAGAACCTGGAAAAGGTCCTGTTAAGTGAAGTTAAGAGTGAGAGGCATTGAAAGGGAGAAAGCTTCAGGATGCAGATATAAAGCAATATAGACTTGCGAGAAGGCAGAAGATCCCGGGAGACAGCTGAAAGTCTGTAACTCTTTACTATGGGCATGTGAAGCAGTGGTATTCTGTTGGCATGGCTGAGCACTTGAGAGAGTGTGCATAGGAGGAAACTTGAATGCTCATGGTGATCCAGGGGAGATGAACATAGGAAGGAGAGTTTGAAACCCTGGAGGTGGACCCTTGTGGAAGGCATCTGAATAAGTGTTGTTTGGGAAAAATTCCAAAGCGAGTTCTTCGAGAGTGGAGATTGGAAACCCTCGTGTGAAAGACGGAGTTCAGTGCAGTGGGTTGGCTTAAAGTGTGACAAGCATCTGGGGGTGGGGGAGCGTCATATCAACTGGGATGGCATCTGTCACTTGGTTTCAGAGTGTGGTGTGTCAGACCACAGGTTGCCTATTGGTTTACATGGACTGTGTACTTACTGTGAACATTAAGAGTATAAAATAACTTTTATAAGTTGTGTTATCTTACGAATCTATATATGTCTGTAAAAGTATAGTTGTCAGTAAAAGAATATTGTAATATAGTTCATCTCTTTTTTAATAAATGTTTTATTCTTTTGTTAAAAGTTAATCAGCTGACTCCTGTGACTCTGTTCAGTTGCCACTCTCCACATATCTAAATAAAAAATAAAAGTTAGGATCTATCAAACCAGGTTCCACCCTGAGATCTGGCTTGTCCAGTAGTAACATCAGCTGGGATCATAACACCACCAAAATGCTCCCACGCTGACACCCCTTCACCTGCTCAGCTTCATTTTCTAAAACTATGTTCAGAACTGCCCTTCTCTTATTGGGCTTGCTGCATGCTGCCTAATGTATTTTAAAAATTCTGCACCCTTTATACCTTTTACACTGATTCTAACCCAGTTAGTATTAGGGTAGTTGAAAACCCCTAATTTTATTGCTCTATTGTTTTTGCACGTCTCGTCAATTGGCCTACATATCTTCTATCTCCCCCTGAGATTTTTGGGGGTACCTAAAGTACACTCCCAGAAGTGATTGCACCATTTTTTTGTTCTCTAGTTCAACCCAAATAGCCTCGTTTGATGATCTTTCTGGCATATCATTTCCTGACAGCTGTAATATTGCAACCCCCTTCTTTATATCTCATGGTCTATCTTGTTTGCTTTTGATTGGTAGTGTTTCCTTAGCAATTACATTCTTTTTTAATTTTAAGAATTGATAAAGAAATTTAAGTGAGCAATACAAACCTGCATGTGTAGTTCAAAGTTATGTTCATGAGTTAAACTTTGAGTCACCAGTAATTTAGTTACTGCTAGTAATTAATGTAAGTGGACTATACAGTTTTCTATATGCTGGATCACTAAGCACTTTAATTACTATGAGTTGGATGAGTTTTTTGATAAGAAATGCCAAAATATTTTGGGATTTTGGTAATGAAAACTTGGTAAGAAGGAGATCAGAATTTTTGCAGTTTCTCATGTTGCTGTAGATTCCAGGTTAACAATTGCAATGTGTGGTAAGGCTCGGCACAGATATTCAACACATGTACGTTTTACAGTGGTAGGCACGAAATTTAAATGTGTAGTTTTTCCAAAAACAAAGCACTGCAAATGTTGGAAACCTGAAATAAAACTGACATTGCTGGAAATACTCAGCAGATTAAGCTGTATCTGTTGACAGAGAAACAAAGTCATTGGGCTGAATCTTCTGGCTGACGTGCTGGTGGCAGAGTCCGCACGTCAGCGCTTAAAATGTTGCGTGAGCATCCCTATGTCAGCGCGTGGCATCGCGATATTTCGGTTGGCGGGCGCTATGCAGAGGGATGTACGCCCGCCATTAATTAAAGGCCTAGTTAAGGCCATTAACTCTCCAATTGACCAGGATTTTGAGGGGCCTATGCGAACTTCGGGTCGGTGCACCGGCCCAACGGGCAGGCGGATAAGTGATTTTTTTTTACAAACCTCATCCAACGGCGGGATGAGGTTTGATATCGGAATTATAAAATTGTAATAAAGTTTTTGTGTATTTCATTAACATGTCCCATCTTGTGTGACATTTTCACATGAGGGGGACATGTTAATGATTTTTAAAATTTTCTATTTTTAATGTTTCAGTGCATTTTAGCAACCTCCCTGAGGCGGCCCTTTGCCTCAAGGAGATGTGTGCTCTTTTGTGCGAATGCGCGAAAGAGCGCACTCTGGCAGTTGGGGAACTCCCCACCCCCCCCCCCCCCCCCCCCCCCCCCCCCGCCGTCTGCATAAGAAATACATCTCACTTCCCATTGGGCGGCTCGCCCACTTAAACTGGCGGTGGGGCCTGTTTCGGCGGCGGCAGCGTCTGCCCGCCGCCGAGTCGGTCGGGCCTGCCCACCCATCAAGGGCAAAATTCTGCCCAATGTTTCAGGCTGGTGATATTTTGTCAGAACATTTATTTTTCCATTTCTGCTACTGTGATGAGTTGTTCATTCAGAGATAAGAATTGTTAATTTGTTTAGACCATCAGTTTTTTTACAAGTCATTCAAGTTTATGTACAATATTTAATGCAGTACAATAAGAATTCTGCAGAAATATTTATCACAGTCTCCATTATCCATAATCTCACATAATGTGTGATGCAAGCAAACTGCATAATGAAGATCCACAGGATATTATATTCTACTCATGGCGCATGGAGAAATGGGGAGATTTCTTTGATTTTTAAATCATGAAGTCTCTTTTTAATAACTTTTGGTACATGAGTTATCACTTGAAATTTTTTCTTCAATTGAAATATTCATGCTATTACCAGATGTCAATTGCTTTTCATACCTCACTTGGGAGGTGAGGCATTATTCATTTACAGATACATTTTTAATTATTAACAAACATTGTTTGTATTTTCTTGAAAACAATCAATTTGAGGTAAAAAGCATATGTAAGTAGAGTTGTGCCCAGCAAATAACCTTAGTTCAGGAACCCATCATTTTAATTTCATAAGTTTTGTTAACTGTGAAGAATATCTACTGATTTCTTGTATCCCAGTTGAACAGCAAAGGATGCAAGATTTATGTTGCTAGGGGCATGCACCAAGCTGTTAAGTTCATAGTCCATTGGAGACAGTAAACCCTATGATTGATGGACAGAACCTCATTTATAAATTTCAGATTTGTAGATATTGGTCTAGGTTTGTACTACTAATAATGTTAGTGAAATGTTGCACTTTAAATAGATATATACCATTTCCAAGATGCACTGCAGGAGCTCACCAAGCCTCCATAGACAGCACTTTCCATAGCCACGACCACTGCCATCTAGAAGGACAAGGGCAGCAAACACGTGAAAACACCACCGCGTGGAAGTTCCCCTCCGAGCCACTCACCATCCTGATTTGGGAATATGTCGCCTTTCCTTCATGTTCAATGGGTCAAAATCCTGAAACTCCCTCCCTAACAGCAATGTTGGTTACCTACACTACACGGAATGCAATGGTTTAAGAAAGCAGCTCACCACTACTACCTTCTCAAGGGTAATTAGGGATGAGCAATAAACGCTGGCCTTGCCAGAGATGCCCACATCCCATAAATTAATACAAAAGGAATATATATGGGTTCAGTAATAAAATTGAACATGGCCTATTGATTTTTCCACTGCTATTTTATTTTCAAAAACCTCACTTTCTTCATAGGTGAAATTGAAAAGTCTAATGGTGTTCTGCTAAATGAAGACTAGGAGAATACAAGGGTTTTTTTTGATGCAGCACAGAAGGAGGCAATTCGACAAATCATGTCTGTGCAGGCTCTTTGAAAGAGCTATCCAATTAGCACTATCCCCTTGCCTTTTCCCCATAACCTGGCATCAATTAAGGAAGCTAGTTACATAACTGAATTGCTCTGTTTGACCACTAGGATCATGCTACCAAATATTGTGTGTATAGAGTGATATTCCAGTTTATGGGGAGTGTGAACTTCGTTATGGGAATGTTCTTTGGTAGTTGCTGTGATCATAACAAAAGAACTTGGAGAAAGTGATATCATTGAGCCGATTTGACATTTCACTCACTTGTAACTGACATTCACAGTCTATTCATGGAATGTAAAAAATATCCTAATGGATTTTTATCTGTTGCTTTTTCTCCTTTTCATGACTCAACTGAACTGATAAGAGTCTTCTCTGTAATCTGTGATTGGTTCCTTCTAGGGTGTGCTTACAGCAGAATCAAAGAATCACAGAATCTCACAGTGCAGAAGAGGCCCTTTGGCCCATCGAGTCTGCACCGACATGTGAGAAACACCTGACCTACCTACCTAACCCCATTTATCAGCACTTGGCCCATATCCTTGAATGTTATGATGTGTCAAGTGCTCATCCGAGGTACTTTTTAAAGGATGTGAGGCAACGCGTCTCCATCACCCTCCCAGGCAGTGCATTCCAGACCGTCGCCACCCTCTGGGTAAAAAAATTTTTCCTCACATCCCCCCTAAATCTCCTGCCCCTCACCTTGAACTTATGCCCCCTTGTGACTGACCCTTCAACTAAGGGGAACAGCTGCTCCCTATCCATCCTGTCCATGCCCCTCATAATCTGTACACCTCAATCAGGTCACCCCCTCAGTCTTCTCTGTTTCAACGAAAACAACCCAAGTCTATCCAACCTCTCTTCCTAACTTAAATGTTTCGTGTCAGGCAATCTCCTCTGCACCCCCTCCAGTGCAATCACATCCTTCCTATAATTTGGTGACCAGAACTACACACAGTGCTCCACCTGTGGCCTTACCAAGATTCTATACAACTCCAACATGATCTCCCTACATTTGTAATCTATGCCTCAAATGATAAAGGCAAGTGTCCCATATGCCTTTTTCACCACCCCACTAACATGCTCCTCTGCCTTCAGAGATCTGTGGACACGCATGTCAAGGTTCCTTTGTTCCTCAGAACTTCCTAGTGTCATGCCATTCATTGAATACTTCCTTGTCAAATTACTCCTTCCAAAGTGTATCACCTCACACTTTTCAGGGTTAAATTCCATCTGCCACTTATCTGCCTGTTTGAACATCCCACCTATATCTTCATGTAGCCCAAGACACTCAACCTCACTGTTAATCACCCGGCCAATCTTTGTGTCATCCGCAAACTTACTAATCTTACACCCTACATGGACATTTATGTCGTTTATATAATTGACAAATAATAGGGGACTGAGCACAGATCCCTGTGGTATGCCACAAGACACTGGCTTCTAGTCACTACTATTCTGTCATCACCCTCTGTCTCCTACAACTAAGCCAATTTTCAATCCACTGTATCAAATTACCCTGTATCCCATGTGCATTTGCTTTCTTTATAAGTCTCCCATGTGGGACCTTGTCAAAGGCTTTGCTGAAATCCATATATACTACATCAACTGCACTACCTGGTCACCTCCTCAAACAATTCAATCAAATTTGTTAGGCATGACCTCCCTCTGACAAATGCTGACTATCCCTGATCAAACCTTGTCTCTCCAAGTGGAGATAGATTCTCTCCTTCAGAATTTTCTCCAATAGTTTCGCTACTACTGACGTGAGACTCACTGGCTTGTAGTTCCCTGGCTTATCTCTACAACCCTTCTTAAATAGCGAAACCACATTAGCTGTTCTCCATTAGCACCTCCCCCGTGGCCAGAGAGGAATTAAAAATTTGGGTCAGAGCCCCTGCGATCTTCTCCCTTGCCTCCCTCAGCAGTCTGGCACACAAATCATCCGGACCTGGAGATTTGTCCACTTTTAAGCCTGCCAATACCTCCAATACCTTGTCACTCCCTATATCAATTTGCTTAAGAACCTCGCAGTCTCTCTCCCCGAGTTCGATACCTTCATCCTCATTCTCTTGGGTGAAGACGGATGTGAAGTATTCGTTCAACACTCTACCGATGTCCTCTGGCTCCACCCATAGATTGCCCCCTTCGTCCCTTATGGGTCCTACTCTTTCCCTGGTTATCCTCTTCCCATTGATAAACTTATAGAATATCTTGGGATTTTCCCTACTTTTACCAGCCAGAGCTTTCTCATATCCCCCCTTTGCTCTCCTAATTGCATTCTTAAGCTCCACCCGCACTTTCTGTACTCCATTAATGCCTCCGCTGATTTGCTTCCCTTGTACCTGCTAAAAGCCTCTCTTTTCCTTCTCATTGTATCCTGAATATCTCTGGTAATCCATGGTTCTCTGGGCTTGTTACTCCTTCCTGTCACTAGAGGGAACATGTTGAGCCTGTACCATCCCCATGTCCTTTTTGAACATCCCCCACTGCTCCTCTGTAGATTTCCCCACAAGTAGCTGTTCCCAGTCTACCTTGGCCAGAACCTGCCTTATTTTATTAAAATCCACTCTCCCCCAATCCAAAACATTTTTTACAACTTATCTATTTCTTTGTCCTTAACAAACTTAAACTGTGCCATAAGTTCTGTCGAAGGGTCATGAGGACTTGAAACTCTTTTCTTCTCCGCCGATGCTGCCAGACCTGCTGAGTTTTTCCAGGTAATTCTGTTTTTGTTTTAAACTGTGCCACGTTGTGGTGGCCATCACTAAAATGCTCCCCCATCACCACCTCAGCCTTCTGTCTGGCTTCATTCCTCAGAATTAGGTCCAGCATTGTGCTGCCCCTTGTTGGACCCTCCACATATTGACCTAAAAAGTTCTCCTGTACACATTTCAAGAAATCCACTCCATCCAAGCTCTTAACACTATGTCTATCCCAATTAATGTTGGGAAGGTTGAAATCACCTAATATAATAACGCTATTGTTATTGTTTTTACATACCTCCGCAAGTTGTGCACCTATTTGCTCCTCAATTTCCTGCTGACTATCTAGGGGTCTATAATAAACACCTAGTATTCCTAAGCTCTACCCACAAAGCTTCATTCGATGCCCCCTCCAAGATATGGGATGGTTTGTTACCTTTTCCTACTCTAACCACCAAGTTTGAGCATAAATTGTAATGTTGTGTTCCATCTAGTAGCCAATTGGTGTGATGGATTTAAAATCTGCCCTATTTGGTTGAGAATTATTCTATGACTGCATATGTTACTATACATTCTAGTTAGAGGTTGGAGGTACAAGTTACAAATGAACCAGTTGAGTTGTGCTCATGAACCAGTTGCGTTTTTATGATCTAACAACATCATGGTCACTTATTTTTCAAGATTCAAACAAAACTAAGTTCAAATTTTGGTGGGATCTGAGTGCACACCAGCCCAGTTAACATAGCTACTGCACTTTTGATCTATTCATTGCTGCTCTGGTATAAATATTTAGAGTTCAAAACCTCTGTCTATTAATGGATTGGATTCAATCCAAACTGACTTGATAGGCCTTCAGCAATTTTCTCTGATGGTTTTGGGTTTGGTTCCGTTTCATACATTTTATAGTTTGATTTGTACATACTACTTATGAAGGATTCTTTTTAAAATGTTCAGCGATCACAGGCTGTATAGACACGTGCTGCTCTACTTCAGTTTTCTTACACACAGTTTAAACACGTGACTGATTTTTGTTTTGTTAAAATACAAAAATGATTTAAGTCTTGAAACCATCTTATTACTTTGAAGGATTAGAACAATTTTTCCCCTGAATGAATCAATAGTATTTTTAACTAAACTCCTATAAAAGGCAAGATTTCCTTCTTTTCCAACCAAATGGCATTCTATAATTTGCACTGGTAAGGACCAGTAGAGGCTTTTCCCTTGTGGGGTGGCATCTGACCTGCATTTTGTAGCAGGTATATATGGGGAATTGTGGATACTTTGTTGCCCCTCAAGCTCCACTCTATTGGCTTGAGTACATAATCTAAGCTGACTTTTCAGTGCATCAGTGAATCAATACTGTATTGTTTCAATCAAGCTCCTAGAGAAAATGATATTAACAGCTGTCATATGCTGGTAATTTAAATTAAAACCACATGCCTGTGTTGTTTCTTTGAAATATTTATGTTAAAATCTTTTATTTGCACCCTGGATTTTATACGTGGTTAATTTATGAAATCTTGGTGTAATAATTTCTCAGAAAACAGACAATGCTGCAATAGGTTATAAAAACAAAAAACTGCGGATGCTGGAAATCCAAAACAAAAACAGAATTACCTGGAAAAACTCAGCAGGTCTGGCAGCATCGGCGGAGAAGAAAAGAGTTGACATTTTGAGTCCTTGTGACCCTTCAACAGAATGCTGCAATAAGTCCTCAGACGTGTGTGAATGTTTGTAAATGTGGTAGACGTATTTAACAATGAACAGAAAATCTTTACCAGAGTTAAAACTAACTTCAATCTGTATTTTTCTAATATTTGGTAAACATTCATTAACTGCTGTATTGAATATTTCATAAGTAATTTATTATGTTGCCACTGTATTTTGTTTATGACCATCTTTGGACTGAAAAAATTGACTATGGGTATTTTTTTTTTATGTACTATTGAATTATGGATAAGTTTAAAAAAAACTTTAACTCTTTATCCCCATACTTGTCCTGAAGCTAAATTGGTTGATTGACTGACTGAAGTGGCTGTTCATTGTGGCGAAAATGATGGAAGTGGCTGAAAATCTTCGGCTGGAACACAGCAGTTCTCTTTTTTATGGGGGCATATGCATTTCACTGAGGCAACTGGCCATTTCAATCATAGCTGTCTCCACTCAAATGGGATTTTGATAGCCTTGGAGTGTGAAACCTGAAGTGTGCAGATTAGACCTGGTAAGAGCAGATATTAACCAAGTAGGTTTGTTTGCATAGACAGGACACTCCTTTGGATCTGTCCCGGGACACCTTTGGGGCGGTCAGGTGCCCTTTGGAATTGTTAAAAGTAGTATAAACATGCGTATAAAGGGCATAAACTCATTACTGTCGAGCTCATTCGAATTGTCAATAGAAAGGTGTCAAGAGGAACTGTCAAAATCACCTGTCATGGAGTTGTGAAGCTGTCAAAGCATTTAAAAGTCGTAGACTCAGACATTTATAGCACAGGAGGCCATTCAGCCCATTATGTCCGCACCAGTCAATAAAGATCTGACTACACTAATCCCATTTTCCAGCACTTGGCCCATAGCTCTGGAGGCTATGGCAACGCAGGTGAATATCTAAATACTTCTAAAATGTTACGAGAATTTCTGACTCAACAACCCTTTCAGGCAGTGAGTTCCAGACTCCCACCACCCTCTGGGTGAAGAAATTTCCCCTCAACTCCCCCCTTAGCCGTCTACCTCTTACCTTAAATCTATGCCCCCTGGTTATTGACTGCTGTACTTCACTTGGGGAGGGCTAACAAGGCAAGGGATTGAGTGGGGAAAAAGGTGCCTTTCTATTCAATCTATCCATGTCCCTCATAATCAGCCGCCCTCTCAACCTTCACTGCTCCCAGGAAAACAGCCCTGGCCTAGCCAATCTTTCCTCATAGCTCAGACCCTCTAGCACAGGCAACATCCTGGTAAATCTCCTCTGCACCTTCTCCAGTACAATCATATCTTTCCTATAATGTGGTGACCAGAACTGCATGCAGTACTTTAGTTGTGGCCTAACCAGCGTTTTATACAGTTCCAGCATGACCTCCCTGCACTTGTATTCTACGTCTCAGCTAATAAAGGCAAGCATCCCATATGCCTTCTTAACCACTATATCCACCTGCCTTACTACCTTCAGGATTTGTGGGTATGCACACCAAGGTCCCCCTGATCTTCAGTACTTTTCAGGGTCCTACCATTCAATCCCTTGCCTTGTTAGCCCTCCCCAAGTGCATTGCCTCACACTTTTTCGGGTTGAATTCCATTTGTTCCTGCTCTTTCCACCTGACCAGCCCAGACTTTGAAAAAATGTCTGGAGTGGATTGCTTGCTATTTCACTCTGCTTATTGACATAAACCTAAGGGCTTCCATTACTGGATTAGTGTTGCATGACTTCACAAACATCCATTTTCAGAGTAGGCACCTGTTTTCCATTTCACAGTTTGACACCTACAAGTGGTTATAGTCTCTTTGAAGTGGGACTATGAATTCTAATGCTTGTTATGAGGGATTGTGTACTTGAATGAAATGTTGGTTGTTGTAAGGCTTTATTTAGTCGATGAAATGTAAATGTTGTAAATGGGTTTTTATGAATGAGTTTTTTTTCAATAAAGTGAAGTTTGCAATAGTTAGTTAGAACTTTATTTTATAGAAATAATTTTATCTCATTTCTTCATGTCTCTTGATGCCTGTCCATGGTGGATACTGGATGAGTTGGCATGGTAGCTGTCAGGGCAAAGGATGGGTGCAGGGCAAGGGTTGATATGAATTGGCATGGGGCAATAAAAAGCTTTGTGGGGTTGGGTGGAAGATGACTGAAATTCAGATGTCTGGACAGCTATTTTTTTAAAGGTCAGATTTCTTAAAGGCCGGAAATTCTCTCAACTCTGTGCACCTGATGTGGGAGCGAAAATCTGGCTGTGGTCTATTGGCAAGCGTGGGAGGTGGTGTTCCACCAGGATAGGCTTTGTGACCACTGTTGTTCATTATTTACATAAACAATTTGAACTTGGAGATGCAATTTGTTGCAGTCTTCTTCTGTATTACTTATAAGAAGACACTTGGAGAATTGATGTGCAATTAGCAAGTGAATTTCAATATAGTTAAGTGTGAGGTGGTGCATTTCAATAGGAAGAAAAAGGCCACACACACCTTGGAAGATTAAGCCTAAATGGTGTATAGGAACAAAAGGATCTGAGGTACAGATACACAAATTATGAAAAATTGCGACACAGGTTAATATGGCCATTTGAAAAAATGCTAACAAAGCTTGGGTTTCCTTTCTTGAGGGATAGAATTGAAAAGTAGAGAAGCCATGTTAACCCTATATAGAATCTAGATTGGATCAGATGCAGAGTACTGCAAATAGTTCTGGTCTCTGTATTATGAAAAAGACATAAAGGCAACAGAGAAGGTGCAAAAAAAATTTAGAGAGCTGAGAGGTTCTGAAGGAGGAGTCCAAAACAAGGTGCTATATGTATAAGATGGTTATCATATGATACTTACCTCAGTGGGTAGTAAATTAGGCTTTGATAAAGGCTGATAATTTTTTAACTGCCAAAACTAAAAGGAAATTCCTTAACGATTTGACAGTAAGTTAGATGCTGTAGAGGATAAGTAAATTTGTTATAAGACCAGCCTGTGTACCACATTCATCTGTGTGATCATCATTACATTGTTGTTCCTTGCCAGTAAACTGTGTTCCATTATGTATCCTGTATTTAATTTAGAATTTAGCACGCTGATGTCAGTTTAAAATTATAGGCCCTTGAAGTAAAATGCTGAATTCAGTCCTGAAAGTATTAGAATTTTCTGGAAGATGTCACAATGAGCTGGACATTGCTGGGCAATCTTCGACTTTACCTGGTGGATGCCAACATTGTAGCTATACTGGACAGCTTGGTGAGAGGCAGAGCTAGTTCTGGCGTATAGGTTTTAAATTTTGTAAATTTTAAAAATATCCTGCACTGAGTTTCCCCTAAGTACATATCTGGAATTAAATGTGTAAGAATCCTATAGGTGCAATTTGTAAATGCATTTAACATGGATTTTTTTGTGTTTTTCTAGAGAATTATTAATGTAGCTTTTGTCACTTGAAATGTAACTTAACGATTTTCATCCTTCAGATATAAAAACAAAAAACTGCAGATGTTGGAAATCTAAAACAAAAGCAGAAACAGAAATACCTGGAAAAACTCAGCAGGTCTGGCAGCATCGGCGGAGAAGAGTACAGTTGACGTTTTGAGTCCTCATGACCCTTCAACAGAACTATGTAAAATTAGGAAAGGGTTGAAATATAAGCTGGTTTAAGCTGGGGGTGCGGGGGGTGGGTGTTTGTTGGGACAAGCAGCCAGTGATAGGTAGAAATAATCAAAAGCTGTCACAGACAAAAGAACAAAGAGGTGTTGAAGGCGGTGATATTATCTAAAGGAATGTGCTAATTAAGAATAGAAGACAGGACAGGTAAGGTACAGATAGCTCTAGTGGGGGTGGGGGAATACTAAAAGGTAGAAATAAACAATGGTGGAAGAACTTTTAAAAATAATGGAAATAGGTGGGAAAAGAAAAAATCTATATAAATTATTGAAAAAAAAAGGAGGGGGAAGAAATGGGAAGGGGGTGGGGATGGAGGAGAGAGTTCAAGATCTAAAATTGTTGAACTAAATATTCAGTCCGGAAGGCTGTAAAGTGCCTAGTCGGAAGATGAGGTGCTGTTCCTCCAGTTTGCGTTGAGCTTCACTGGAACAATGCAGCAAGCCAAGGACAGACATGTGGGCAAGACAGCAGGGTGGAATGTTGAAATGGCAAGCGACAGGGAGGTCTGGGTCACGCTTGCAGACAGACCGAAGGTGTTCTGCAAAGCGGTCACCCAGTCTGCATTTGGTCTCTCCAATGTAGAGGAAACCACATTGGGAGCAACAAATGCAATAAACTAAGTTGAGGGAAGTGCAAGTGAAATGCTGCTTCACTTGAAAGGAGTGTTTGGGCCCTCAGATGGTAAGGAGAGAGTAAGTGAAGGGGTAGCTGTTGCATCTTCTGCGTTTGCATGGAGAGGTACTGTGGGAGGCGGTTGAGGAGTAGGGGGTGATGGAGGAGTGCACCAGGGTGCCATGGAGGGAATGATCCCTACGGAATGCCGCCGGTGGGGGGGGGGGGGTGGGGGGG
Source organism: Carcharodon carcharias (assembly GCF_017639515.1). NCBI lineage: Eukaryota > Metazoa > Chordata > Chondrichthyes > Lamniformes > Lamnidae > Carcharodon > Carcharodon carcharias. The sequence goes on from NC_054469.1 coordinate 112,103,266, forward strand.
GGGGGGGGGGGTGAAGGGAAGATGTGTTTGGTGGTGGCATCATACTGGAAATGGCGGAGGATGATCCTTTGAATGCGGAGGCTGGTGGGGTGATAAGTGAGGACAAGGGGTCTCTATCATGTTTCTGGGAGGTGGGCCGGACATGGTTGAGGGCCCTGTCAGCTGCAGTGGGTGGAAAACCTCGGTTAAGGAAGAAGGAGGACATGTCAGAGGAACTGTTTTTGAAAGTAGCATTATCAGAACAGAGGCGAAGGAACTGAGCGAATGGGATGGAGTCCTTACAGGAAGCGGGGTGTGAAGATTTGTGGTCGAGGTAGCTGTGGGAGTCGGTAGGCTTGTAATGAATATTGGTGGACAGTCTAGCACCAGAAATTGAGACAGAGAGATCAAGGAAGGGAAGGGAAGTGTCAGAGATGGACCATGTAAAAATGATGGAGGGGTGGAAATTGGAAGCAAAATTAATAAATTTTTCCAGATCCCGACGAAAGCATGAAGCAGCACCGAAGTAATCATCGATGTACCGGAGAAAGAGTTGTGGGAGGGGGCCGGAGTAGGACTGGAACAAGGAATGTTCCGCATACTCCATAAAGAGACAGGCATAGCTGGAGCCCATGCGGGTACCCATAGCCACATCTTTTATTTGGAGGAAGTGAGAGGAGTTGAAGGAGAAATTGTTCAGTGTGAGAACAAGTTCAGCCAGATGGAGGAGAGTAGTGGTGGATGGGGATTGTTCGGGCCTCTGTTCGAGGAAGAAGCAGAGAGCCCTCAGACCATCCTGGTGGAGGATGGAGGTGTAGAGGGATTGGACGTCCATGGTGAAGAGGAGGCGGTTGGTGCCAGGGAACTCGAAATTGTTAATGTGACGTAAGGTGTCAGAGGAATCACAGATGTAGGTGGGAAGGGACTGGACAAGGGGAGAGAGAAGGGAGTCAGGATAGCAAGAAATGAGTTCAGTTTGGCAGGAACAGGCCGATACAATCGGTCTGCCAGGACAGTCCTGTTTGTGGATTGTCGGTAGGAGGTAGAAGTGGGCCGTCCGAGGTTGGGCGACTATTGGGTTGGAAGCTGTGGAAGGAAGATCTCCAGAGGAGATGAGGTTAGTGACAGTCCTGGAAACAATGGCTTGATGTTCAGTGGTGGGGTCATGGTCCAGGGTGAGGTGGGAGGAAGTGTCTGTGAGTTGACACTCAGCCTCTGCGAGGTAGAGGTCAGTGCACCAGACAACAACAGCACCACCCTTGTCAGCGGGTTTGAAGAGAATGTTAGGGTTGGACCTAAGAGAACGGAGTGCAGTAAATTCAGAGAGAGACAGGTTAGTATGGGTGAGAGGAGCAGAGAAATTGAGACGACTCAAGTCACGCCGATAGTTCTCAATGAACTATCTGTACCTTAACTGTCCTGTCTTCTACTCTTAATTAGCACATTCCTTTAGATAATATCACCACCTTCAACACCTCTTTGTTCTCTTGTCTGTGACAGCTTTTGGTTATTTCCACCTATCACTGGCTGCTTGTCCCAACAAACCCCCCCCCTTAAACCAACTTATATTGCACCCCTTTCCTAATTTTACTTAGTTCTGTTGAAGGGTCATGAGGACTCAAAACGTCAACTGTACTCTTCTCCACCGATGCTGCCAGACCTGCTGAGTTTTTCCAGGTATTTCTGTTTCTGTTTTTGATCTTCATCCTTCATTTGATGAAAGTGTATAGATACCAAATGTATAAGTATAAAGTCATTGGAATTGACATCAAAAAGTAAATATCCAAAGGTAAGTTTAGCATCTCTCTTTGAATAAAGGGCTTGGAAGAACATGGTGAAAGCCTTTTAATAAGCAAGGCTGATGATTATTAATTTAAAGAAACAATTCTACCTGCTACCTGGCCTTGCTTATATCCTTGATGCCATTCAGCAATACTAATATCTATTTTATTAATGGTAGCAGACAATGGCTCATTAAAAGATTTGCAAAAACAACACTGATCTAGCAGGATGCTGACTAGATAGTTTGTGCTGTTGGATTTCTACTATTCCACTTGATGAGAACTCAGAAGAGTGTAACATACATTTTTAGTGATTTGGTTTACCTAGATACAGTAAACGCTGAACTTGTTAACTATTTATGAAAATAAATTCTGTATAATGTTGCATATCTTCTTGTATATTCAAGTAATTTCCTCACCAAGCTCATAATCTTGGAGATTAAGCCAGTGTTAGGAGATTGTACATTATATTTTCCTTTAGCACCACCATCTTCTACTCTCATCACCCATCATGCATTTACTGTTTTGCTGCTTGACCCAGTTTCTCTGGCATTGTACAAGAGTGATGCACATAACCTTGGAAATGGCAGTTGAAAGTATGCTTTCCCTAAGGAGTAGTGTTTCTTTCTATAAAGTAAAAATCTATTTTTGGCCCTCCCGTTTTCCAGGTGACCTGCTGCCAGGTCAAAGCCATAATGCAGTGGACTGGGTGATGCTTCAGTGATTTGAGTAACTCACTATGTAGGAAAAAAACCTAGCCTTTGTTTGAGCAAGAAGTGAAAACATTCCCTTGGGTGCTCATTGCTTAGTGCTTATACAGGTAGGTTTTAAGTTTGCAAAAAATGCAATTTTGTTTCTTGCATTTAATGAATGGTTGAGTGTGGCTGTTGCACAGTAAACATTGTGCTTGGACACCCAGTGTTTCATTTACTATTATATAAGTTACTGTAAAGCTTTGGTAAAAAGAAAAAAATGCCTTGGTTAAAGAAAAAACACTTATGGTTGCCTTTAGTGAGATTATTTGTTGTGCATTTCATTTGCAAATTGTGGAACACAGTGCAACACTAATCAATTTTGGATTTTCGCATGCATTCAGGTTTGATCCTGATTTTAATAAAATGATTACTGGTGTGTAAAATATAAACTAAGACAAGTGATCTGAGGATGAATCTTTCTCCCTTCTTCCCCCTTCCCCCCTTTCTTGACAAGCGGTGTTACATTTAAGAAAATAATTATGCTTTTGGTATCTCCCTAGAAATTGTGACCCCATTTTTAACATTTCACCTGATAGATTGTGAAGCTTGATCAGTGTAAAATTCTTCCCTTTTTATGAGAAAATAATATTGTTACTGTTAATTTCTTGACCTTTTTAAATAACTGTCCCATATATTATGGAACTGATTCTTTGCAGTCAATGGTGAGGAAATCAGCTTTCCTGCCTTATAGTGTAGATTTCTGGGTTTGGCAGTCTTGTAGCAGCTCTTGGGCTGTGGAGTTATTGTCCTTTGCTGTTTGTAGTGGAGATGCTTGAAATATTCCCTATAATTCATATTGCCATAATGGCTTAGCAGGGAAGGAGGAGTTCCATTATGGAAACAGGTAATTTGGTCTAACCAGTCCATGTTGGCATTTACATACAAAAAAACAAAATGCTGAAGAAACTCAGCAGCCTGACAGCATCTGTGGAGAGAGAAACAGAGTTGATGTTTCGAGTCTGTATGCAGGTATCTGCAGATGATTGCAAAGTGTGCACCTCCATTCAAGGTTCTTCAGATAATGAAGTAGTTCACACCCACCACATCCAGGCTTGGGCTGATAAGTGACAAGTAACATTTGTGACAGACAATACCAGTCAATGACTGCCTCCAACAAGAGAGAGCCTAACCACCCCACCTTAACATTCATTAACATTAACATCACCAAATCCTCAGCATCAACATCCTGGGGGCACCATTGATCAAAAACTCAATTGGATCTGCCACATAAATATTGTGGTTACTTGAGCGGGTTGGAGGCTCGGTGTTCTGTAGGACATGGCTCACCTGACCTTCTCAGGCCCTACAAGGCACAAGTGTCTTGGGACACTTTGCACATGCCTGGAAGGGTGTAGCTGCAGCAACATTTCAGAAGCTCAACTTCATCCAGGTCAAACAAGTCTGCACTTTGACACCCTGTCCACCAACTTAAATATGCACTCTCTTTACCACTGGTGCAGTGTGGTTGCAATGTCTATCATCTACAGGATGCATTGCAGCAAGTCACCAAAGTTTCTTTGCCCTCCACCTCCCAAACCAGGAATTTCCACCACCCAAGAAGGACAGGGGCAGCAGGTACATGTGATCATTAACCTAGTTTTCCCCTCCAAGTCATATGCCAGCCTACCTGGATATACGTCACCTCTCCCTTCATAGTCAGTGGGCCAGAATCCTGGAATTCCCCACCGAAAAGCATATTAGCAGTAGGTTCACCACTAGATTCAAGAAGAAGGCTTACCTGAACGGTACATAATGATGAACAATAAATGCTGGCTTTGCTAGCGAAACCCAATATTGTTCTTTCTCACATTCTGAGAATGAGATCCAGTATTATATAAATGAAAGCTTTTTCTTTCTATCAATCTCCATAAATTGCAGTTGTTCTATGAACATCATACATTTTTCTCAATGTACTTTGGGATGCTATTAAGATTTTATATGGATTCATTATTACCTCTTGGCTGTCATAAGCTCCTTGTGATAAGAATTCCATTAGCCCCTTTTTAAAAATCTTTATTACCTGGGCCTGTAGTCCTAAGCACCTTTCCTTTTCTACAGCAGCAAGTCTACTTTGTTTTAGTGTAATTACTGCAGTGTTTTTTATTGTCAAAATGCTTTGCCTCACACTTAATGATCTTGAATTTTATTTAGCACTTTTTAGTCCATTCCTCAATCTTAGCAATATCGCTTTTGCATTTTCTTAATAACCAAGTATCTAGAACTCAAATAGGTTATTCAGCTCTATAGACCCTTGCTTGTGTTTTATGCCCCACACGAGCCTGCTCTCACTCTTGCTCCTAACCCCATCAACCTATACTTTTGTTCCATTCTCCATCATGTGCTTATCTAGCTTGCTCCCTATCTCTGTAATCTCCTCCAACCCCTTAATCCTCTGAGATATCTGTTCTTCTGTCATCACCCTCCTATTCATCTTTGGTTTTCCATTATTTGTGGCCATACCTTCAGTTGTCTGGGCCCTAAATTTTGGAATTCTCTCCTTAAACCTCTTTGTCTCTCTACCTTGCTTTCCTCCTTTTAAGGCATTCCTTAAAACTTACTTTTTGATTTATCCTAATATCTCCTTATGTGAGGGTGTCATATTTTGTTTTCTCATGCTTTAGGATGTTTCATCATTTCTTTCTATTCGTTCATGGGATGTGGGTGTCACTGGCAAGGCCAGCATTTATTGCCCATCCCTAATTGCCCTTGAACTAAGTGGCTTGCTCGGTCATTTCAGAGGACATTTAAGAGTCAACCATATTGCTGTGGATCTGGAGTCACATTTAGGCCAGACCAGGTAAGGGTGGCAGGCTTCCTTCCCTCAGGATATTAATGAACCAGATAGGCCTATTTTAATGGTCATCATTACCCTGGGTCTCTGGGTTACCAGTCCAGTGACAATACCACTGTGCCACCTTCTCCTTGATATACATAAAGTTGTTGTTCCCCTTAAACCCATTTTGTAAATATTTAACTAAGCTTCGTATTTTGGTATTGCCTATAAATTTCACCGCCATTCCCTCTAGGCCTATAATCAAACCACTGAGAGAGACAGTGAATTGAGGTGATACTGGAACTGAATCCTGTGGGACACACATCCAACTATTCAAAAATTGCCCCTAATGCTCATTTTTTCATTCTTTTACTAATAATCCAATTTTTTTACCTTTCCTTAATCTTCTCTAATGATCACCCACATGGTACCCTGTCAAAAACTTCCTTAAAATCAATGTGCATTACATCCACTGCATTTCCCCATCTACCTGTTCATTCCTTTTCAAAAAAAAGTCTGTGAACTTTGTCAAGCAAGGTCCCCCGTATTGAAATGGGTGTTGTGTACTTCAGTTTTCTGCTTCCATAAATCTGCCAATTTCATTCTTGAGGAAAGCGTCTAAATTTTTCCCTACCACAGATATTAAGCCAACTGGCCTGTAATTAGCTGGATTAACACTGTTCTCCTTTTTAGGTATGGGGGTACTACATTGGCCACCCTATGGTCCTCCAGCAAGCATCTACATTCAGTAGAGTCCTTAAGTGTAAATTTGAGAGTTACGGCAATCCTGTCCCTTGCCTCTCTCAGGATTTTGTGATGTATGCTATCTTGAAAGACTTCCTTGTTGACATGAAAATTGATGTTTTGAAAAAAGTAAAATTACTGTTGTGAAATAACAGAAAATGCTAGAAGTCTGGCAGCATCTGTGGTGAGAGAAACAAGCGTTAACGTTTCAGATTGATGATTTTTATCTGATGATTCTGTCTCTGTCTCTCCTCAGGTGATGCCAGACCTCTTGAGTATTTGTAGCATTTTCTGCTTCTATTTCAGATTTCTAGCATTTGCACTGTCGCAGATAAAATTTGTGTTCCCTTACTGCCTGTGATCAGTATGTTTTGTACGGAAAGAAATATGTATTTTCTTATCCTTCGAGTGTGTATTCTAATTAAATAATTCAACACAGATTAAACCCACAAGTAATTTTGTGGATCTAAAAGTAAATAAGATTATTTATTCTCACACACTTATCCCTAATTGAACATCAGATAAATGCACTTCTCCAGATTACAGTTATCTCAATCTCTGATTTATGATTTCCAGTTTTCCATGTGGCAGACCTATGTCTTTTAAATGTATTTGATTTAAAGTTGAAGTGTGAAAGGTTTGTAAAGCAAAGGTTTCACAGCAGGTTGTGAGCTTTCTTGTAGTTGAATAGCTAGGAGGTTAATTCTTATGCGAACTTTAAATTGAAACACGTTATGTATTCTCACTGCCTGATATCTTGCAGCTTGTTTCCAAGTCCGGTTCATAGACTGGCTGAACTGATGGGTTGGATTTTCTGCACCTGCCCGCCGCTGGGATCTTCCGGTCCCGCCGCAAGTCAACGGATTTCTGGCTGGAGTGCCGCCCCGCCCGCGACGGAGCTGGAAAATCCTGGCTGATGTTTCTGATGGCTTTGATGGAACAGTCTGCACAGACCCTGGCTGGTCTTTTAGACTGACAAAGAAAGCATGGCTGGTTTCATGTGTCCTTTCGCAAGTTCAAGGCCTTTTCCAAATAAGTTGTGGTGTTCATGTTGATTCCACACCCTGTGTTGTAGGTTAATACCTCTTAGGGTTCGAGACAGTCAGTGCCCTTGTTTTAGAATGACCCATACAAATCATATCATACCTCTTTGATTTCAGTGAAGGGCATCAGCTCAATTAGTCTGGAATGTTATTTCATTCCCTATTGAGACAGGGGAGTGGTTCTAATTCACAAAAGAAGTCAGATGACTTTGGGTGGCTATATTTTGAGCCTTTTTGTCCAGTTTTTAAAATAATAAAATTAATTTGGAGTTCAAAGTATGACATTCTGGTCCTGTGCATGACAACTTTTCTCCTTTTAAATTTTATGGTGTGTATTATTTTCACCTATAATAAGAGCTGATACTTTGGATAAGAATATGCCCCCCCACCAGACAAGACTTTCAATCTATTTTAACATTGTAATAAGAATAACTAAATCATATTTGTTTTATCTATACCAAACCATTGTGTAGTTTGGGGTGGTGGGTATGTGTGTTTATCTAGGCTACTGATAAAATATCTCATTCAGAAAGCTGAGTGGGGAGGCTGAAGTTATAATAAGAATTGGAGGGGAATATTTTAAATTCAACTGCATTCCCAAATGAATCACAGAATAGCTTGTGTAGTTTCCATAAAGTATGAGAAATATTTCATATCATGGGCTATAACAAATGGCAAGACAATATGTGCTTCTGTCAAACATTATAAATATTGTACGTGAACTTATTAAAATATTTTTGTTTAAAGACCATGTTGACCAGCATATTGAATCATTTGGATGTCATGAGGATAGAGGGAGGCCTTTGTTTACCAATTTAAAAATCACTAGCGTTTTGGTTTTATGTTGAGACTGGAAAAGGTCAGGGAAGAGATGTTTTGTAGTTCTGTTGAATAATAATTAACAGCCTCTTTAGACATGCTCAAACAAAGACATCTGTTCACACTATACTGATATGTACATACTTTAAAAGCAAATCATTGTAGTTTCTCTACTTACAATTTCTTGTGTGTCTGAATAGTATATAAAATTGCGGCTGAAATAAATTGTAATAATTGATCATGCTATGAAATGCTAGAATGAGTGTAAATAGGGCCTTTAGTTGACTTTAAAAAAAATGTCATTAATTGATTGCTGTTATCAGAATGAAAAAACTTGGATTATTAGAAATGTGATACTTGCAGAGAAATCACATTGATCATACAATACCCCTGGTATTCTCTGGAGATTAGGCCAGCATGTTGGAGCAAGTCCCATGTAGCATTTCTTCATCTGTAGGCTGTAATGTAGGCAGGAGGACCAATATATTAAAATTGATACAAGTCTCAACTATGCATCTTTTTAAATGTTTGCATTTTATTATGATGCCCACATACACTTTTTCAAAAAATCCATCTGTATTGTTGAGTCCACAGAACTTCATTACAACAAATTCGTAACTTGTATTCCATAAAGTTTGGAATTGAAAACTTTTTAAAAAAAAATCACATGATGCTTTAAAAGTGAATACCAACATAATTTTATTATAAATTAAATCTGAACAAGTGCCTATCAAAAGGTAATCTTTTTAATGGCTTACTGTATGTTCTTTTGCTGCTCAGTCAGTTGTACTAACATGGTATTTCTAGTGAGCTCTATCCCATGGTATGGAATGATATGCATAAATCTAATGAACGTTCTAGCATAAGTTTAAAAAAGGCATACCTTGTTCAGGATTCTTGACTTGGACAAAGCTGTCAGGATATAGGAGAAATGAAAGATTTGTATATTGGAACATTATCAGCCTGATCCAACAAAAGCTGTATTTTTATGGTGCCTTTAACATAATAAGACATCCCTAAATGCTTCACAGATACTTCAAATATTTTTCATTAAAAAGATAGTAGAAAGTGTCATTTAGCTATAAATATTCACTGTTAAAGCACTATTTAATCTATTGTTGACTAATCCCAATGTTGCTTGTTTAAATTGTTGACCAGATGAGTGCTTCATTTTCTTCCTGTTACTAAATTGTAGCACATTTTGATTTCTTACAGACTGTTAAGTCTGATTAATTTTGTAATTTGAATAATTTCTGAGGTCTGAGTAATTTTGCTTAATTTTCCAAAGAGTGAAATTGCTGTCTCATCAGGATATTTCATGACTGTAACCTAGTGGAGTTAAATAACCTCCAAAATCACAAGCTTGAAACTTGAACAATTTATGGTTGTCACGTAAACCCTATGTTTGGATTACAGCTTTCGATTCTCCCCACTTAATTGTTTTTATAATTACGCCTGTAGATCTCCCATATAATTACTCGTATGTATTCTTGCGCTAAGGTTATTTCTGTTTTCCTCTGTCCTGTGCTAGATAAATGTGACAGTGAATTTTTTCCATTACTGCAGATTAGAAAGTTATTGAAGTAATACAGCATATAACTAAAATGAAGTATAAGAATTATGCACGTTACGGAAAGATACATTATAAATACAGCAGGAGATCTATATTATACCTACCACTTCAGGAAACTTGTTGAAGGTGTAAGTAATTTTACCATTATCTCAACAGAACATCTTGTTCTGATCTATTTTTATGTTTTTGCTTGCTGTTGGTCACACCAGACTTAATCCTAGCTGAAATCCTAGCTATGTAATGTTTGCACCTGATTTGCTCATGCGCAACTTTTACTTTGCTTTCTATGCAAAGAGGAAGGCCTGTAAAGGGCAAAATTCAACAGCCCCCGAAAATGAGTGCAGAGATCGTGATGCAGGATTAACTTGTGCTGTTGTTTCTGATTTAAGTAGCATACCAGCTTTGTGCCACTCGCTCATTGCCATGATTAAAGATTGCACCAGCGTTTAACCACTCTGTATTCAAGTATCTCCTTATGTGGCTCATTGTCAAATTTTGTTTGATAATGCTCCTTTGAAGTGTTGTGGGAGGTTTCACTGCATTAAAGGTGCTATATAAATACAAGTTGATAAGACTCAGTATTTGTTTGACATTTTTGTGTTCTGTAGTCCTGTAATTAATTGCCCACTTCAACACTTAAAAAGCTCATCAGTCCTGAGGATTACAACAATGCTAACTTTCAATCACCCTGCTCTACTATTTCCAATTTCATTCCGTCAACCATCAGATTGATTGCCAATTGATACTGAGTCATAGTATAGATATGATTTTAATGTATTATACTACCATTGTTGAATTCTGATTTGTCTCATTCATGATGCATTTTGGAAGGAAAATGAGAGGTAATATAAACTAAAGAGTACAGTTTTAAATAGGATGCAGGAACAGAGATTTGGGTGTTGATGTACAGAAATTTTTGAAGGTGGCAGGGCAAGTTGACAAGGTTGTTCAAAAAGCATATGGCATCATTGGATTTAAAAATATAGGCATAGAGTACAAAGACAAGTTAGAAATTACTGGTCATGCCTCAGTTGGAATCTTGTGTCCAATTATGGGCTCTACACTTTTGGAAAGATGTCAAGCCCTTGGAAAGGATGCAGAAGAGATTTACTGATATGTACCTGGGATGGAAGATTTCAGTTATGAGGGGAGACTAGAGACACTGGGATTGTTTGCCTTGGAGCAGAGAAGATTAAGTGGAGACTTAATAGAGGTGTTCAAAATGGTAAAGGGTTCAGATAGAATTAATAGGGAAAAGCTGTTTCTACTGAAAGGGGGATTGGTAACTAGAGATTTGAACTACAACAAATAGCAAAAGAACCAGAGGGGAGATGAGAAATTGCTTTGCACAGTGAATGGCTGAGATTTCTAATGTACTGCTTGAAAGAGTGGCAAAAGCAGATATTATCAAAATGAAATAGTCTAAAAATTTGAATGGAAAATTTTAGATGATGGGGAAAGAGCACCGGAATGGGATTATTGGATAGCTCATTAAAAGAGCTAGCAATGTTCTTCCTTCTATCTTGTCATTCTGCTTGACTGGCTACTGTCAGAAGAATGGATTATTCAGTTCAGCCATCTATCCTAGAGTACCTCACTGCTTCAGTGCTTACTTAATTGTTTTCTGCATCTGAATCATACTTTAGAGCCAATGTCCTGTTCCAGTGACAGGACAGACCCAGTTGAAGGTGATGGCATAGTGATATACATTTGGGATGAAGTTGCCCTGGAATTGTCAACATTGACTCTGGACCCCAAGAAGTCTCATGGCACTAGGCCAACTATGGGCAAGGAAATCTCCTGACTACCACCTGTCACCTTTGGCAGCAGGTGAATCAGTGCTCCTCCCGTTGAACACCACTTGGAAGAAGCACTGAGGGTAGTGAGGGAGCAAGTTGTACTCCGGGTGTGAAACTTCCATGTCCCTTGCCAAGAGTGGCTTGGTGCCATCACTGTTGACCAAGTTGGAGTGTCCTGAAGGACACATCTACAAAACTGAACTTGTGAAAGATGAGGGAACCAATATGAGGAAAGACCTATTTGATGTCACCCTCACCAAGCTAGCTGTCACAGATGTATTTGTCCATGGCAATGTTGGTGGAAGGAGTGACCACCTCACACTCCTTGTGGAGACATCCATCATGATGTGTAGCACTACCAGTGCGCTAAATGGGATAGATTCAGAATGGATCTAGGAGCTCAAAGCTGGCATCCATGAACCACTATGGGCCATCAGCAGCTGCAGAGTTGTATCCAACCATGATCTGGCATATCTCTCACTCTTTCATTGTCATCAAGCCATGGGATCAACCCTGGCTCAATGAAGAGTGCAGGTGAGGAGTAGCACCAGGCATACCTAAAGTTGCTTGCGCTGATAAGTGGCAAGTGACATTTCGTGTCTCACAAGTGTTAGTATTTGTTGCCCATGCCTAATTGCCTATAAGAAGGTGCAGCCTTGCATTCCATCTGGTGTAGACACACCCACAGTGCTATTAGGAAGGGAGTTCCAGGTTTTTGATCTTGCAATGGGATGGTGTGTAGCATGGAGGGGAGCTTGCAGGTCGTGGTGCTCGCATGCATCTGCTGTCCTTGTCCTTCCAGGTGGAAGAGGTCATGTGTTTGGAAAGACTTGGTGAGTTGCAGCAGTGTATCTTGTATATGATGCACACTGCTGCCACTGCACTGGTGGTAGAGTGAGTGAATGTTTAAGGTGATTGGAGTGCTGTTCAAGCAGGCTGCTTTGTCCTGCATGGTGTTGAGCTTCTTGAGTGTTGTTGGAGCTGCGTTTATCTAGCTAAGTGGCGAGTATTCTATCACACGGCTGACTTGTGCCTTGTGGATGCTGGACAGACTTCGGAGTCAAGAGGTGGGTTATTTCCTACAGAATTCCCAACTTCTGGCCCACCCTTGTAGCCATAGTATTAATGTAGCTGATGCAGCTAAGCCCCTGGATGTTAATGGTGGTGGATTAAGCAATGGTAGTGCCATTGGATGTCAATGGGAGATGGTAAGATTCTGCCTTGTTAGACTGCAGAGGTTCAAGAAAGCAGCTCACCACCATCTTCTCAAGGGAATTTAGGGATGGGCAATAAATGCTGGCATAGCTAGCAATGCCCACATCCCATGAAAGAATTTTAAAAAGTTGTTGCTTGGCACTTGTGACGCAGATATTATTTGAGGCACGAATAATACTTGCCACTTATCAGCCTACGCCTGAATGTTGTCCAGGCCTTGCTGCATTTGGACACCAACTGCTTCAGTATCTGAGGAGTCACGAATGGCACTGAACATTATGCAGTCATCAACGACTACCCCCACCATTTGACTATGAAGGACAGAAAGTTATTCGTGAAGCAGCTGAAGATGGTTGGGCCTAGGATGTATCTGCAATGGGTAAATTGGTGAAGGTGAGGACAAGTTGGTTTTTCCCTTTTGTTGGTTCCCTTACCACTTGCCACAGGCCAGGCTGGCAGATATGTCTTTCAGGGCTTGGTTAGTAGTGATGTTACTGAGCCACTTTTGATGATGGCCATTTAATTCTCTTGCTCAGTACATTCTGTGCCCTTGCTACCCACAATGTTTCTTCCAAGTGGTGTTCAACATGGAAGTGGACTGATTCATCAGATTAGAGAGTATGGCAGGTGGTAATCAGCAGGAGGTTTCCTTGCCCACGTTTCACCTCTTGCACTGAGAATTCATGGGGTTCAACTGTTCACTATTGTCACCACATCTGCCATGACAGAAATTCCCAGGAATGGTGGTGGACGAGTCTGGGACACTCTTAGGTATGATTCGGTGAATTCGACTATTAGGTTGTTGCTTGACTAATCTGTGGGACAGCGCTCCCAGTTTTGACAAATGTTATTAAGGAGGACTTTGCAGGGCCAACTGGGCAAGATGTTCCATTGTCATTTCTGGTGCCTAGGTGGCTGCTGGGCTGTCCATCTGGTTTTATACCTTTTGAATTTTTCTGCAGGGGTTTGGTGCAACTGAGTGCTCATTGGATATTTCTGAGAGCAGTTAAGGGTCATAGACCATACCGGGCAAGGACAGCAGATTTTCTCCCCAAAAGGACATTAGTGAAACATATGGGTTTTTATGTCAAGCAGGTAGTTTTATAGTCACCATTACTGAGATTAACTTTTAAGTCCAGGTTTTATTAATTAAATTGAAATTAAATTCCACCAGCTGCTGTGGCTTGAACTTGTGTCCCCAGATCATTAGTCAGAGCCTCAGTAACATTATACTTCACTGTCCCCATAAATCAGACAAGAATAAGGATTATCAATATTCTCTGAATGCATTTTAACCTTTATACTAAATATATATACTTATGGTGTGGTTTTATTCTACTGTGTGTATCAATGTCTCAGTTATGTTATTGCTAAATATAGATAAGGATTATTAACGTTTAGGTACTTTTGTGGTTATAAAGTTAGAAAAACAATTTTATCTGAGAGTGATTATTGTGGCCCTCCGAAATCATCAATCTGAAGGTTCACAACATTGTGTAAGGGTATGCTGTTGCTTTTTAAGATTGTTTTCAGCATATTTATTGTACTATTTATAATACACATCCCAAACAAGTTTCAATTTTGTACTAAAAGCTGATAATATGTTTAATTGTAAATTGCTTGGCAGTTTGAATCGCAACATCCTAATGCTAGTTAGAAACATGATCCAAATGAACTATTTCTGGCATTTGGGCTATTTTTTAAGGGTGAGATCATATCCTAAAATGTAACCTGTTGAGGTACTTCGAACTATAAGACCATCCTGGCCTTTTGACTATGTGCAAAATTATAGGTTCTGCTGGAAAGGGAAATTGAAAAAAAATGTACTTGGGTAATATAATCAAAAGCACTAATTTCATTATTGCAGTTAACAATGTAGGATGTTGAAAAGCGTGTTGACTTAACCTGGGTGGATGGAAGTTTAAAAATAATGTTTGGTGGATCACCAAATCATTCTCTACCATTGCTGCCAACCACCATTTTAACTTATCAATTTCTGGCTATGTGTTGGCCAGGAAACTGACAGAGCTCTAATGATGTTCTTTGAATAATGGATATTTTACACTCAACTGAGAGAAGACGGGATGCCAATTTAAAAGATAGCTGCACCGTCAGTGCGGCACCCCTGCAGTAAAGTTCTCACTACATGTGCGGGTGTGTGTGTGTAAATGCAATTTGTCTGTAATAACGCGGTAGTGCGTATACATATCTCTCCTCACCTGCACTCGTGGCTCCCTCAACTGCTACCTGAGCCAATCTCTTTATTGTCAGATTTATAGACCTGACTAAGGACTTGCACACTTGAGTCCTTTTTACAGCTTTTCCCTTTGGAGTTGTCACTCTCCGGTGCCCAAGGAGCCATCCCTGTAATGCCCCAATAAAAATTGGACTAAGGTGATCTTTTCTGCTGTTGTTTTGTTGTTGCACATGGGAAACATAGTCGAATACTATGTAGCAATAAATGCTAAACAGTGATGTTTCATAATCTGAATGGTGACAGCCATATCTTTCACCAGGGTGGAGAAACTGGAATACATCATTAAACGTGGCACCAGATTAGAAATCAGAACTCCAATAGATATTTTGTAGAAGTTGTTTGTGATGAACTCTGCTGGTCAAAAACTTGAATTTGTGAGGTATCCCTTTAAATCCAAAATGAAGCTAAGAAAATTCTGGAAAGGAGATAATTGGATTTCCTGGTTATGACATCACTTCTGAGAAGTTAGACTGGCTGAGGTTGCTATCGGGATAGAAAAAAGGCTAATTAAAGCTAATTGGGGTGTCATTTTCCAGTTTATTGTGCTGCAGCAGGACAAATGTTATGGAACATAAAATTCATATGAGGAGAAGGAGCAAATCTCTCTCAGGAAAGGGTCAGTTTTCTGTATGGCAGTAAGTAAAAATAGAACTCGAGAAACTCTTGGTGAAGCAAGTTGCAGAGTAGCAAAAAGAGACTGAATCCTGAAAGTAATGTAAATAGCTCAGGTGTTCCAAAGGTCTCGACCTTTGATCAGGTATTGTTGGTTGGTCAATTACAAAGAAACCCCTGAAGGCTGAGCCATCAGGAGTGATATGACATGGGTGAGAGAAGGTTCGTAGACTTGCGCCTTATTGGCTAGAACATGGTTGCCAGTGAAAACAACTCAAGGGCCATATCCATTGAGTGGGAAAAGTGAGAGATCCTACATACTGGAGGTAGAGTTGGGAAGACTGTCACATTTGTACGGTGAATCCCACATGGTGCCGCATTTGTGTGGGGAATGATGAGTGTGCTTGTAATTTCATGAGGCATATCCTTGTAACATCTATTTGATGTGAAATTCATCTTATCAAGTGAAATACCATTTGTCTGTTAATGCATGTTTAATTTTATGTTGATTTTGGCTTTGACTGTTGTAGTAAAAGTTTTAAAAAGTGAAATCTTGTTCATTGATTCCTTTTGTTGGAATTGTTTAGGGAATCTTTCCTTTTCAGGTTATTGGTTTATATGAGGATTGTAACACTGTTTAGTTTTCCAGCATATTATGCATAGGGTGCTGCAAAGGAGTATAGTGTTTACCCTCTGTGTACTTCACTCAATATCACAGCAAGCACTACTGTTTCTGCCAAAATAAATAGAGCACTTAAAATGGTAACTTCAAAATTGGCCTTAATAATGATTGGATGCTGGAGTGCAACAACTCCATGGGAAAGGAAGGAAAGTGCTGATCATGCTATCATCTAGAGAACATGCTCAAGAACTTTGGAGAGGAAATTGAACAGACGAACAAATGAAATAGGAGCAGAAGTAGGCCATTTAGCCCCTCGAGGCTGCTCCGCCATTCATTAAGATTGTGGCTGATCTGTTTGTGTTTTGAATTCCACATTTCCATCCACCCCCAATAACCTTAGATTCTTGTTAGGCAAGGGAATCAATCCACCTCCGCCTTAAAAATATTCAGTGACCCCACCTCCACCGCCTTCTGAGGTAGAGAATTCCAAAGTTGCGCAACCCTCAGAGAAAAGATTTCTCCTCTGGCTCTGAGCCAGAAGGGCAACCCCCAATTTTAAAAAAAGTGTCCCTTAGTTCTGGACTCATCCACAAGAGGAAACATCTGTTCCATGTCCATCTTGCCAATTCCGTTCAGGATCTCATGTACTTCAAGTCACCCCTCACTCTTCTAAACTCCAGTGGAAACAAGCCCAGTCTGTCTAACTTTTCATCATAAGACAACCCACTCTTTCCAGGTATCAATCTAGTAAACCCCCTTTGAACTGCCTCCAACGTGTTTACATTCTTCCTTAGATAAGAAGACCAAAACTGCGCGCATTATTCCAGTTTCACCAATGCCCTGTATAACTGAAGCATAACACCCTTACTTTTATGTTCAATTCCCCTCGTAATCAATGATAGCATTTCATTAGCCGCCTTAATTACTTGCATATTAACCTTTTGTGACTTATGCACTAGACCACCTAGATACCTCTGCAGCTCGGAATTCTGCAGCCATTCTCCATTTAAGTAATACTCTGCTTTTTTATTCATCCTGCCAAAGTGGACAACTTCACATTTTTCCCACATTATACTGCATCTGCCAGATTTTTGTCTATTCATTCAACCTATCAAAATCCATCTGCACCCTACTTATGTTCACTTCACAACACATTTTCCTACCTATCTTTGTGTCATCTGCAAATTTAGCTATCATGCCTTCGCTTCCCTGCCCTCATTGAGGTTGGAGATTGGAGAGTAGTTTGCAAAGATGGAGAAGTTGAGAGTTAATTTTTGAGGATTAGGGGTAGTTACTGCTGTTTTGACTGTGAATGTGAGTGTTTAAGGAGATGTAATAATTTACAATGTCAGCTAGCATGGGAGACAAGAAGGGAAGTTGGTTGGCTTGCATTGTTGTGAAAAAGGGTTATGGGAGCAGGAGGTGGGTCTTGTGGACAAGGTGTGTGTGGGTGGGAGAGAAACTAGAGACAAATGTGGGATCATGGCTAGGTAGTGATAGGCTGGGTGAGAGATTTAGCTTGGTGAGCAAGGAGAAAGGAGGGAATGCAGCTGAATGGACAGTCTCATAGGAATGATAACGAAGTCTTTTTATTTTTTAAGAAAGTCGGAGGAGGAAGGGTAGAGGTGTTTAAGGAGACAGTTGTTATTGTAGAAGAAATGCTGCTGGTTCTCTTTCATCTCTAGAATGTTCCTAAAGCCATGTGTAGTTTTAACGAAGGAGTGTGAGGCCAATAGCCTTTGATACGGTTTGGCTGAATCTAGTGACATATGATTAAACCATTTGTGTGCTAGATATGCTCAAATTGGCATTCTTTGAACTTGTGGGAGCAAAGCTGGAGGCTGTTATGGGTGACCGATTGGGATGGGAGAGAGTACAGATTTTGCTGAATACGGGAGTTGACAAGTAGACACCTGCAGAAGAATTATGATGAATGGAGAACTAAAAGCTGGGTAGCTTGGGATTTAGAAAGTATAGTTGTTAATGATTTGTTTCAAAGATGGACACAGAAAAAAGTTGAATTAGAAGTAATAGAGAGGGCATTGTCTGTGATGGAGAGCATTGGTACAGAGAGGCGTCCAGAGACGGCAAGGTCAAAGGGGCATCCAAAAATATTGGCAAGAGAGTTGAAATGGAAGGAGAAGGTAAAGGAGGATAGGAGATAAGTGAATTGAGAGGAAAGAGTTTCATTGGGAATTGAGTAGATTGAAATTATCAGAGTGAAAGAGTTGCCCATTGCAGAGGCTGAGGAAGGAAAGGAGGGAGGATATTCTTCAGAATATATTGCAGAAATACTACAAATGGGTTCACTTATAAGGTTGCGATTGATACTTATTTTCTAGATTCACGGTGTGTGTAGCAATACTGCAGCACATGTATATGCTGTGGATCTTTCCTGAGGTTGCGGAAGATCTATACAAGTCAGTAGCGCAAAAACAGCAAAACTGGTCAATATAAATGATTAGCTAATGACAGCTTTTACAGCTAGTGCTGTGCCCCTGAGGTAGGGACAGATCCGTCTAATAAATGATTTTACATTGCAGTATTGCTGTGACAGTAGCTCCGAAAGTGCCAGCCTCTGGCGGCTGATGGCAATGTAAACTTGCTGGCTTTGCTATTCTTGGTAATCTGCCAGAATCACTAGTCTTAAAAAAAAATACAACAAGTTTACTTTGTAGTTACCACAGGCTGTGAGATATTAGGGTCTTCAGTTGTGGTACTAACTCAGTTTTTGAAAGTAAGGACAGATGTTGCAAGACATTTAGGGAGAGGGTTTCCCAGTATGGGGGAAGATTGGTGAAGGCTCTGCCGGTAATGATAGACTGGGGGGATGTACTTGTAGTTGGCAGAGTAGCATGTGCAAGTTGCGACTTGAAGCTGGAGGTGATAACAACTTTGGAACGGGTGAGGGGATAAAGAGATTTTGAGACCAGGCATCAGAAGTGCATAAGCAAGGTTGAGCCTGGAGGTGATAAAAACATGGTTTCAACAGAAATAAGATGAGACTGGTACACTAATTCAGAGGTGGAAGTAATCAGTTGAACTAATTAAGGTGTTTGAATGTCACCTTGGGGTTGAGCAGCATACCAGGGTTGCATACCACCAGTTGAACTTGAGTGCATATTTTTGGGAAATATGATGGACGCAAAAACTAGAGTGCAGTGTTTCTAGTGGGGACTCCTATCTTGCCAGGGTTGAGTTGTAAGAAATTCTAACTCATTTGCAACATGATATCCGACAGCAGCTGTTGTGTGCCAACAGATCAGCACAAGACAGGAAATATGCAATAGACTTTTGAGTAAGTTGTAGGGTACAGGATGAGAGGCAGTAAGGAGTTGTCAAAGTCTGGAGGTGACACAGAAACAAGCATAAAATACTACAGTGCAGAAGAATGCTATTCAGCCCCTTAAGTCTGCATTGACTCTTTAGAAGAGCAATCCAGTTAGTCATACGTAATAAATAAAAACAAAAACTGCAGATGCTGGTAATCTGAAATAAGAACAGAAAATGCTGGAAGTACTCAGTAGGTCTGGTAGCATCTGTGGGAGAGAAACAGTTAACATTTTAAGTTGTATATGACTTCTTCAGAACTGAAGGAGGGTAGAAATGTGATAGGTTATATGCTGTCAAAAGGGCGAGGGAGAAAGAAGAACAAAAGGGAAAGCCTAGGATAGGGTAGAGGGCAGGTGAGATTAAATGACAAAGATGTCATGCAACAAAGGCAAAGGGGGCAGTGATGGTTGCAGTAAAGAGACAATGCATTTGCCCAGAGTGAGTGTAAATGGCAGAATAATGAACAGCTGTCTAAAAGCAAAAACATGAAAAACAAGATTCAAACTTGCACATGGCAAAAAAAAAAATCAAAATGGGGGACAGAATTCATGGTCTGAAATTGTTGAACTCAATGTTGAGTCCAGAAGGCTGTAAAGTACCTATTTGGAAGATGAGGTACTGTTCCTTGAGTTTACGTTGAGATTCACTGAAACAGTGCACCAGGCTGAGGACAAAAATGTGGGCATGAGAGCAAGGTGGTGAATTAAAATAGGAAGCAACCAGAAGCTTGGGATTATGGTTGCTGACTGAGTGGAGGTGTTCTGCAAAGTGGTCACCCAATCTGCATTTGGTCTCCCCAATGTTGAGGAGACTGCATTGTGAGCAGCAAATGCAGCAGGTAGTCGTTTTGTAGTACAGAACTTGAATATTGCTGAAAAAAGAGGGATGTTGCTGAAGATTTTCATCTTGCACTCATCAGGACCAACTCAAGAATGCCAAATTTCAAATGATCACAACAATTTATATTACAGGAGAAAAGAGTGTTATTTGGTTGGCAAGTTGAACAAGGCATTGCCATAGAGTAGGCAGTGATGAACTATAGGCTACCCTATTTCCCAGGTAGTTCATAACAGACTTGAACATATTCCTTTCATTTGCAGTGAACGGGCCTCTGCACATGAATGTATGTGGCTTCTAGCAAGTGTGAATGAGCCACATTACGAACTCGACTGATTATCTGAGTTTGGTTGTTAGTGTTGCTATTAGTGCACTCAGGATTGTTCAGCAAGTGCTGCCTAATCATGGAATCACATCTAACAGTAGACAGTTGTGGGAGTCAGCTTATAATGAATATTAGTAGGGAGCCTATCCCCAGTAATGGAGACGGATAAGTTGAGGGAGAGAAGGGAAGTGTTGGTGATGGACCATATCCATGTAAGACAAAGATAGAAATTGGAATCAAAGTTAACAAAGTTTTCTATTTCTGGGCAAGAGCAAGAAATGGTATCAATATAGTCATGAATGTGCTGGTTGGGAGAGGGGCCCTGAGTAGGAGTTCCACATACCACACAAAAAGACAGGCCTAACTAGGACCCTTGCAGGTACCCATAGCAACACCTTTTATTTGGAAGAAGTGAAACAAATTAAAAGAGAAGTTATTCAATAAGAGAACAAGTTCAGCGAGGTAGAGGAGAGTAATGGTGGATAGGGACTAGTTAGCCTCTGTTCAAAGAAGAAGCGGAGAGTCCTCAGACCATGTTGATGGGGGAATGGAGATGTAGGGAGATTGGACGTTCATAGTGAAGAGGCGGCGGTTCAGACCAGGAAGTTGAAAATTGTTTAGGTGATGTAGCAAACGTAATGAGGCTTGGCTGAGAGCCGAGACATCCATTAAGCTTGTTGAAACACCTGCACCCCAGAGAAAACATTGTTTGATTGACAGTTCAGGTTCTCTGATCTCCACTGTCAACTTCACAATGTTTGTTTACACAATGTTAAGTGGTTTCAAGTGTTCGTGGTTTTTGTTATTGATACCTTAAAGGGCCTGGATTGTTGACACTGTTTTTCTAGTGAAATGACTTTTTTTTCAACATTGTGGAAAGTTATGAATGAAACTTTTTTTAAAATACATCCTACTGTCACCATAGGGTTCATTGGGTCTATACAGTGAGTAATGGGCCAGTGGAAATGGAAGTGCCACAGCTTGACATAGGGGGCATGAGGGGCCATAGGGGACAGGCAGAAGGGCAGAGCTTGACATTGGGGCCTCAAAGGCCATAAGGAGTGGATGAGGGGCATGATGTGGCATGGATGGGGCTTGGGGAGTTTGTGGAGGGTAAGGAAGTGTGAGGGCCTAGGTCTGGAGGTCCTTTGTTTTTATTTTAACTGGGCTTAAGTCCCACTGCACTGAGACGGACCCTTTTAAACAGCCCACTCTGCACCCAGCAACCCTGTGGCTGTTTCCAAGCTTTTGCCTGGGTTGGCTGGCTCAACTCCAGCCTGAATCCGCCCCCCGCAACGAAGATCATGTCTTTGTGGCCACTTTCCCCTGAGGTAGAAGGACTGAGCTGGGAATTTTCCAGACTCCCACTACCCACCTCGAGGATACAAATCATGCCAATGTTTCAGGTCAGTGACCTTTCATCAGAACTGGGAAAGGTTAGAAATGTAGTTCATTTTAAGTACATGATATGAGAGAGGTTGAGAAAAGAACAAAAGGGAAAACCCATGATGGGGTGGAAGGCAAGATACATTAAATGACTAAAGGGTTTACAGAATTGTTACATCACAGAAGGAGGCCAGTCAGCCCATCATGTTTGCTCTAGCTCTCCGAATGAGCAATTCACCTGGTGCCAAACAGCTGCCTTCTCCCCATAAAGCTGCACGTTCTTCTTTTCAGATAATGATCCAATTCTCTCTTGAAAGCATCAACTGAACCTTCCTCCACCACACATTCGGGCAGCAGATTCCAGATCTTAACTACTCACTGTGTGAAAAAGTTTATTCTCATGTCTCCATTGCTTCTTTTGACAATTATCTTAAGTCTGTGCCCTCTTGTTCTCGACCCGTCCACCAGTGGGAATGGTTTTTCCCTATCTGTTCTGTCCAGACCCCTTATGATTTTGAATACCTCTATCAAATCTCCTCTCAACCTTCTCTTCTTCAAGTCAACAGTCACAACTTCTCCCATCTATCTACTAAACTGAAGCTTTTCACCCCTGGAAGCAGTCTTGTGAAACTTTTCTATACTCTCTCCGGTGCCTTCACATCTTTCCTACAGTATGGCACTCAGAAGTGGGCGCAATACTCCAGTTGAGGCCGAACCAGTTTCTTATACCAGTTTAACCTCCTTGCTCTTGTATGCTATGCTCTTATTACTAAAGCCTAGTATCCTTCGTTAGCCACACTCTCAGCCTGTCCTGCCACCTTCAATGACTTATGCACATATACGCCTACGTCCCTCTGCTCCTGCGCTCCCTTTAGAATTGTACCCTTTAATTTATATTGTCTCTGTGTTCTTCCTACCAAAATGAGTCACTTTACACCTCTCTGCATTGAATTTCATCTGCCACTTGACCGCCCATTTCACTAACTTGTCTTTGCTCTTTTGAAGTTATACACTTTTTTCACGGTCCACAATGCTTCCAAGTTTCATGTCATCCGCAAGTTCTGAAACTGTGTCCTGTACACCAGGGTCTAGGTCATTAATATATATCAGGAATAGCATGGGCCCTTAGGATCTTGGCTGTAAACCTTCCTCCAGTCTGAAAAACATCCATTAACCACTACTCTCTGTCTCCTGTCATTCAGCCAATTTTGTAATCATGTTGCCACTGTCCCTTTCATTTCATAACTTTGCTCTCAGGTCTGTTGTGCGGAACTGTATCAAATGTCATTTGGAAGCCCATGTACATCACATCAACAGCATGACCTTCATCAACCCTTTCTGTTACCCCTTCAGAAAACTCCAGCAAGTTAGTTAAACACGGATCAAATCCATGTTGGCTTTCCTTAATTAACCTGCATTTCCCCAAGTGACTGTTGGTGGTGCAGAGCCAAAAGGACTGGTAATGGGACCAGTAAAGAAACTAAAGATGTGCCCAGAGGAGGTGTGAAAGGCAGAATAATGATTAGCTGCCATCCGAAAGTAAAAACAAAATTAGGACCAAAATATGCAAAGAAATGTTGAGTTCAGAAGGCTACAAAATTACTAATCAAAGGATGAGGTACTGTTCCTTGAGCTTACGTTGAGCTTCAATGGAACACTGCAGTAGGCTGATGACTTTGCGATCAGTGCGAGAGCAAGGTGGCAAATTAAATGGCAAGCTACTGGAAGCTTGGAGCCATGCTTGCGGACTGAATTGTTCCCCAAAGCCATCACCTAATCTCTATTTGGCCTCTCTAATGTATGGCAGACTGCATTGTGAGCAGCGAATATATAATAAATTGAAGGAAGCACATGTAAATATCTGTTTCATTTTGGAGGAGTGTTTGTGGCCTTGGACAATGGGGAGAGAAGGTGAAAGGACAGATATTGCATCTCCTGCACTTGCATGGAAAGGTGTCATAGGAAGGGGATGGAGTGTTTGGGATGATTGAGGAGTGGACCAGAATAATCTTTGGAATGCTGAAAAGGTTGGAAGATGTGTTGGTGGTGGCATCATGCTGTAAGTGGCAGAAATGGCGGAGGATGAACCTTTGAATACGGAGGCTTGTGTAGGCTCATGTCAAGTCCAGACTGGGTAAGGATGACAGGTTTCCTTCTCAAAAGAGCATTAGTGAACTAGAGGATGCTGATAATCCAGTATATACATGATCATTATTTCTGGTGCTAGCTTCTCATATCCAGATTTATTTAATTAACTGTATTTAAATTCCCAGTTGCTATGATGGGATCTGAACTTATGTTTCTGGATCATTAGCCCTCTGGATTACTGGACTAGTAACATAACCACTGTGCTATCATACCCCTATATTAAATTGTAAAGACAGGTTGCATAATCTTGGCTTGTATTCACTTGAGTATTGAATATTAAAGGATGATTCAATAGAGGTGTTTAAAATCATAACAGGATTCAATATGGGAAGTGATGTGAAACTATTTCCCCTCGAGACGAAGTCCAGAACAAGGGGGTAAAATTTTGAGTGAGGCCATTTAGGGGTGAAACCAGGAAGCACTCCTTCACTCAAAGGGGAGTAGAAATCTTTGCCCCCATTTGGCCATGGGTGTAGGGTCAATTGAAACTTTCAAGACTGAGGTTGACAGATTTTTATTAGGTAAGGGAATCAAGGGATAGGAGCAAAAGTGGGTAAACAGTTTTAAGGTAGGGATCAAGAAAGGTCTGATTGTATGATGGAATGGGCTCAATGGGCTGAAAGGCCCACTGTTGCTTTGTTCCTATAATGTGGGCTTTAAAGTTCAGTTTAGGGTTGAACAAGGATGCTATAATTGAAAAGAATATGGTTCATTTTAAGCAAGTTAAGTTGTGACACATTCAGGACTTAATGTCAGACAAGTAGTCTTACAGAGCTGATACACTAGAGGGATGGAGAAATTTAGTAGAGAAGTAGAACTCTATTATCGTTGCATATGTGGAGGTGGACCCTATGCCTACATATAATGCTGCTGAGGGACAATGTGTAGTTAAGAAAGATGAGAGGGTTTAGTGGGAGATTCATGTGGAATCCTGGAAGTGAACCTGCTAGAGAGGGAAAGAAAGTTACCATTATAGATGCATTAGAAACCTTTGCAAGGAGGAATCGAACCTTGCAAGAATGGTGCCAAGCTTTGGAGGAGGATGGCATGGTCTACCATATCAAACTTTGGAGAGGCTGACTAGGATGAGGAAGGATGGCAGCCCAGTTACAGAGGATGCTGTTTATTACTATAACTCAAACTATTTTGCTGTCCAGGGAATGTGGGTTGGAGAGACTTGAGCCAGAAGTTTTGGGAGGAATGGAAGTAACAGATCTAAAGACAGCTGTCTTGGCAGAATACATGAGGGTTTGAAGAGACGCCTGTGCAGTGTCAGCATTTAATTATTGAAGGCTGAAACGCTATTTATTTTTCTTTGCAGAACGTGCTGAGATTTGAGACGATCTCATTCTCCTAACAGTGATATAATCTGTGTTGATGGTGATACAGGCAGCTAAACAATTTTACGATTGCTTGGCTGTGCTACTTAACCCATTTGAATAAGGCAGTGATATGATTTTTTTATCTTGCTAGAAACAAAGCCATGGTGACATTTGCCCATTTATAGGCTAGTGTATACGCAATTATTTTTGGTATTTTGTATATTTTACATTGCAGAAACCATAAGCAACATAGATGGTGCAATTTCCACATCGCCTGGACCTTCAAACATTGATATAAAACTGTTTCAAAGTATGTAATATAAAGAAACCACTTCTCAAGAAAAAAATAAAACTAACCACATAAATGGTACAAGCCTTAAAATTAAAATAATTAATTCCAAACTAATCATCCTTGGAAACTGTTGCTATGGTTGAAAGTGGAGCAATTAAATTACTATGGTAAACATATAACCAGTTGATAGAACAACTATTACTTGTCATGTTTTGATCAATTTACAAGCTTCGGTCTTGCCACAGTGCAGTGTGAATTCTATGTTCTCTTGTACAGTTTGTGATTGCAATGTCTGTTCAGAGTTTACCAGGTCTCTAGTTTTTCTCAGTGTGGGCATGTGTGTTGCTAGGTGGTGTAATTTAAAAAAAATTCAATTATAAGATGTGGGCTTTACTGGCTGGGCCAGCATTTATTGCCCATGCCTAGTTGCCCTTGAGAAGGTGGTGGTGAGCTGCCTTCTTGAACCGCTGCAGTCCATGTGGTGCAGGTACACCCACAATGCTGTTAGGGAAGAAGTTCCAGGATTTTGACCCAACGACATTGAAGGAAAAGCGATATATTTCCAAGTCAGGATGGTGAGTGACTTGGAGGGGAACTTACAGGTGGTGGCGTTCCCATCTACCTGCAGTCCTTGTCCTTCTAGATGGTAGTGGTCATGGGTTTGGAAGGTGCTGTCTAAGGAGCCTTGATGAATTCCTGCAGTGCATCATGTAGAGAGTACACACTGCTGCTACTGTGCGTCAGTGGTAGAGGAAGTGAATGTTTGTGGATGTGGTACCGATCAAGCGGGCTGCTTTGTCCTGGATGGTGTTGAGTTTCTTCAGTGTTCTGGAAGCTGCATTCATCCAGTCAAGTGGGGAATATTCCAATAAACTCCAGACTTGTGCCTTGTAGATGGTGGACAGGCTTTGGAGAGTCAGGAGGTGGGTTATTTGTCACAGGATTCCCAGCCTCTGACCTACTCTTGTAGTCAGAGTATTTATATGGCTAGTCCAGTTCAATTTCTGGTCAATGGTAACCACTAGGATGTTGATAGGTGGAGGATTCAGTGATGGTAATGTAATTGAATGTCAAGGTCTGTCAGTTAGATTCTGTCTTGTTGGAGATGGTCTTTGCCTGGCACTTGTGTGGCACGAATGTTACTTGCCACTTGTCAGCCCAAGCTGGATATTGTCCAGGTCTTGCTGCATCTGGACATGGACTGCTTCAGTATCTGAGGAGTTACAAATGGTGCTGAACATTGTGCAATCATCAGTAAACATCCACACTTTTGACTTTATGATGGAAGGAAGCCATTGATGAAGCAGCTCAAGATGTTTGGGCTGAGGACACTACCCTGAGAAATTCCTGCAGTCATGTCCTAGAGCTGAGATGACTGACCTCCAACAACCACAACCATCTTCCGTTGTGCTGGATATGACTCCAACTAGTGGAGAGTTTTCCACCTGATTCCAGTTTTGCTTGTGCTCCTTAGTGCCACACATGGTCAGATGCAACCTTGATGTCAAGGACAATCACTCTCACCTCACCTTGGGAGTTCAGCTCTTTTGTCCATATTTGAACCAAGTCTGTAATGAGGTCAGGAGCTGAATGGCCCTGACAGAACCCAAACTGGGCATCAGTGAGCAAGTTATTGCTAAGCAAGTGCCGCTTGATAGCACTGTTGATGACCTCTTCCATTACTTTACTGATGATGGAGAGTAGACTGATGGGGCGGTAATTGGCCATGTTGGATTTGTCCTGCTTTTTGTGTACAGGACATACCTGGGCAATTTTCCACATAGCCGGGTAGATGCCATTGTTGTAGCTGTACTGGATCAGCTTGGCTAGGGAGGCTGCAAGTTCTGAGGCACAAGTCTTCAGTACTAATGCCAGAATATTGTCAGGCTCCATAGCCTTTGCTATGTATCCAATGCCTTCAGCCATTTCTTGATGTCACGTGGAGGGAATTGAATTGGCTGAAGACCGAAATCCAGAGGAGGCCGCGATGGATCATCCACTTGGCACTTCTGGCTGAAGATTGTTGCAAATGCTTCAGCCTCGTCTTTTGCACTGATGTGCTGGGCTCCCGCATCATTGAGAATGGGTATATTTGTAGAACCTTCTCCTCCAGTGAGTTGTTTAATTGTCCACCACCATTCACAACTGGATGTGACAGGACTGCAGAGCTTAGATCTGATCCTTGGTTGTGGGATCGCTCAGCTCTGTCTATCATTTGCTGCTTATGCTGTTTGGCACACAAGTAGTCCTATGTTATAGCTTCACCAGGTTGACACCTCATTTTTAAATATGCCTGCCATGCCCTCCTGCACTCTTCATTGGACCAGGGTTGATCCCCTGGCTTGATGGCAATGGTAGAGTTGGAGATATGCCATGTCATGAGGCTACAGATTGTGTTTGAGTGCAATTCTGCTGCTGCTGATGGCCCAAAGCGTCTCATGGATGCCCAGTCTTGAGTTGCTAGGTCTGTTCGAAATCTATCCCATTTAGCACAGTGGTAGTGCTACACAACACGATGGCGGGTATCCTGAATGAGAAGGCGAGACTTCGTCTCCACAAGGACTGTGTGGTGGCCACTCCTATCGATACTGTCATGGACAGATGCATCTGAGGCAGGCAGGTTGGTGAAGATGAGGTCAAGTACGTTTTTCCCTCTTGTTGGTTACCTCATCACCCGCTGCAGACCCAGTCTAGCAGCTGTTTCCTTTAGGACTTGGCCAACTTGGTCAGTAGTGGTGCTACTGAGCCACTCTAGGTGGTGGACATTAAAATGCCCAACCCAGAGTACATTCTGCACCCTTGCCACCCTCGGTGCTTCCTCCAATTGGTGTTCAACATGGAGTACTGATTCATCAGCTGAGGGAGGGCGGTATGTGGAGGTTTCCTTGCCCATGTTTGACTTGATGCCATGAGACTTCATGGGATCTGGAGTCATTGAGGACTCCCAGGGCAGTTCCCTCCAGACTGCATACCACTGTGCCTTCACCTCTGCTGCATCTGTCCTGCTGGTAGGACAGAACATACCCAGAGATGTTGATGGTGGTGTCTGGGACATTACCCGAGAGTTATGATTTCATGAGGATGACTGTGTCAGGCTGTTACTTGACTAGGCTGTGTGACAGCACTCCCAGTTTTAGCACTAACCCCCAGCTGTTAGTAAGGAGGACTTTGGAGGGTCAACAAGGCTGAGTTTGCCATTGTTGTTTCCGGTTTAGAGGCCAATGCCACCTGGTCTGTCTGATTTCATTCCTTTTTTGAGATTTTGTAGCAGTTTGATAATGACTTGCTAGGCCATTTCAGAGGGCATTTAAGAGTAAACCAGATTGCCATTGGTCTGGAGTCTCATGTAGGCCAGACCAGGTAAGGACGAAAGATTTCCTTCCCTGAAGGACATTAGCGAACCAGATGGGTTTTTACAATAACCGACAATGGTTTTCTGGTCATCATTAGACTTTTTAATTCCAGATATTTATTGAATTCAAATTCCGCCATCGTGGGATTAAACCCGGCTTCCCATTCCCTTGGGTCTCTAGATTAGTAGTCCAGGGACAATACCACATCGCCTCCCCGAGAGTAATGGGAATTAATTAAATAAATAAACCTTTATCGCACAGGTTGTAGGTCAAGCTTCTATGACAGCTCACAGTTTTTTTTAATCTTGAATTTGGAGCTATAAAAAGTTATATATACCTACTTTTGTTCTTTCTGTTATTCAAACCTGTACTTCCCCTGTTACAACATTGCTTATTATTTTATGTTGAATACGTATATTCATTTCTGTATTCAGACACAAGGGTTTATTGTAAAATTGTGGTGTACAGATAATATAATTTGATAGCTTAAGTGTTGGAAACTGAAATTATGATTCCAAAGTGACAGACCTGGCAACTTTGGAGGGAAAGCAATCCAATTTTTTTCAAGCTGTATGATTTTTCAGATCCAGCACAAATTCAAACGCTTAACATTTGTTCTTCTAAATTGTGCTATTTCCAGCCATCTATTAGAGGCTTTCAGACCCATGACTTGGTTACATAAGTATGAAATCAACATGATTGCTGTGTTGTTTGTAAGGGATAGAAGTGAATAAGTTTTCATGCAATTCATTAATGTCACTTGATATCACAAGTGGATTTCTGCAATGCAACTTTGTGTGGAACACTACAGTCAAAGCTTTTCTTTTGTAGTGAACCTTGACTGAGATCCTGCAGTATCATCAAAGAGTGCCATGAGATATATTATTTTGTAGGCTGTGGTATCAAACTTCAGGACATCACTTCTCTGAGAATGTAGTCAAACTGCGTTACCTACCTTTCAATTTAAAATGATTTCCCATCCCAAATGAAGAAAGAAATCAAACCACAATGGCTGCATTTTAAAATGTACCCCATTGCCTGTAAACTGATTTGAGATGCCTAAGGTGCAATATAAATGTAAGTTTACCCTTTTTCCTTTTTATTTTTCGCTGGAGCCTTTGTATCTCTCTTCTACTTTTTTCTCTTTCTGTTTTCGACTTAGAAATGCATTGCCAGCCTCCCTTAATTAGGTTTGTCATTGCATTTTGCTAGTGTGAAAGGTTAACTAGGGATTGTGTGCAAATCGCAAATTACCCTGGATGTTCACCTTGTTCTTGTCCTAAGACTACATTTATGGATGATAATTGCTAATTAACTTAGTAACGTTTATAGACCACACATTCAAGATGATTAATTACTAAATGTTTCACATCGAATGGTGCCTTTGTTGATATTTAATTGCTCATAGGACATTTTGATACGAAGTTTGAGGTTAAAGTCCTTTTATGACAATTGGAGAACATTGTTAAAACGCTGCTCTGAAGAAGTCATAAGGACTTGAAACGTTAACCCTGTTTTTCTCTCCATGGATGCTGTTAGAACTGTTGAGTTTTTCCAGCATTTTCTGCGTTTGGTTCAGATTTCCAGCATCTGCAGTATTTTGCTTTTATTTTGTTAAAACAAAGTTAGATTAACAACACAGCAATGCTCTGCATGATACCCGTACAAGATATATTCGTACAACTTTACATGAACCGAAAAGTTCAACTGTTCCCTGCATAGATATTAAAGGCTTGTGTTGTAATCTCGATAAGAAACTGGAAACTTTAAAAAATGAAATTTGAATTCCCAGTTACAAACTGGAAAGACCACATATGAATTCACATTTTAAAGGGAAAGACTTTCACTAACAAAAGAAAAAGAACAGGTACTATTAGCTTAACATTATGGCGCAGGATTTTACGGCCCTGCCGCGGCGTGTCTCCCTCCCCGGCAGATGCGGTGAGTCATTTAAATCTGCATTCAGCTCGGTGGAATTGTAATATCCCACTGGCTGGGAGGGGTCGTAAAGTCCTGGCTTATGTCTTGGAGCAATTGTACTTTAAACCAAAAACCCGAACAGAACTCTCCCTGTTCTACTTTTACTCGAGACTCCCATTTTTGCTTCACGGTTTCTTGAATGTTTATTCAATTCTCTTGATGGCAGGGGCCCATAAAATTCTGAGCAATATTTGCCCAGAATACCCAGCTGAGAGAATGTTGTAAATGTAGAAAAATAAGCAAAGTTATTCTTGAACATGTTATTCTAGATCTTCTGATTGGAAGGATTTTAAACTAAGTTTTTATTTGCACCTTTTCACCCTAATGTTTGTTTTATTGGAAATAGGGAGGCAATAAAATTTAATGTATTTTAAGATAGATTTATTTTCATTCACTGAGGAAAGGATGAGTATAGCACCTGAGCTGCATATTTG
Organism: Carcharodon carcharias; assembly: GCF_017639515.1. Taxonomy (NCBI): domain Eukaryota; kingdom Metazoa; phylum Chordata; class Chondrichthyes; order Lamniformes; family Lamnidae; genus Carcharodon; species Carcharodon carcharias. The sequence continues at coordinate 112,134,648 of NC_054469.1, forward strand.
TAATGGTGATATAACCTGCTTCTTGGAACTTTATCTGATTACACTACACAAGTGCCCTTTTTATTTCAAGGGTATTTATTAGTGTATTTACGTTACTAATGACTATGTTACTTAACTGAAGAAAATACACAGATAGGAATGAGAAAAGGTCATCAACTTTCACTATTTTCAAATCCTCTTTGAGGGTGCTTACCACATTGCTAGAGTTCACAATTTGACTCATTATAGTTTAAGTTAGATACTTATATTAAAGTGGAATTTTTCAACAAGGTAGTAGTGTGGTGATGGATTAAGTAACAGTTTTGGGATGTTTGGATGGAGCAATAGGTTCAATTATAAGTGACTAAGTCAGCATGAAGGTAAGATCAAACTATGTATGCATGGGAAGTTCCCCAAGAAATAATTTATTAGCTTATTCTGCTCATCATAGGCCACAAAACACTATTTTGTTTATTCTCTCGGCAATGATTTTAAAAAAAGCAGCCAGCACTGTCTAATACTGCAGTATTGTAATCTTGAATGGTTAAAATGTGTACCACCTGTGCAATTACTCAAGAAACAGTTTTTTAAAAACATAGTCATTGGGTTGCATTAAGTACTGTTGTATAGATGCTGGACAGCCAAAACACCCTTTTGTGAAAGCTGTTATTCTAATTGTTGTAGCAGTCAACTGGTTGGTATGGATTAAGAAATGTAATCATCAATATTAAGTTTTTAAAATTTTGCTCTAGTTACCTTTTTTCTGAAAAAAACAGACACTTCCTCCTATGCTGTCCTAGAGGTAACTCCTGATTGAGTGTGGTGCCAAACACAGGTTCTAGCAGCTCTTTGTAGGACATCATTTGGGGAGGCGGTTGCATAGTGGTAATGTCACCAGGCTATTGATCCAGAGGCGCAGGCTATTGCCCTGGGGACACTTTCGAATCCCACCATGGCAACTGGAATTTAATTTCAGTTAATAAATCTGGAATTAAAAAGCTAGTCTTGATAATAGCCACCATGAAACCATTGCCAATTGTCATAAAACCCCCACCTGGTTCACTAGTGTGCTTTAAGGAAGGAACTCTGCCGAACTTACCTGGCCTGGCCTACATGTGACTCCAGACCCACTGCAATGTGGTTGACTCGTAAGTGCCCTCTGACATGGCCTAGCCAGCCAATCAATTGTATCAAACTGCTATAAAAGTCTACAAAAAGGAATGAAACTGGGTGGCTCATCCAGCTTCAATCTAGGCGCTGAAAATGATAATAGCAAAACCAGCCCTCTCGACTCTACAAAGTCCTCCTTGCTAACATTTAGGGCATGTCCCAAAAATTGGGAGAACTGTCCCACAGACTGGCCAAGCAACTGCCTGAGATAGCCATACTCATGGAATCATAACTTACAGACAATGTCCCAGACACCACCATCACCATCCCTGAGTGTGTCCTGTCCCACTGATAGGATACGCCACCAGTGATGGCCGCACAGTGGTATACAGCCGGGAGGGAGTTGCCCTGGGAGTTCTCAACATTGACTCTGGACCCCATGAAGTCTCATGGTAATGGGTCATACATGGGTATGACCTGCTAATTATCACCTACTATGACTGAATAACAAAGAAGACATTTGGAAATGAGTAGCTCAGAAAAGGGTTAGGCGAGAGAAAAAGCATTTCAAGCCACAAGGGTAAAAGTATATTTGGTATAATAAAATTTTCATAGTGTCTGTTCTAAAGTGCAGGATAATGGTGCATTTAGAAACCACCACTGGGAAGAGTGTCCTGCAGTCAGCATCGCGGTGAAGCAGTCACTTCAAAAAGTGAGAACAAAAACAGAATTACCTGGACAAACTCAGCAGGTCTGGCAGCATCGGCGGAGAAGAAAAGAGTTCACATTTCGAGTCCTCATGGCCCTTCAACAGAACTGATCTTTCTTTACAAGGAGAGGGAAATATAAGCTGGTTTAAGGTTGGGGGGGGGGGAGCAGATCATCAAAAGATGTCACAGACAAAAGAACACAGAGGTGTTGAAGTTGGTGATATTATCTAAATGAATGTGCTAATTAAGAATGGATGGTAGGGCACTCCAGGTATAGTTCTAGTGGGGGTGGGGGAGCATAAAAGATTTAAAAATAATGGAAATGGGTGGGAAAAGAAAAATCCATATAAATTATTGGAGAAAAAAAAACAAAAGGAAGGGGGAAGAAACAGAAAGGGAGAGGGGATGGAGGAGGGAGCACAAGACCTAAAGTTGTTGAATTCAATATTCAGTCCGGAAGGCTGTAAAGTGCCTAGTCGGAAGATGAGGTGCTGTTCCTCCAGTTTGCGTTGGGCTTCACTAGAACAATGCAGCAGGCCAAGGACAGACATGTGGGCAAGAGAGCAGGGTGGAGTGTTAAAATAACAAGTGACAGGGAGGTTTGGGTCATTCTTGCGGACAGACCGCAGGTGATCTGCAAACCGGTAGCCCAGTTTACATTTGGTCTCTCCAATGTAGAGGAGACCGCATTGGGAGCAACGAATACAGTAGACTAAGTTGGGGGAAATGCAAGTGAAATGCTGCTTCACTTGAAAGGAGTGTTTGGGCCCTTGGATGGTGAGGAGAGAGGAAGTGAAGGGGCAGGTGTTACATCTTTTGCGTGGGCATGGGGTGGTGCCATAGGTGGGGGTTGAGGAGAAGGGGGTGATGGAGGAGTGGACCAGGGTGTCCCAGAGGCAACGATCTCTACAGAATGTCGACAGGGTGGGGTGAAGGGAAGATGTGTTTGGTGGTGGCATCATGCTGGAGTTGGCGGAAATGGTGGAGGATGATGCTTTGAATGCGGAGGCTGGTGGGGTGATAAGTGAGGACAAGAGGGACCCTATCATATTTCTGGGAGGGAGGAGAAGGCGTGAGGACGGATGCGCGGGAGATAGGCCGGACACGGTTGAGGGCCCTTTCAACGACCGTGGGTGGAAAACCTCGGTTAAGGAAGAAGGAGGACATGTCAGAGGAACTGTTTTTGAAAGCAGCATCATCGGAACAGATGCGACGGAGGCGAAGGAACTGAGAGAGTGGGATATCCCGCTTCCTGTAAGGACTCCATCCCATTCTCTCAGTTCCTTCGCCTCCGTCGCATCTGTTCCGATGATGCTACCTTCAAAAACAGTTCCTCTGACATGTCCTCCTTCTTCCTTAACCGTGTCCGGACCATCTCACGTGCATCCGCCCTCACGCCTTCTCCTCCCTCCCAGAAACATGATAGGGACCCCTTGTCCTCACTTATCACCCCACCAGCCTCCGCATTCAAAGCATCATCCTCCGCCATTTCCGCCAACTCCAGCATGATGCCACCACCAAACACATCTTCCCTTCACCCCCCCCCTGTCGGCATTCCGTAGGGATCGTGCCCTCTGGGACACCCTGGTCCACTCCTCCATCACCCCCTACTCCTCAACCCCCACCTATGGCACCACCCCATGCCCACGCAAAAGATGTAACACCTGCCCCTTCACTTCCTCTCTCCTCACCGTCCGAGGGCCCAAACACTGCTTTCATGTGAAGCAGCATTTCACTTGCATTTCCCCCAACTTAGTCTACTGTATTCGTTGCTCCCAATGCGGTCTCCTCTACATTGGAGAGAGCAAGTGTAAACTGGGCGACCGCTTTGCAGATCACCTGCGGTCTGTCAGCAAGAATGACCCAAACCTCCCTGTCGCTTGCCATTTTAACACTCCACTCTGATCTCTTGCCCACATGTCTGGCCTTGGCCTGCTGCATTGTTCCAGTGAAGCCCAACGCAAACTGGAGGAACAGCACCTCATCTTCCGACTAGGCACTTTACAGCCTTCTGGACTGAAATTTGAATTCAACAACTTTAGGTCTTGAGCTCCCTCCTCCATCCCCACCCCCTTTCTGTTTCTTCCCCCTTCCTTTTGTTTTTTTTCTCCAATAATTTATATAGATTTTTCTTTTCCCACCTATTTCCATTATTTTTAAATCTTTTATGCTCCCCCACCCCCACTAGAGCTATACCTGGAGTGCCCTACCATTAGCACATTCGTTTAGATAATATCACCAACTTCAACACCTCTGTGTGATCATCTGCTCCTATCCTAACACCCCCCCCCCACTTCAACACCCCCCCCCCCCCACCCAACACACACACACACACACACACACACACACACACACACACACACCTTAAACCAGCTTATATTTCCCTCTCCTTGTAAAGAAAGATCAGTTCTGTTCAAGGGTCATGAGGACTCAAAACGTCAACTCTTTTCTTCTCCGCCGATGCTGCCAGACCTGCTGAGTTCGTCCAGGTAATTCTGTTTTTGTTTTAGATTTCCAGCATCCGCAGTTTTTTGTCCTTATTTTTTTTTACTTCATAAAGTGATGTCAGTACAAAGGTGAGAGCTGATTGGTGAGTAGAGGATAAGTGTTTTTCTCCAGTTTTTCTCCAGTTTAAAATAGATTAAACTAAGGAAAGGTAAGAGTTCTAGTTTTTATTTAAAGTATGTAAATAATTTAACTTTTTTTTACTGTATTTAACTTAAAGTAAGGGTGTTTTTTTTCAACTAGAGGCATGGCAGGGAAGCTCAGCCCCATGTTATGTACCGCCTGCAACATGTGGGAAGCCCTAGATGCTCCTTGCGCTCTGACCGACCTCGTGTACAGGAAGTGCCACCAGCTGCAGCTATTTGAGCTCTGAGTTTCAGAGCTTGAGCAGCAGCTGGAGGCACTGAGGTGCATCCGCGAGGCTGAGTGTTTTGTGGATAGCACATTTTTAGACGTGGTCACCCCGCAACTTACGGAAGTGCAGACAGAGAGGGAGTGAGTGACCATCAGTCAGAAGAAAGGTGTCAGGCAGGTAGTTAGGAAATCCCCAGGGTGCATTTCGCTCAAGAACTGTTTTTGTGTTTAAAAATGGTGAGAGTGACGGTTTCTCTGGGGAGTGCAGCCATGCTTATGGCACTATGAGTGGCTCAGCTGCACGGGGGAAGGAAAAAGAGGGGAAGAGCAATAGTGGTAGGAAACTCGATAGTAAGGGGAACAGTCAGGTGTTTCTGCAGCCATAGACGTGACTCCAGGATGGTATGTTGCCTCCCTGGTGCCAAGGATGTCAGAGAACGACTGCAGGGCATTCTAAAGGGGGAGGGCAAACAGGCAGAGATTGTGATATATATTGGTACCAATGACATAGGTAGAAAGAGGGATGAGGTCCTGCAAGCAGAATTTAGGGAGCTAGGAAACAGATTAAAAAACAGGACCTCAAAAGTAGTAATCTCTGGATTACTTCCAATGCCACACACTAATGAGTATAGAAATGGGAGGTTCGTTCAGATGAATGCATGGCTGGAGAGATGGTGCAGGAGGGAGGGCTTGAGATTTCTGGGACATTGGGACCGTTTCTGGGGGCGGTGGAACCTATACAAGGTGGATAGGTTGCACCTGAACCGGAATGGGACCAACATCCTTGCGGGAAAGTTTGCTAAGTGCTGTTGGGGAGGGTTCAATCTAACTTGGCAGGGGGCTGGGATCCTGAGAGGAGTTTCAGCAGGGGGAGATACCAAAATTAGAAGAGAGAGCAAGTGAGAGTCTGGAAGGCATAGAAACTATAGGCCAGTTGACGCACAAGGGAGTTTGGCAAGGTTGGATGGTATTTATTTAAGCCATATGAGTAGAACTTAAAAACAAAAAAGGAGCAATCACATTGTAAGGAGTGTGCTATAGGCCCCCAACAGTCAGAGAGAAATAGAAGAGCAGATATGTAGGCAAATTTCAGAAAAGTATAAAAATAGGGTAATAATAGTGGGGGATTTCAACTTCCTCAACATTAACTGGGTTAGTCATGGTGTGATAGGTTTAGAGGGAGCGGAATTCTTAAAATGCATCCAGAAGAGCTTTTTAAGCCAGTACGTAGAAGCTCCTACAAGACAGGGGGCAGTCCTGGACTTAATTTTAGAGAATGAAGCCAGGCAATTGGTAGAGGTATCAGTGGGGGAGCGTTTTGCAGATAGTGATCATAACTCCGTTAGATTCAGGGTTGTTATGGAAAAGGACAAGGATAGGCCAGGAACCAGGGTTCTAAATTGGGGGAAGGCCGATTTTTAATAAGATCAAATGATTTGTCCAGAGTGGGCTGGGAGCAGCTACTTTTATGTAAACCTGTGCCAGAGAAGGAAATAGGGAGAGTACAGGGCCAACGTATTCCAGTAAAGACAAAGGATGGACCAACAAATCCAAGGAACCCTGGATGTCGAGGGATATACAGGATTGGTTAAAGAGAAAAAGGAGAAGCTTATGGCAGATTCCGAGGGCTCAAAACAGCGGAAGTCCTGGAGGAGTATAGAATGTCTAGGAGGGGAACTTCAAAAAGAAATTAGGAGAGCAAAAAGGGGCATGAAAATACATTGGCAGGTAAAATAAAGGAAAATCCAAAGTTATTTTACAAGTACGTTAAGAGTAAGAGGATAACTAGGGAAAGAGTAGGGCCCATTAAGGACCATAGTAGTAATTTGTGTGTGGAGCTGGAAGACGTAGGTAGGGTTCTAAATGAATACTTTGTGTCGGTATTCATAAGTGAGAGGGACGACGTGAGTATGGAAATCAGGCAGAAGGATTGTGATACAAATAAAGAAATTAGCATAGAAAGGGAGGAGGCTCTAAGTGACCCGGCAGGCTTAAAAGTAGATAAATCTCCAAGCCCGGATGAAATGTATCCCAGGCTGTTGTGTGAGGCAAGGGAGGCGACAGCAGGGGCGCTGGCAATAATTTTCAATACCTCTTTGGCCACAGGAGAGCTGTCAGAGGACTGGAGGACAGCCAATGTGGTGCCATTATTCAAGAAAGGAGGACGGGATCAACCAGGGAACTACAGGCCAGTCAGCCTAACCTCAGTGGCTGGGAAACTATTGGAAGCAATTCTGAGGGACAGATTTAATCTACACTTGGAGAGGTAGGGATTAATCAATGACAGCCAGCATGGTTTTGTTAAGGGGAGGTCATGTCTGACCAATTTGATTGAATTTTTCAAAGAGGTGACCAGATGAGGGCAATGTATTTGACATAGTCTACTTGGACTTCTGCAAGGCTTTTGATAAGGCCCCGCATGGGAGACTGATAATGGAGGTAAGAGCCCATGGGATCCAAGGCAATTTGGCAAATTGGATCCAAAATTGGCTGAGTGGCAGGAAGCAGGGCGTGATGGTCCGGGTGTTTTTGTGACTGGCTGCCTGTGCCCAGTGGGGTTTCACAGGGATCGGTGTTGGGTCCCTTGCTGTTTGTGGTATATAAACGATTTAGACTTGAATGTAGGAGGGTTGTCAGTAAGTTTGTGGATGACACGAAAATTGGTGGGGTGGTAAATAGTGAGGAAAATAGCCTTAGCTTACAGGAGGATATAGATGGGCTAGTCAGATGGGCTGATCAGTGGAAAATGGAATTTAGTCCGGGTAAGTGTGAGGCGATGTACTTGGGCAGGACAAGCAAGGCACAGGAATACACGATGAATTATAGGACCCTGGGAAATACCGAGGATCAGAGGGACCTTGCTGTACATGTCCACCGGTCCCTTAAGGTAGCGGCACAGGTAGATAAGGTGGTTAAGAAGGCATATGGGATACTTGCCTTTATTAGCCAAGGCATAGAATATAAGATGGGGAGGTTGGGCTGGAACTGTATAAAATGCCGGTTAGGCCACAGCTAGAGTATTGCGTGCAGTTCTGGAATTCGCATTATAGGAAGGATGTGATTGCACTAGAGAGAGTGCAGAGGAGATTTACCAGGATGTTGCTTGGGCTGGAGAGTTAGTTATGAGGAGAGATTGGATAGACTGGGGTTATTTTCCCTGGAGCAGAGGAGATTGAGGGGTACATGATTGAGGTGTATAAAATTGAGGGGCATAGATAGGGTAGACAGGAAGGAACTTTTCTCCTTGGTGGAGGGATTAATAACCAGCAGGCATAGGTTTAATGTAAGGGGCAGGGAGTTTAGAGGGGATGTGAGGAAGAATTTTTTCACCCAGAGGGTGGTGGGAATCTGGAACTCACTGCCTGAAAGGGTGGTAGAGGCAGAAGCCCTCATAACATTTAAGAAGTATTTGGATGTGCACTTGTGACGCTATCACATATTAGTGCTGGAAAATGGGATTAGAATGGTTAGGTACTTGTTTGACCAGTGCAGACTTGATGGGCCGAAGGGTCTTTTTCTGTGCTGTAAACCTCAATGACTATGAAACTTTCATTCTATCACTTGTGTTCTTACTGAAGGAAGGACTGAAAATAGCATGCAATATTATACATGCTACAATTTCCGTCTCCATTGTGAAAATCCTCCTGACATAATCCCCAGAAACCGCAGGATAACAAACATTTAAAAAGATGAATTTAGCAGACTAGCAGCTTGAGTAGGGCTACATCAAAGTTATTTACTAACTTGGCTGAGAGGTCCAATCCCAAGCAGTAATTTGCTGAAGGGCTGCTCCTCTAAAACCAGAGATCTACTTAATTTTTAACAATCTATCTGTGTGTCATAAATGCATACTTAAAAGAATGTAAACAGAAATCTTAAAGCACCAAATCATGAGCAAAATTTTTAATGTATCATTGGATTCACTGCAATACTTTTTGAACGTGATGGTTACCATTTGTATGCATAACTAAATATGAATCAGAAATGAAGTTTTTTCCCAAAGACTGTGTCCAATTGAAAAGCATATGGAACTAGAAACTTTGGTGCTCAACATGCATTTTTCCAGTCTTGAATGTTGCTCATTGGAAGTGAAGACTGAAGAGTAGATGTACGTAGATAGACGTATCTGGAGTGCCATCCTGCTGGAAGACAATGAAGGAGATCTGGCTTTATGGGACAAGGTCCTCAGATTATTTTGACATTTAGAAAGTAAAGGTGCCTGGTACAGCACTGATGAGATTATCTGGCCTATAACCAAACTTTAATGAACCAGCCTGTGAACACAAATCTTGATATTTAGCTTTGGATCCTGTATATAGAGTATGGAGAATTTTCTGATAATTCATTTGTGGTGCTGTGAATACAGTGTTGAGGATCTGGAAGAGGTTTTTTACCTCTTCAGTGCACATTTCTATTTATAAATGATTTAGTTTAGGAAGGTCCTGTTGAAAACGGGCAGAAATTTCATTTCAATTTATTAACTTAATCGAACCAAGTATTGTTGTGACATTGAGAACGGAGACTGGGAACTTTAACACCTGGCGGACCTTGGAGCTTTTGTGCATGTGCAGACTGGGCTGCATGTGTGTAGATAGGCATTTTACATTTTTTCAGCCAATATGCGTGTCCATAAAGGAGAACAGCGGGAAAACCTGGGTCAGGTGACCTGGAGCCGAGCTCCATTGAGCAGAGTCCCAGGGAGAGGTCCCAAAGGGAGAGGGGACAGGAAGAGATCTCAAAGGGAGAGGTGACATGGAGAGATCCCAGAGGGGGGACAGGAACAGGAAGAGGCCCCTTTAGAGGCCCCTGTTCAGTTAAAAAGAGAGGAGCAGAGAAAAAAGGCTCCCAATAGGAAAAAGGGCTGTGGGTAGAAGAAGCCCTGAAGATCCAAGAAGGGAGCCGAGGTGCCTTCGTGCTTTGGGCTGTTGAGGTAAAGGTACCCCTTTGGAGCAGTAGGGTTCTGCTCGGCACGGCCGAAGATCAGAAGTTGTGATTGTGAGTTGGCACTCGAGTGTGTGCACAGGAACTCCACGGAACAGAAACTTGGAAGACAAGACTGAAATCCTGCGAGGTGGGCTGTCATTGAAACTGATGGAGTTGGAGTGACTTTTGGAGAGAATTCAAAGGCGAGATCTTTGAAGATGAAGGCTGGAATCCCTCATGAGAGAGACAGAGTTTCAGTGAGATCGGGTGACTCAATGATTTTACTGATGTCTGGTTGGGTTGTTGAAGAATCTGTAGACTCTGTCTTGGTCACAGCTGCATTTATTGTGCAGTGTGTGTGTTTGACCACAGATGGCTTGTTAATTCACATGTACCTCATAATATCCCTGAATGTTAGAGTGTAAGATAGACATTGTAAATTGTTTTATCTCTATGACCTTGTATAGTAAAGTTTAATTTTTTGTTCAAAACCTGTGGAATCTTGTGGCTTTATTCACTGAGCAAATGTCTTGAATCACAAACTTTGCCTACTTTAAACGAAACATTATTGGTCTCTAACCAGATCTTAGCAACAAGAATCATAACATAAATTGGGTCTATTGAGGGAATCCACAGACAAATAAGAGTGTTGGTATTTGCTGAGGTGAAGGTTGATGAAATTTTTATGATGTATTTTACTATACTGATTGAAAAGCAGAATGGCTTTGTCAATTGCTACAACTTTTCTGGAGAGGGAAGATTTATCCCTGAGTGATTTTTAAAAATTAACCAAGTGCAGGTTAATTGCATTTGCAGAAAAGTTGAAGTTAGAGTTAAAAGCAGGGTCTAAGAAAGCAGAAATAATTGAGGTAGTAGCACAGCATTTGGGATTGCAAGAAGGAAAAGCTAATCCAGAAAGCAATTCAGTTGAGTTATCTAGAATTCAGATGCAGATGAAGCAGCTTAAGATAGAAAAAGAAATGAAGAAGCTTGAATTGGAAAAAGAGCAAAAGAAAGTAGAAAAAGAGTTGCGGGTAGCAGACCTTAAGTGAAGAGGGCTCAGAAGAAGGCCCTGAACACCCAACACCCATCTGGATGTTGGTGAGGCTGCACCTGGAGTACTGTGTACAGTTTTGGTCCCCGTATTTAAGAAAGGATATACTGGCATTGGAGGCAGCTCTAAAGAGATTCACTAGACTTATTCCTGGGATGAAGGGGTTGACTTTCCTAGAACGGCTAAACAGGTTAGGCCTTTATTCATTAGAGTTTAGAAGAATGAGGGGGGTGATCTTATTGAAACATACAAGATCCTGAGGGGGCTTGACAAGGTAGATGTTGAGAAGATGTTTCCACTGGTGGGGGAATCTCCAACTAGGGGACATAGTTACATATTAAGGGGACACTCATTTAAAACTGAGATGTGAAGGAATTTCTTCTCTGAGGGTTGTGAATGTCTGGAATTCTCTACCTCTGAGAGTTGTGGAGGCTAGATCACTGAAAGTATTTACAGAGGAGGTAGCTAGATTTTTAAATCATTGGGAAGTTGAGGGCTATGAGGGGCTGGCACGAAAGAGGAGTTGAGGCCTGGGGCAGATCGGCCATGATCTTATTGAATGGTAGGGCAGGCTTGAGAGACTGAATGGCCTACTCCTGCTCCTATTTCTTATGTTATGAAGATCAAAGAAGGGAGCTGAAGGTTAGTGACTGTGTGCTGTGGGCCACTGGGGCAAAAGTAGACCTTTGGAGCAGTAGTGTTTTGTGTGGCGCAGCCGAAGATCTGAAGTTGTGCTTGTGAGTTGGTTCCCAAGTGTATATGTGGTATTTCCAGGGAAGCAGAATCTCAGGAGATGAGGTTGAAACCCAAATGCAAGATGGGCCGTCATTGAAGTCGTCCGAGTTGGAGTGACTTTTGGATAGAATTCCAAGGCGCGACCTTTGAAGTTGAAGACTGGAATCCCTCATGAGAGAAACAAAGCTTCAGTGAGATTGGTTGACTCTGTGTTACTGAAGTCTCGTTGGGTTGTTGAAAAAACTGCGGACTCTGTCTTGGTTGCATCTGCATTTATTGTTCAGTGTGGAGTGTTTGACCACAGTTGGCTTGTTAATTCACATGTACCTCATATTAACTCTGAATTTAGAGCATAAGATAAATATTGCAAATTGTTTTATCTTTGAAATTGTACAATAAAGTTTAATTTTGCTCTAAACCCATGGAAGCTTGTGGCTTGAATCTCAAACTTTGTCTACTTTAAACAAAACATTATTGGTCTGTAACCATATGTTAAACTTGAGGGTCTGGTCAAGGATCATAATAGTATAATGAAATGACAGTTTTACTTTCTAATGGTGGAAATCCACTCAGCAATGATCACATTCCAATAAAACAGTTCTGCCCAGTTGAGTTTAGTCCTGAAAATAAATTTCAAAAGAAGCAGTTCAAGTTTGATATATTTGGAGACTGCAACATTAACATTTTTTTGATGGGTACGTAAGTAGTGCTTTGCTGCTGACAATGCCCTTTTATTTGTGGATACTTTTATAAACAGAGAAGAAATGCATAAAGGATTCCTGTTCACTGACAGAACAATGGAAGTTAGTCCCTGCTGAACTATCTAAGCAGAATCATTGAAGCCAAAAAGATTCAAAGGAGTTTCCTTGGACTCCCTCAGACAATGGACCCAACAGTTAGCCAAGTGATGCTTTTGTGGAAGTTTTTGCTAAATCTAAACACAATTGTTACTAGATGGTGGAAAATGAGATTACTGGTCCCCATCACCCTTCGCTGAAGTAATACTGCATTCTGGAGAAAACTATATGACCAGTCAACTATTGGTTCATTGTTAAAGCAAGATGTTATTCATATTAACACTTAAATAGCTCCCCAATCTAGCCAGTTAAAAAAAATACGATGGCAATTAGGCCGTGGAGAAGAATTTTTAAGGAAGATTCCAGTCTAACGCTTTTGGGAAGCCAAGAAGACTGGGGCACCGAGAAGGTAGTGAATGAAGAATAAAGAAAGCCCTGGATTGGCACTTGCTACCAACCTTGCTACTTGTCACAGTTTTATGTTTTTGCAATAACTAACATGTTGTATTCGGTCTGAAACTGACTAAACTCAATGGGCAGAATTTGCTGCCCACCGGGCGGGCCTGACCCAATCTCCGGTGGACGGAGAGCTGATCCCCGCTGGAGAAGTGGGCCCCGCCGCCATTTTAAGTAGATGGGCCAATTAAGGCCCGCACGGCGGGAAGCGCTGTGCGCTTACTGTGTGGGCGGGGTTGGGGAGGGTGGATTCCCCAAATGCAAGAGTGCGCTCTTTCGTGCATGCACACGAAAGAGCACACATCCCCCTGAGGCTAAGTGCTGCCTCAGGGAGATCGCTGACGGCAGCATAAACTTTAAAAATAGAAAAATAAAAAAACCCTTAGCATGTCCCCCTCATGTGACAATGTCACATGAAATGGGACATGTTAATAAATTTCACTGAAACTTTAATAAACTTTCTTAAACCCTACATGAAACCTCATCCTGCCGATGGATGAGGTTTCATGTTTTTTCAGAAGCCCGCCAGGGCTCCTGGCCTGCCCACCAACCTTAAGGTTGGACGGGCAGTTCCTTTTAATTGTTTTAATGATCCTGTCAATGGCCTCAATTGGCCATTGATAGGTCGGTGGGCCTGCAGCTGATTTTGCTGTGTCCTCGCCTTGCTGAAAATTTAAATGGGGCGGGATGACGTTGGGGGTTCCCCCGACGTCATCCGGTGTCATATAGCGCGTTGGCGAGCGGGCGCCGCCCACTGCTCGCCGACGGCAAAATTCAGCCCAATGTGCCCATCATATTGTTGCAGTTGATCCCGATTGTTAGGATAATTGATAACAACAACAAATTATACTTAAAATATGAAATTGGAAAGATTAAAATTACCATACATTTTTTGATGACTCTTTAGATTCTCCTTGTTTAACTTTAGCACAGTTAATTTCATCTTGTCCTATTTAACACTTGAACCATTAGTGTTGCAATAGCTATCAATCCCTATTTATTTATATTTTACAGTACCTGTCACAAATTAGTGTTTACTATGGATACCTTCTGGTGTTGAATGACATGTTGCTTCTGTGAGCAGTCTGGTATTTTAATTTTATGGAAGTTTACTTCCGCTGCCTTATGTTTACTTGTACTGTGATCCAGTGCAGGGACAGAATAATAACATTCCCTTGTGAACTGGACTGCATAGGGTGCAGGAGCTATGTTCAGACTTACTTTGTTAATTGATGAAACTTTGCATAATGATATGAAATGAAGAAGAAGCCACACTGCACCAAGTTAGTGATTCATCTTCCTGACACTTAACAAAAGCTGATTGTCTATATGTAAGCCTTTGTTTTAACTTTCCTGCTTCACCAGAATTTGGGATTGGATCCTATAGGAATACTGTCCCATAAAAGTGTCCGAAGAGTTGTCTTGAGATTTGTAAGGGAAACACTTTGTAAACTGCTTGAGGATACCTGTACAGTATGGAGTTTAGCTGTTGAGTTCTGGGCTTATAAGTTATAAAGTCATCATCCCTATCCCAGATTCAGGGAAGAAGCACTGAATGTGTTGTGAACAGATCACGGTCTCTCATCTCTGTGTGAGTCCCTTTGTTAGAAGTAGGCTTGTAATGTATGGGTTACAGACCTGTAAAAGTGGAGTTCTGTTTGAAGATCATTGTTTCAGTAGTGACCTTGTTTTGACTGACTAATGTAGAAAGAGGCTATGCCCTTGAACACATGGGTCATTCAAAAGCATTGTTTTCTTTGTCTGGAAATAGCGGTCTTTCTTAGTCTCTCTGTTAATCAAATGAGCAGGTGTGAGAGGTGTTGTTACCGCTACAAGGTACCTTTTTAGGAGGGAACCTTGACTGGAGCCAGTAGACCCCTAGGCAACTGCAAGAATGTTTTGACTGGTCCGTCTGTGTGTAGGGAGAAGTAATACGTTTTTATTGCAGTAATGAAATATGACAGCGCCCATTCGCAAATCAGCATGGACCCACAGTGCGCTTGCGGTATAGTAAGGTCACTGGCAAGTGGATGGCAATTGAAAGCCTTCAGTGGCACAATAGTTGAAAAAAAGACTCATTAGAAAATAGCATGTGGAGATGAAGAATGCACCTGGAGACAACAGCACATGGAGATAGTTCTCACAATGCACCTGGAGACAATGAAGCCACCACTAGCTAACTCTCAGTTCCCCTCTGTGGAGCGTAGGTGATATTGACAGTCAGTTGGGCAAAATGTACCCACCCCATCGATCCGGCCATAGCGACAAGCCCTGTCTTCTGCTGTCCAAACTCTGGCTGTGCTTTTTTTTAGCTTCTTTTGTGGGATGTGAGTGTCACTGGCAAGGCCAGAATTTGTTGCCCATCCTAAATGCTCTTGAGAAAGTGATAGTGAGCCACTTCCTTGAGCTGCTGAAGTCCATCTGGTGTAACTCTTTCAAGTATATCAATTAGTCTGTAACTCTTTCGAGTACAAACACGTTTCCATCTGTTCCTATTCAGATGAAGTTACATTGTTTCATAGTTTGCCATTGTGAGATTTGAACTCTTGATAATCTTTTAAATCTTTTAAATAAGAGGACATTCGGCCGCTGTAACTCTTTCGAGTACAAACCCGTTTCCATCTGTTTCAGATGAAGTTACATTGTTTCATAGTTTGCCATTGTGAGATTTGAACTCTTGATCTTGGGGTTACAAACCCAGTATCATAACCACTTGGCTATTTAGGCCAAGCGTCCATCTGGTGTAGGTACACCCAAAGTGCTATTAGCAAGTGATTGCTGGGTTCTCTTTTCAATCAACAGCCTCAATAGCTTGTGACGCAGGTGGTTGGACCAGGTAATGCATTGCACAGCACCACCTTAGAAATGGGAATTAATGTGGTGCAGGTTCACTGTGACTTATCAAAGCTTCCCTTTTTATAAGGAAGTAAAAAGCAAATTATTGCAACAGTACATGTGCTGGAAATTGGAGCTTCAGTCAATATCTACAAGAAGAATGGGCAACATTTCTTCAGAAGTGTTTCAGCAACCTGACCCTTTAATCACCCACTTGGGTTAACTGATGGTATGTTTGCTCATTTGAGTTTGTAGTATCAT
Source organism: Carcharodon carcharias (assembly GCF_017639515.1). Taxonomy (NCBI): domain Eukaryota; kingdom Metazoa; phylum Chordata; class Chondrichthyes; order Lamniformes; family Lamnidae; genus Carcharodon; species Carcharodon carcharias. The sequence goes on from NC_054469.1 coordinate 112,150,367, forward strand.
GCTTAACCCACCATTCACGTAAGGGCTAGGATATTTTTAAAATATATTTTGATTTAATGGATGTGTGCCAGGCTGGAATTTCTGGTTGGCAGAAATCACAGTGGAACAATCTGCTACATACCTCTGGGCTACAGTTCCCTTTAGTGAGAATATTGAAGCTAAATTACCACCTTATGTCCCATCAAAGCTATTGGAAGAACTATGCCAGTTAATCAAACAAGGTTCAGTGAAATGCTGCTGGAGATATTTTAGTGAGAATGTTCTGGTGAATGTAGCACCCCTTCTTCAGTCTCATTTAGTACAACTTACTTACGTGAAGCATCATTTATTTGCAAGCTGAGGTGGGGAATAAGCCATATGTATCATAGATTCAGGCAGAACTGAAACAGCTACATCTGCCATCAAGGCACTCAAGCTGATGCCTTTGTCCCTGGGAGCAAAGAGTTTGACTGCTGACACAAGCATGTCACTTGTGCGAATGAATTTGTATAAGCACATTGTTCACCACATTTTTATACTTGAGCTACTTGATAGTCTTTCTTTAAAATTCTTTGTGGGATGTGAGTATTGCTGGCAAGGTCAGTATTTATTCATTTATTCCTCTCCTTAACTGCACTTGAGAAGGTGGTGATGAGTGCCTCCGTATGGTGCATATGGTGTATGTGCACCCACAGTGCTGTTAGGAATGGAGTTCCATGTCTTTAAACCAGCTACAGTGAAGGAACGGCAATATACTTCCAAGTCACAATGGTGTGTGGCTTGGAGGGGAACTTGCAGATGGTGATGTTTCCATGCATCTGCTGCCTTGCTCTTCAAGGTGGTAGAGGTGTGGGTTTGGACGGTGCATTCGAAGGAGCCTTTATGAATTGTTATGCTGCACCTTGTAAATGATACAAACTGCTGTCACTGTACGCTGGTTCAATATTTCCTGATAGCAGAACTGAGTGGCTATAACCATCATTCTAGTAAATCATCTTTGCACCTTCTCCAGTGCCTCTTTTTTATAATATGGGACCAGAACTGTTTACAGTACTTCAAGTGCAGTATAACCAAGGATGTATACAAGTTTAACATAACTTCTTTGCATCTCCACTTTCTTTGTGATAATACATGTCTGTACCGTTTATCATGACCAATCCCTTCCTATTCTTTATTTCAATCCACGTGGATTCTGTTTCTAACCATCTGTTAGTTATGCCCCATTTTTTCCTTTTGACATTGTTATCTCTAATTGATATATATCTCCCCACTTTCTTCCCTTCCTATCCTTTCTAATTATGTTCTGACCTGCAATATTTATTTGCCAGTACATGTCTTCATCTGCCATATTTCAGTTAACTCCTGCTATTTCTAATTCCTTGATATGGACTGTAGTCTCTACTTTCCCTGTTTTATTTTTGATGCTGTGTACATTTCTGTACAGGCAATTTATTTCATCTTTAATAGTTGCTCATTTTACTTTATTCTGAACAATCCTTTTAGACTTAGGTTTTCTAACTACATTGATGCCAAGGTTACCCTTGTTCCTTACCTTAGTCTGACCTTTACTCTTGTCCCCTATTTTATCTTCAAACATGTTATTTTCACCAGATCCTCCCACCCTTACTAGTTTAAAGTTGACATGGAGTTTGTGATTGCTGTTGCACACAGAATGGAGATATTCAATAAAGTGGCCAGTGTTTGGTTTTTCCAGTGTAGAGGATATCACACCATGAGCAACAAATATAGTGTTATTAGGTTGGAAGAAACATATTGTAATTTGGCAAAGTCTTTGCGATCATCATTATCTGCTGCACCCAATGAGGTATAATTTTGGAGTAGCTGGAGGAGGAGGATGATAACCACAGCAAAGAAATAAAAGCCTATTGATGAAGCACATTTATTGGCATTTATAAAATCCCAACCGTCTTATACTTCAATAGCCTTTTCTACATCTGTATCATGAGGTAGCTAATTGCACCTAGGTAAAGAAATATATTGTCAAGAATCCCATTCCTTTTATCTACTGATATATTATCCAACAAGGTACAAACAAGATACATTGGAAGCAATGAAAATAATTATACTTGGCTATGCTTCCCATGTGCGATCATGTTTAGATTATTATCATATGAACAGAACAGGTGGCAAATGCAAATTAAGGCAAGGATAAAAGCCTATGAAATTCTTTTCTATAGTATGTACTGTATGGCCTGTTTCTGTGCTGTAAATATTTTGTAATTGTATAATGTAGATTGACCACTATGATGCTAAGGACTTTAATTATAAGGAGTGAATTGGGATATTTGGAACATTTCAACTGTAGCAGAAAAGGATGAGGAGATTTCATAGAAGTTTTAAAAAATTACTAAAGATTTTGGGGCAAATAAGGAAAAGCAATTTTTTCTCTATGGGAAGTATAGGGGGGAATTATCAATTCAAAATGAGCCTGTGGGTAGAAAGCAGAAGGATTGAATTGGTTTGGACTGCTCTAACAAAAGTTGCCACAGTCATGATTGACAGAATGGCCTTGTGCTGTTAAATCCATGGTTCTATGATTTTTTTACTCCAGAGTAGGAATGCCTCTTCTCTGTTTGGCTTTTAGCTTTACATATTCTGATCTCGATTTATTTCCAGCATTTTCTGCTATATTCCACAGCATTTGCAGTTGCTGTGTTTTTAGAATCATTCCTGGATTTTAGCCTGGAGGCTTATTCTATGTGAGTTTTCTGAATATTCTGAAGTTTTTAACTGCAGGACTCATTCAGATTTTTTTCTGTTAGCTTCCTGAACACAGGCTGCCCGATTAACATCTTGGAGACCTGTCAGACAAGGAAGCCTATAGCACAATGCTGCAGCTGAGGAGAGCAGCTGGGCTTAGTGGGGGAGGTGTCGATTGATCTGGGGGTGGGAGCAGTGGTTCGCTGGGTAGCTTGTTGGGCCTGGCAGAAACTCTTCTGCTCCTCCTGGCCCACAGGCAATATTTGTAAAGGTACTTGCTTCATTAATTCGGCCCTTCTTACCTCGTTCCACCTCCAGGTTTCCAGAGGACTGGAAAAACAATAGTTTTTAATTGTTGAAATGGGCTGGCTTAGAAGAGTGCATTTTTAGATGCATAATGCTAAAGTAAAATATTAGACTACTAAAATACTAAAGTATAATTACATGTCTGGTCGTGGGAGCAAGGTTGATAAATTGAGAATATCAGACCTCATAGAAGTACAATATGTGTTTTTGTTAATATAGTTTATTGGCACTGGTAAGTCTAGTCACAGTTTTGGTTTAAACGAATATTGCAGAATTTTTGAAAAAAGAGCGCGATTTACTAATAAAATCATGAATTAGTGCTGATTAATTCCCCTAGTTTCTTTTCCAGGTGCCTTCACTTCTGAGTCCAGCAGAAAAGAAACATATATTTTGTTTTTGCTCTGGTCTTTAAGGAAAATGATTAACTATTTTTCCACAAGTTTTGAGATGAGCAATTTGTTGAGATGTGGTCACGTGGGATGGAAACTATTAGTAAACATATTGACATGCAGCTTATTCTTGTTTTCAATGATTATGGGATGTTGGTTTTCAAATTGTAATGGTTTGTTACAGTTGATACTCATTAACTCACAAGGTACAGATAACATTCTTGCATGAGTCAGATAGAGTGAAAACTCTGTTAACTAAAGCAAAATCATAAACATAAGTTCAGTATCAGTACTTATTTTACCTTCACAGAATATTAAACTGGAGATTTTTAGTAGTATCTTATAGTAAATTTCACATGCATCCCAACGATACAGCTGAATTTACAAATGTCTATATTCTAGGATTGTAAATTAATAATGGAGATTACAATTCCAAAGTAAAGAGGGCTATTACTCTTCCTTTTCCAATTACTCCTATGTAGTGCAATCTCTGCAGTCTATGCAAAGGTAGAGACAAACTGCTCAGGTTCCCACTCAGACTGCTTAGATGTGATTGAGTGTTAGACTCATGAGGGCCCTGCCAAAGCCTGTCCTGTCTGCACCTGTGCAGGATTAATCTTGGCTATTAGATGGGGAGGGGTTGGGGATAGATGATTATTGGGAGTGAAAGCAGGATTGGGGTAAACTGAAGTAGTGCTTGGCTTAAATAGCCAAGTGGTTATGGCACTGGGTTTGTAACCCCAAGATCAAGAGTTCAAATCTCACAATGGCAAACTATGAAACAATGTAACTTCATCTGAAACAGATGGAAACAGGTTTACTCAAAAGAGTATCAAGAGTTCAAATCTCACAATGGCAAACTATGAAACAATGTAACTTCATCTGAAACAGATGGAAACAGGTTTACTCAAAAGAGTATCAAGAGTTCAAATCTCACAATGACGAACTATGAAACAATGTAACTTCATCTGAAAAACAGATTGATCAAGAGTTCAAATCTCACAATGGCAAACTATGAAACAATGTAACTTCATCTGAAACAGATGCAAACGGGTTTGTACTCGAAAGAGTTACATCTTCTTAAAAGGGACTGGGGTGTTTTGTTGACCCCTTTAATCACATTTTGATTTAAAGTTTGTAAGTTTCTTTTAAACTTTGTTCTTGGTTTTACAGCTGACCTGAATTAGGGGCTGTGCCTGATTTATCCCAATTTTGTTGATTTGGTTTTCATTTAAAAGATTATCAAGAGTTCAAATCTCACAATGGCAAACTATGAAACAATGTAACTTCATCTGAAACAGATGGAAACGGGTTTGTACTCGAAAGAGTTACAAGGTTGATATAACTCCTTTGTTTAAAAGATTATCAAGAGTTCAAATCTCACAATGGCAAACTATGAAACAATGTAACTTCATCTGAAACAGATGGAAACGTGTTTGTACTCAAAAAAGTTACAGACAACAGTTGAGAATTTAAGCTTGGCCTAAATGGCCAAGTGGTTATGGTACTGGGTTTGTAACCCCAAGATCAAGAGTTCAAATCTCACAATGACAAACTATGAAACAACATCTGAAACAGATGGAAACGGGTTTGTATTCGAAAGAGTTACAAATTGTCTCTGAACACGGCTTGGTGTGTATGGGGACTTAAGACAATCAAGAGTTCAAATCTCACAATGGCAAACTATGAAACAATGTAACTTCATCTGAAACAGATGGAAACAGGTTTGTACTCGAAAGAGTTACTCTCCCAGGGGGAAGGTGATGCAGGAATGCAGGAGTCATGCCAGGTCTCCAGCCAGCTGAGACCCCTGTCGCCTTCATTAAATAGATATAGATGTTGAAAGCATTTTTTCGCTGGAAAAAAGACACGGGGTCCGTAAGCAGCTCTTTACGCTGCTGGCCGACGACGGATCCCTTGTCTCGGATCCGGAGGGCATCAGGGCCATTGCCCGAGATTACTACACTGCCCTGTTCTCTCCGGATCCGTCCAGTGAGGAAGCTTGCAGAGTTTTGTGGGAGGACCTGCCGCAGGTCGGCCCGGAGTGCGCCGGAAAGCTCGACTCCCCTATAAGTCTGGGGGAGCTGACCGGCGCACTCAACGGTCTTTCTAGGGGCAAAACCCCGGGACTAGACAGGCTGACCGTGGAGTTCTTCAGGGCGTTCTGGGACGTCTTGGGGAGCGACTTCGCGGGGGTCCTGGGGGAGAGCATTGCTACCGGGGAGATGCCCCTTTCGTGGCGCAGGGCCGTGATTGCCCTGCTGCCGAAGAAGGGGGATCTCCGCCTTCTTAAAAACTGGCGCCCGGTCTTCCTCCTCAGCACGGACTACAAAATCTTCGCCCGAGCCATGTCTTCTCGGCTCGGCACCGTGCTGGACCACATGATCCACCCTGACCAGTCCTACACCGTCCCAGACCGAACCATTTATGATAACATCCATCTGGTCCGGGACATCATCCACCATTCCCAGAGGGCTGGTCTGTCGAGCGCCTTCCTGTCTCTCGATCAGGAGAAGGCGTTCGACAGGGTGGATCACGAATACTTACTCGGAACTCTGCGAGCTTTCGGGTTCGGGACGCATTTTGTCGCCCGGATCCGACTTCTGTACACCACCGCGGAGTGTCTAGTGAAGGTTAACGGGTCCCTGACGGCGCCCCTTCTCTTTGGGAGAGGGGTACGTCAGGGCTGCCCCCTGTCTGGCCAGTTGTATTCTATTTGCGTGGAGCCTTTCCTGCGCCTCTTGCGGAGGAGGTTGTCGGGATTGGTTCTGCGCGGGCCGGGCATCGGGGTGGTCCTTTCGGCTTACGCCGATGACGTGCTCCTTATGTTTAGTGACCCGGCTGACCTGCGGAGGATGCGCGAGTGCCAGGAGGTCTAGTCTGCCGCTTCTTCTGCCAGGATCAACTGGGGTAAATGTTCTGGACTCCTGATTGGTCAGTGGCAGATGGATCCCCTACCCGAGGAGCTCAGGCCTTTCACCTGGAGCAGGACCAGCCTCCTCTACCTGGGGGTCCATCTCTGCCCCGCTGAGGAATCCTGGCCGGCAAACTGGCAGGAACTGGAGACGAAAGTCACCGCTCGCCTGCGGCGCTGGACAGGACTGCTCCGAGTGCTATCTTACCGAGGTTGAGTTCTGGTCATAAACCATCTGATCGCCGCCATGTTGTGGTATCAGCTGGTCACTTTGACCCCTCCCCCGGACTTTGTCACAAGAATCCAGAGATTGTTAGTCGACTTCTTCTGGGACAAAAGATTGCACTGGGTCGCTGCCGAGGTTCTGAGTCTCCCGCTTAGGGAGGGTGGTCAGGCGCTAGTGTGCCTACGCACACAGGTGGCGACTTTCCGCCTTCAGACCCTGCAGCGATACCTCTACATCGAGCCTCCTCCTAGATGGTGTGCCCTGATGACGTATTTCTTCCGTCAGGTGCACGGCCTGAATTATGACGTGCAGCTCCTGTTTATAGAACAGCTGGGCCTCGGTGGCTCCTTGCAGGCGTTGCCCGTCTTTTACCAGGACCTGATCAAAGTCTGGAAAGTGGTCGCCTTGCGACGCAGCTCTCCCCCGTCAGGAGTAGCGGCCATCGTCAGAGAGCCGCTGCTCAGGAATCCGCCCCTCCGTCCTTTTCAGTGGTTGGCGGAGAGGAGGGCTGTGGCCGCAGGGGTGACCAGGATCGGGGACGTGCTGGGTGGCGGAGGACTGGGCTGGATGCTCCCACAGGAGTTGGCGCGACGCGCGTCTGTTAGTGTCCAGGTCGCAGCCGATGCCATCCAAGACCTGAGAACGGTCGTGCTCGGACCCGACGTTATTTTGGGTCTTGAGGTGGCCCAGGTGCGCAGTGGTCTTCCGTCTGAACGTTCCCCTGTTCGGACGGAATTCCACATTGGCCCCAAGCCCCGAACCCTCCCTCGGGTGCTGGTGCCCCGCAATATGAGCCGCCTCGGGGACATGCCCTCCGTGCCTTTTGGCACGGCAAAGAGGGGCTTTTTGTATGGACTGCTGCTGCACACCTTCCATTTTCTCGCCCTTGTCCGTCGCCTGGACATGCCCTGGCGTGCCTTGTTGCCGTCCAGCGGCGGAGGCCCCCGATGGGAGGCCCTCTACGGAGGTGTCCTCCCCCTTTCTATCGGGGACCTGGGTTGGAGGGTGTTGCATGCAGCAGTCCCCTATAATAAGAGGATGCATAGGTTCACGGACTTTCAGGACACGTGCCCTTTTTGCGGTCTTGTGGAGTCCGTGGACCATGTATACATAGGGTGTTGTAGGCTGCACTCCCTTTTTAGTTACTTGAAAAACCTTTTATTGATGTTTTGTTTGCACTTCAGCCCCACGCTCCTGATCTATGGGCACCCGGTGCGGAAGGGGGTCGGGAAGGAGGAGGACCTCCTCGTGAACCTGCTCCTGGGCCTGGCCAAGTTGGCCATTAACAGGTCCAGGCAGCGGGCGATCGACGGGGGAGTCCCGCCCGATTGTTTGTCCCTCTTCCACGGCTACGTTCGCTGCCGGATGTCCCTGGAGAGGGAGCGCGCGGTGTCTGCTGACACTCTCGAGGCCTTCCGTGCTCGGTGGGCACCGCGGGGACTGGGGTGTTTTGTTGACCCCTTTAATCACATTTTGATTTAAAGTTTGTAAAGTTCCTTTAAACTTTGTCCTTGGTTTTACAGCTGACCTGAATTAGGGGCTGTGCCTGATTTATCCCAATTTTGTTGATTTGGTTTTCATTTAAAAGATTATCAAGAGTTCAAATCTCACAATGGCAAAACTATGAAACAATGTAACTTCATCTGAAACAGATGGAAACGGGTTAAAAAACTCAAAAAAGAGTTAAACTGCAGTAGTGGATGGATAGATGGGGATGTGAGTAAGTACATAGAAAGAAAAGGATGGGGTGTGCTTGCAGGATCAATGGATTAGAAAAATTGAGAGATGGAGTAGACTTGACATAGTGGAGCGAGGCATTGGGTAGTGTGCATTGCAGGATGTTGGTGAGTGTGCACTATACTCATTTTTCCTGACCTGCTTTGGTTATTAAAATGCTTTCTGTGCTGAACCCAGGCACATGACACAAAGTTCCTGCTGCTGACCTCCATAGCCTTCTCCAACCATGATGTCTTTTTTGGAGAAGCAGGTTTCTTACTCCCATTGTTGGAGAAGAAATCCTCTCAACGAACCCTCACTGCATCCAGCAGTGTAACAAGCGACTCATTGTTAATTGAGGGTATAGCCCTTGATGGTCCTGAGTCTGTGATGAAATTTCTCCATCTCTTTGTGAAAACTCAAGTTCAGCACATCCACATCCCTTTATGCAACTCCTCCAAATTCCACCTTTGCATTGTCCCTTTAAATACTCCAGTTGCAATCTGGGGGATTCGGCACCAAACCTGGAAGTATGTAATTAGATACTTGTGTTAAAATGCCAGAGATAAATACACACAGTTATTCTGGGGTTTTCCACTTGACATCGTGCCAACCCCCATTCAAATTGTACCTCAGTTATTATTGAGGCCCTACAAGTGGCTCTTGATATTTTTGCATTGGTTCAAAGCCAAACTGTTTTAAAATAATGTAAAAGTGCATTATGTCTTATCTCAAAGAGCTGCCGAAAATAGTCTGTTTATTCTTAATTCACTAATATTTACAATTTAATTTTGGAATTAATGATGTTGTGCTAGCTCTGTTGATCATTTGAGCTATAGCATTACCCCTCTAAACTAGATGGCTCCCAAAATGATCATATATTTTCACAGAATCACAGAATTTTAATGGCACAGAAGGAGGCCATATGACCCATCGTGTCTGCACCAGCCCTCCAAATGAGCATTATGACCTAGTGCCATTACCCTGCCTTTTCCCCATGCTCCTGCACATTGTTTCTATTCAAATAATTACCTAATGCCCTCTTCAGTGGCTCGATTGAACCTGCCTCCACCAGACTTCCAGGCAGTGCATTCCAGACTCAAACCACTCATTGTGTGAAAACATTTTTTCTATTGTCACATTTGTTTCTTTTGCAAATCACTTTAAACCTGTGCCCTCTCATTCTTGGTCCTTTTACAAGGGGGAACAGCTTCTCCCTATTTACTCTGTCCAGCCGCCTCATGATTTTTAACATCTCTATCAAATCTCCTCTTAGCCTTCTTCTCTCCAAGGAAAACAGTCTCAACTTCTCCAATCTACCCTCATAGTTGAAGTTTCTCATCCCTGGAACTATTCTTCTGCACTCTCTCCAATGTGTTCACATCTTTCCTATAATGAGACGCCCAGAACTGTACACACTACTCCAGCCGAGGTCTAGCGAGTGTCTCCTATAAATTCAACATAACAAATTAATTAATTTAATATGTAAGTATAACATTATTCAAAGCAATTCACGTGATCAGTTGTCAATCTACTTGCCAAAGAAGCATGTTATTTGATAAGTTCAGATATAGTGGCCACTGGCATGAAAATTTGATACGGTGGCTCAGAAATTTGGGTGGATCCATATGAGGAGTGAATGAGGATCGGATTGTGAGCAGGAAAATTACAGGTTGGAGTCAGGAGGAACTATGAATAGTGGGTGGAGGGAGAAGGGTATTTGGGAGAACAGTTGCAGAAGTCTGTTCCTTTAATGTAGGGCTGGGAGGAACACTCCATCTTCTGGCTTCAGAGTAGGCATGTTGCTTGCCATGTTGGTTGTGTTTGGGAGGCAAACCTTAGACTTGGTTTTGCTGAGTGGAGCTGGCATCATATTTGGTTACAGCACAGAAGGAGACCATTTTGCCTCCAATTTATTGGAGTTCTTTGTGGAAGTAGCATGCAATGTACATAAAGGGGTATCTGTGGATATGCTGTACTTAGATTTCCAGAAGGCATTTAACAAGGTGCCACACCAAACATTACTATGCAAAATAAGAGCTCATGATGTAGGCATAGATAGCGGATTGGTTAGCTAACAGGAAACAGTAGACATAAATAGGTAATTATTCTGGTTTTCCACCTGATATTGTGTCAACCCCCATTCAAATGTGCCTCAGAGTTATTGCTGAGGTTTTTACAATTGGCTGTTGACAACATTTCTGCATTGGTTCAAAGTCAGGACTGTTAAAAACCAATGTAAAAGTGCATTGCCTTATCTAAAAGAACCTCTGTACTGTCTGCCATTTTTGCTACTCTGCTGAAGATATGCTGTGCTTTGAAGGGCCACATCAGATTGGAAAGAATCTTTAAAGAGACTGAATTTGGTATTTGCTATAACTGTTGTATTGGTTACTGAATGGTAGAAGTTTCAGCATAGGAAATGGGAATTTGCCTGAGTTAGTGCAAGGTCCACATCAAAGCTGTTTACTGTAATCCTAATTAGTTACTTTGCTTTGGCTTTGCATTCTTATTTCGGGTTGGCAAGGTGTGACAAGGGGAATGGCACAGGGAAATGTGCTGGGGCCTCAACTATTTATAATTTGGATGAAGGACCTAAGGTATGTTAGCTAAATTTGACAATGGCACAAAGATAAGTAGGAAAATAAGCCGTGAAGTGGGCATAAGGTATCTGCAAAGAGACACAGATAGGTGAAATGAGTGGGCAAAAATTTGGCAGATGGAGTATAATGTGGGAAAATATGAACTTGCCCACTTCGGCAGGAAGAATAGAAAACCAGGATATTAGTTAAAAGGAGAGAGACTGCAGCGCTCTGGTGCATGCATCACAAAGAATTAGTAGGCAGGTACAAGTGATTAGGAAGGTAAATGAAATGTTATTGTCATTGCAAGGAGAATGGAACATAGAAGTAGGGATGTTTTGTTACAGTTGTACAGGGCGTTGGTGGGACCAAATCTGGAGTACTATAGTTTTGGTCACCCTATTTAAGAAAGGTTATAAATGCATTAGAAGCAGTTCAGAGAAGGTTCACTTCACTGTTACCTGGGATGGGTGAGGGGAGGGTTTATCTTAAAAGGAAATGTTGGACAGGTTGGGCCTGTATTCATTGGTGTTTAAAAGAATAACGCCAAGAGTATTGGTGAAAAAAGAGGCATGTTTAAGCTTTTCGTCTTGCACTCATCAGGACAATCGCAAGAATACCAATATAAGGGGGAAAACCAACAATTTATACTGTATGTGGTACCTGAAAGTGCTGATTGGTTGGCAAGTGTCATTGCATGGAGAATGCGCCAATGATGGTGACTGACAGTTAACTGCCAAGTATTTGAAATTTAAACCAGGCAGCTTTACCCTGATTGGTCAAGCTATTGCCCTGAGGAATGAGTCAGCAAATGGCTGTCACTTAGTTTGTTTAGCTGAAATAAGCGCAATGTTTGTACATGTTCTTTCTGTCTGCAAAGAATAGGGCCCTGTGCATTAATATATGTAGCTCCTAGTACATGCAAATGTGCCACATTGCAAACCTGACTGACGATCTTAAATTGATTGTCAGCATAATTCTTAGCACATTGAGGATTATATAGCAAATGTTGTCCAATCGCGGAATCGCACCTAATGTGGGACAGTGTGTTTTACGTTTTGCCAGCACGGGCTGGTTGGGCATGGTCTGTCCCCTGCCCGTTGTGAACAGCGGCTGGGACATGTTGTTTGATATGATTGCCAGTCTTTGGGATGTACGGCTTACATACCTAGCATCACACTGGCACTGAAATTCATATACTACATTACTCACTTGTGTGATAGGCAGAATGTAGTTTTGGCTTGATGGCAGCATCCTGTTAGTGGAGAATACTGCTCATGTTGCTACTGCATAGTAGCAGTGTTAAATAGCTAGCTTTACCTGTTGCTCAAATTTTAGAGATACCTTGCCCTTCCAGTAGTCTGAGGTAGACTGGGTACTTTTCAGGGCTGAAATTGACAGCCTTGGGTCTGTTTGTGAAGCTTAACATGATAAACAGTGTGAAATGATCTGATCAGGATTGCCATTGCATGGTTTGGGCACTATATACAAGGTTGCTGATGAGACCAATCTTATATTGTGTGAAACTGTAAGAATCCCAACGCATATATTGTTCAGCAAAGGTAGTCTCGTGGTAGACTGTGGTAGAGAATCCCCTGGCAGATTTCTCAACTAGGAAGGGGAGTTTATTTCAAAGGTTAATTTGAGCGCAGGATGGAGCCCATTAAGGCATGAAAGGAAGGTGTTACATTTAAAAAAGCAAACATATCATCCACATATGGAAATGTATAAGGTGTAGGAGGTTAGGTATCATTCCATCAAAGATACTTTTCTCATGGAACCCAACAAAGATGTTTGGGCATACATTGTGTCGTTAAAACTGAACTCAACTGTATGAATTGCTGAGTTCATAAGTTCAATGCATACTGATTCATGCAATGGTGTGAGTCTAGATCGCCATGATATAGTGCTGCAGTGCAAATGTCTATGGCTTCTTTAAGTGGAACATTGGTGAATAAGCTAGCAATGTCAAATGAACACATGGACACAGCATTGCTATCAATGTGCAAGTCCTGTATGGCCTTCACTCTGCCTCCCTGCTCTCTCAGGTCTCTCCACTTCACTCCCCACACCTCCACTCAGATCTTTACCCCCAATCTCCACTCTCACAGATGCCACTGAGGGGTCACGGCAATTTCGAAACCCCAATGGGGTCACAATGGGAAAAAGTTTGGGAAGCACTGTGCTAAAACTCTTGAGGTGAAGGTACTTCCAAAGTGCTGTTAGGTAGGGAGTTCCAGGATTTTGACATAGCAGCAATGAAGGAACAATGATATAAAAGTAAAATACTGCTGGAAATCTGAAACAAAAACAGAAAATACTGGAAAAACTCAGCAGGTCTAACAGCACCTGTGGAGAGAAAGACAGAGTTAACGTTCCATTTTAAATCCGTATGACTCTTCCTCAGAGCTCTGAAGAGGAGTCATATGGACTCAAAACGTTAACTCTGTCTTTCTCTCCTAAGGAACAATGATATATTTGCAAGTCAGGATGATGCGCAACTTGTACCTGCTGCCCTTGCCCTTCTAGGAGGCAGGGCTCATGGGTTTGGGCTATACTGTCAAAGAAGACTTGGCAAGTTGCTGTAGATGGTGCACACTGCAGCCACAGTCTGCCAGTTGTATATGGGGTGTTGATCAAGTGGGCTGCTTTGTCCTTGAAGGTATTGCATTTCTTGAGTGTTGGAGCTGAGAGATCCAGGCAAGTGGAGAGTAGAGCGTGTTCTGTCAAACTCCTGACCTGCCTTGCAGATGGTCCAAAGGTTTTGGAGTCAGGAGGTGAGTCACTTACCACAGAATATCCAGCATCTGATTTGCTTTTGCAGCCATAGTAATTATGTGGCTGCTCCAGTTAAGACTTTGGTCAGTGCTGAATCCCAGAATGTTTATGGTGGAAAATGGTAATACTGCTGAATGTCAAGATGAGGAGGTGAGACTTTTGTGAATGATGGTCATTGCCTGGCACATCTTTATCATCACGTAGCTCTTCAAAATTGTAGCAATGAACCTTGCTTTCACCTTAAGTTCCATCTGCAAGAGCTTTTCCAGCACAAATCCACCAATATGACAGAGCTGGTTGCCTTTATCTGGTACCACCTAATAACCTCCTAACTCTCTCCAGTATCTAATTTTTAAAAATTCTTCCATGGGGTGTGAGCGTCTCTGGAAAAGACCCTTTGTTGCCCATTCCTAATTGCCCTTGAGAAGATGATGATTGAGAAGGTGAAGAAGCTGCTACCTTGAACTGTTGCAGTCCATCACACCAACATGACAGTTAGGGAGTTCCAGGTTTTTGACCCAGCGACAGTGAAGAAAAGGTGATTATAGGTCCAAGTTGGGATGGTGTGTGATTTCGAGGGGAACTTGTAGATGGCCTTGTTCCGATGCATCTGCTGTCCTTGTCTTTCTAGGTGCTAAAGATTATGGATTTGTAGAACCACTCTTGGTGATGGATATTGAAGTCCTCCACCTAGAGTAGATTTCATGCCCTTGCTACCCTCAGTGCTTCTTCCAAGAGATGTTCAAAATAGAGCAGCGCTGATTCATCAGATGAGGGGGGCAAGGGTGAGGTAGTTGGTAAATCAGCAGGAGGTTTCATTGCATATGCTTGACCTGATGTCAAGAGACTTCATGGCGTCTGGAGTCAATATTGAGGGCTCCGAGGGCAATTCCCTCCCGACTATGCCGATACCTCTAGTGGGCTGTCTCGCTGACGGGATAGGGCGTACCCAGGAATGGTGATGGAGGATTCTGGATAATTGGCTGCAATGTATGATTTGATGAATATGACTGTCAGGCTGTTGCTGATCCCTTTCTTTTGCCTCAAGTTTATGGTAGCCACTAAACTTCGTAATCATGAGGACTTCTGCTTCAAGTTCTATTCTGAGATTGTTTTGTGGCAGCTATTTTCTTCAGTCTTGACATAACTCTGACTCCCTCCGTTTGAAGCATTCAAATCTGCAGAAAAAAATTGCACTAATTGGATGACCTTAGAACAGGAGGACTATCACAGCACAGATGGCAACTTGGGATTTCAACGATAGATTAATTGTTAGAGAGGCTATACCCATCATCCAGCTAGAGTGAATATTTTGCATCAACTAGCCATGCAGGATGGTTGTCAATGTGCAGTCTGGTTGATCAGTTAAAATTTTATGCAGTATTTCATCAGTTACTGCATGATTCCCTTCAGAGTTAATTTCTGAAAGGACTTTCAGCTGTGATATTCATGACCGTGATGTTCATGTTTTCTCACGATGCTGAACTTGGTATTGACAAATTCCCCTCCATTATCAGTCAGAAATTTCACTGTCGTGCTTAGCCCAGTCCCTATCCTCATCTTCATGATTTTATCGATAATAACCTTTTTGTCCATGCTAATTATTGTAGAAAGACTAAATTGGGTTACAAGATCCACAAGCTATAAAATAAAAATATTCCTGTTTTTTGTCATATACATTTAGATCCATGGCAACTACCTTGTTAAAAACACGTTAATGGAAGGCTTAAAATAGAATGTGGCAACATTCTCTGATACTTTTTACAAATTTCAGATTTCCCACTCACTTCTCACTAATTTCTTCCATTATACTCTTCATCAACCACACCTGTATCTTTAGCAGAGCTTTTAAGCTTGAAATAGAGGTGAGCAATTTGTAGACAAGAAGCCCTTGTTTTAAGTTGCCCTGATTTAAGTTGACTTGCTATAAAGTAGTGTTTGTTTTAGACTCTGTGTCCCAATATAAATCCCAATTTCGAGGATAATATGCAGTAGCAACATGTGTGGTAATCTCCACTAATAAGATGTTACTGTCAAGCCAAAAATATTTTTTGCCTATCGCACAAATGGGTGATGTGGTATATGAATTTCAGTGCTGGTGTGATGCCAGGCATATAGGCTGTGCGTCTCAATGACTGGCGGATTGTATTAAATAGCGTGTCTCTTCAGTTGTTCACAACAGGTAAATGACTGACTGGATCCAACCAACCCTTGCAAAACTCTCAACATTGTGTCCAATGTTAGATGTGATCTATGATTGGGCAGCACTTGCTAAACAATCGTGATTGTGTGAAGAATTACACTAAAACCAATATAAGATAGTCAGTTGGGCTTGCAGTGTGGCTCATTTATGCATGTTAGAAGCCACTTATATTCACACACAGGGCCCTGTCCTTTGCAGACAGAAGGAATATGTCCACATATTGTGCCTTTTCAACTAAATAGAAACTTGGAGAACAGTCATTGCCTGGTTAATCCCCAGGGCATTGCCTTGACCAACAGAGTCGACCTGTCCGGTTTGAATTTCAACAGAGCTGGGCAGTTACCTGTTCCATACTGCATTCTACATAACAATGCCTCCACCAATCAGAGCCCACTTGTCAACCAATCAGCACTGTCTTCTCATGTAGTATAAATTGTTGTTCCCCTTTACTGTTGGTAATTTCTTGTGAGCTGTCCTGATAAATGCAAGACAAAAAGCTTTGATAGCATGTCTCTCTTTTTCAGCAGTATTCAAGTTTTGTACTACAAAACAAAGTTTTTTCTCATGTCATCACATTTTCCGCATCATTGAGCAGTGCATGTCAGCTCCCTTCATGCAACATCAGGTCCTGCGTTGATGTCTTTGTTAGTAGTGTGGTGTTCAAAACAACGCCAACCTTTTTTTTATAAAGGAGCATCCAAAGCCAGAGTTTGTTAAATTTTGGAGCTTTGCTGTGGCTGAGACTTTTAACTTACTTTGAAACATGAGTGAGAAACACACAGTAAATGGTGGTAGTGTGCCTGATGCTGCAAGGGAAGCAAGAAAAGCCGTAGGCCTAGCAATGGAATTGGATGTTTTAAAATGCTGAGGCTGGAGAATGAGCAATTGATATTGTTGGGGTGCTTGGGCTATCCCCTACAGTGCAACAGCTAGGTTTTCCGCCAAGGTACACCAAGTCGCGTGTTGCCCACTTTGATCTGAATGGATGCAGGCAAGTTGTGAATCACAATTCCTACATCCAAAAAACTGGGCTTTCCAATTTTTAGAGCATGATATATCCTTTAAGGTCTTTGCAGGAAGACCATCTACAAAGGGAAGAACTGCTAACTCCCAATAAACTTCAGGTTATTGCGAATTTTTGAGTGAGGATATAGTAGGACTATTATGCCACATTAGAATACCTCTCTATTCTCGCTAAGCAGGCAGGCACCCTTGAACAAAATGCCTTTAAATAGATGTAGCTTGTTATGACACAGCGGTTGGTAAAGGCTGAGTTGTTTAAATCCCAGAGGGAAACTTGAACAACTGTCATAACCTATATTTTCAATTGGTATGTTTGAGATGCAGTTCTGAATTCACGAATAAAACCACTGAGCCTTGAGAGGTTTTTTTATATAAAACTAAACATTTATTAATTTAACAACAAATTAAACACATACACATATCTACAAATTACTACCATAGTACCTTTAAACAAATCCCCAAATTAATCACTCTCAGGTAAATCTTCACCAAGGCAATAGTAACCCATAGACTTTAAACAGACACCAGGCAAAGCACGTTTGATCGTAAGAATTCAAAATGAGGTTCCTTGCAATTTGGGTCCTTTGCAGACACAGTTGTATGCTTACAAGCTGGTTAGATCTTAAATGTCTCTGATTTACACACACAACCTCCTTTCTGTTTATACCTAGCTTTTTCTTTGAATGTAAATTTTCCATGGTATCCTAGGCTTTTAATGTCACATCTTCTAACAATGACATTTTGCTAGTAATATAAACACATTGCTTGGCGTCTCTCAGCTAGGTGCAAGATTTTACTCCCACTCTTGAATGCTTTATTGAACAAATGCAAATTTACACTTTGCCCTCTACCCTCCTTACGTTTAGCTAATTAACATCCTAAAATTTCTATATATTAAAGCACTCAGAATAGTTGGCTTTAATCCAGTTAAGACAGACACAGACCCCACTACAATTCCAATTTAAAAAGAATTTCCTATAACATTATTGACATGGCTTGCACACGAACAGGGGAGACACCTCATCCTGAGTGAGACACAATCACAGTGAGTGTGGGTATTGGCAATTTGGTGCACAGTGGGAATTCGGTGCATAGGGGAAGAGGTGCTCTTTGCATTTTTCTTTGCTATCCAATTTCTTAAATCCTCAGAGTGGTCTTGCCATGCTGCAGTAGAGGTTACAAGGGAAAGGAATAACTGGTAAGTAGTGGGTAAGGTCAGGTAAGTATTTATTACTTCTATCGCTTATAGTTTAAGGACTTTTTGTGGTATATAGTTTGTATATTCTGTAGTAATGACGATCAGGAAAGAAGGGCTCTAGAGTAATTGATTTAAAATGTTAAATATAAAGCGATAAGTCATGGCAGGAGAGCTCAAAGCCATGGTGTACTCTTCGTGCTCCATGTGGGAATCCGGGAACATTTCCAGTGCCCAGGACCCACGTGTGCAGGAAGTGTGTCCAGCTGCAGCTCCTGGAATCTTGGGTTTCAGAGCTGGAATGGCAGCTGAGGACACTGGAGCATCCGCAAATCTGAGGGCATCGTGGATAGCACGTTTAGAGAGGTAGTCACACCGCAGCTGAAGGGACTTGAGGAAGGAAGGGAATGAGTGACCACTAGGAAGCCCAAGAGAAACAGGCAGGTAGTTCAGGAGTCCCCTGGGATCCTGCTCGCAAATCGGTATTCCATTTTGGAGGCTGATGAAATGCTGGTTCCTCCAGGGAGCGCAGGCAGAGCCAAGCTTCCGGCACCACAAGCAGCCTGTCTGTACAGGAGGAGAGGAAGAAGAATCGTAATAGGGGATTCTATTGTCAGGGGAACAGATAGGTGCTACTGTGGCTGTCAACGTAACTTCAAGATAGTGTGTTGCCTCCCTAGTGCCAGGGTCTGGGATGTCACTGAACGGCTGCAGGGCATCCTGAAGGGGCAGGGTGATAAGGCAGAGGTCATGGTACATGTTGGTATCAATGACATAGGTAGAAAGAGGGATGAGGTCTTGCATCAAGAATTCAGGGAGTTAGGCAGTAGACTAAAAAGCAAGACCTCTCAGGTTGTAATCTCAGGATTACTCCCAGTACCACGTGCTAGCGAGCTCAGAAATAGGAGATTAGCGCAGATGGATATGTGGCTTAAGAGTTGGTGCAAGGGGGGGGGCGGTTTAGATTCCTGGATCACTGGCCCCATTTCTGGGAAAGGTGGGACCTGTACAAGCGGGACGGTCTACATCTGAACCAGAGCGGGACTAACATCCTTGTGAGTGGGTTTGCTAGTGCTGTTGGGAGGAGTTTAAACTAATTCGGCAGGGGGAGGAGACACAGAATGTTAGCGGAATAGGGACACATCATTATACAGTAAAACAATCAAGTCAGAGGAGTACAGCTGCATTAAGTTTCAAGGGAGTAAGGCAAGGCTGGATGGCCTCTACTTTAATGCCAGAATTATTACAGGCAAAACGGATAAGTTAAGGGTGAGGATTGACACATGGAATTGTGATATAGTAGCCATCACTGAGACGTGGTTGATGGAGGGGCAGGATTGGCAGCTCAACATTCCGGGATATACACTTTTCAGGCAAGACAGGGGAGGGGGTAAAAGAGGAGGAGGCATTGCGTTATTAGTTAAGGAGTCAGTTACTGCAGTAAGGAGAGATGATATCTTGGAGGGGGCATCGAATAGAGCTTTGTGGGTAGAGCTTAAGAATAAAGTAGGGGCAGCCACATTGTTAGGTGTTTATTATAGACCCCCAGATAGTCATCAGGAAATTGAGGAGCAAATATGTGCACAATTTGTGGAGGTGTGTAAAAACAATAACAATAGGGTTATTATATTAGGTGATTTCAACTTTCCCAACATTAATTGGGATAGAAATAGTGTTAAGGGCTTGGATGGAGTGGAGTTCTTGAAATGTGTACAGGAGAACCTTTTGGGTCAATATGTAGAGTGTCCAACAAGAGACAGCACAGTGCTGGACCTAATTCTGGGGAATGAAGCCAGATAGGTGGCTGAGGTGATGGTGGGGGAGCATTTTAGTGATGGCCACCACAACATGACACAGTTTAAATTTGTTATGGACAAAGAAATAGACAAGTTTCAAAAAAAATGTTTTGGATTGGGGGAGAGTGGATTTTAATAAAATAAGGCAGGATCTGGCCAAGGTAGACTGGGAACAGCGACAGAGGAGCAGTGGGGGGGGGGGGGCGTTCAAAAAGGAAATGGGGAGGGTACAGGCTCAACGTGTTCCCTCTAGGGTGATAGGAAGGAGTAACAAGCCCAGAGAACCATGGATGACCAGAGATATTCAGGATGCGATGAGAAGGAAAAGAGAGGCTTTATGCAAGTACAAGGGAAGCAAATCAGCGGAGGCATTAATGGAGTACAGAAAGTACAGGGTGGAGCCTAAGAATGCAATTAGGAGAGCAAAGAGGGGAAATGAGAAAGCTCTGGCTGGTAAAAGTAGGGGAAATCCCAAGATATTCTATAAGTATTCTATAAGGATAACCAGGGAAAGAGTAGAACCCATAAGGGACGAAGAGGGCAATCTATGGGTGGAGCCAGAGGACATCGGTAGAGTGTTGAACAAATACTTCACATCCATCTTCACCCAAGAGAATGAGAATGAAGGTATCGAACTCTGGGAGAGAGACTGCGAGTTTCTTGAGCAAATTGATATAAGGAGTGACAAAGTATTGAAGGTGTTGGCAGGCTTAAAAGTGGGCAAAACTCCAGGTCCAGATGATTTGTGTCCCAGACTGCTGAGGGAGGCAAGGGAGGAGATCGCAGGGGCTCTGACCCAAATTTTTAATTCCTCTCAGTCGACTGGGGAGGTGCCAGAGGACTGGAGAACAACTAATGTGGTTTTGCTATTTAAGAAGGGTTATAGAGCAAAGCCAGGGAACTACAGACCAATGAGTCTCATGTCTGTGGTAGGGAAACTATTGGAGAAAATTCTGAAGGAGAGAATCTATCTCCACTTGGAGAGGCAAGGTTTGATCAGGGACAGTCAGCATGGCTTTGTCAGAGGGAGGTCATGCCTAACAAATTTGATTGAATTTTTTGAGGAGGTGACCAGGTGTGTACATGAGGGTAGTGCAGTTGATGTAGTTTATGTGGATTTCAGCAAAGCCTTTGACAAGGTCCCACATGGGAGACTTATAAAGGAGGCAAATGCACATGGGTTACAGGGTAATTTGATGAGGTGGATTCAAAATTACTTAGTTGTAGGAGACAGAGGGTGATGACAGAAGGATGCTTTAGTGACTGGAAGCCAGTGTCCAGTGGCGTACCACAGGGATCTGTGCTGGGTCCCCCATTATTCGTCATTTATATAAACGACATAGATAACTATGTGTGGGGTAGGATTAGTAAGTTTGTGGATGACACAAAGATTGGCTGGGTGGTTACTAGTGAGGTTGAGTGTCTAGGGCTACAGGAAGATATAGATAGGATGATCAAATGGGCAGATAAATGGCAGATACCCTGAAAAGTGTGAGTTGGTACGCTTTGGAAGGATCAATTTGACAAGGGAAGTATTTCATGAATGGCATGGCACTAGGAAGTTCTGAGGAACAAAGGGACCTTTGGTGTGTGTGTCCATAGATCTCTGAAGGCGGAGGGGCATGTTAGTGAGGTGGTGAAAAATTAATATGGGACACTTGCCTTTATCAATCGAGGCATAGATTACAAAAGTAGGGAGATCATGTTGGAGTTATATAGAATCTTGGTGAGGCCACAGCTGGAGTACTGTGTGCAGTTCTGGCCGCCACATTATAGGAAGGATGTGATTGCACTGGAGCGGCTACAGTGGAGATTCACCAGGATGTTGCCTGGGATGAAACATTTAAGTTATGAAGAGAGGTTAGATAGACTTGGGTTGTTTTTGTTGGTGCAGAGAGGACTGAGGGTTGACTTGATCAAGGTGTACAAGATTATGAGGGGCATGGACAGGGTGGATAGGGAGCAGCTGTTCCTCTTGAAGGGACAGTCACGAGGGGAAATAAGTTCAAGGTGAGGGGCAGGCGGTTTACGGGGGATGTGAAGAAAAACCTTTTCACCCAGAGGGTGTTGACAGTCTGGAATGCGCTGCCTGTGAGGGTGGTGGAGGCGGGTTGCCTCACATCCTTTAAAAAGCACCTGGATGTGCTCTTGGCACATCATAACATTGAAGGCTATGGGCCAAGTGCTGGTAAATGGGATTGGGTAGGTAGGTCAGGTGTTTCTTATGTGTCGGTGCAGACTCGATGGGCTGACGGGCCTCTTCTGCACTGTGAGATTCCGTGACATTAATATCTCTTCATGACCAGCTTTAAAATTATTGAACCTTCTCAGGCTGAGAGATAACTGTGGATACCATTAAGTTAGAATATATTGATATTTAGCTTCATGGTTCAGGTCAGTATTAAAATGGTTTGAAATTTGACTTTGGCTGTCCTGTGATGGAAAAGTTATATTTAATATTCATACTTCAAGCAGTATTAGAACTTTGAAGTTGTTGGTCATGACAGGTTTATTGCAATGATAAAGAGGGAATGATCGTCCTGATCATAGACAATTGCACAGGATTAATCACATGCAGGATTCATTTATAGAAACCCTGTGTGTACTTATCAAGATGTAGGATGACCATAGTGTTTAAAATGGAAAAAAGTTTCTGCTTTGCAGTTACCAGTCCTATATTAAATGGATATAGGCCAAATATTACTACAGTTTGCATGGTTGAATGAACTATTGTTCATTCATTCATTGTTCACCAGACATACACAATATACTAATAGCCACTGACAGGTTGGGGTCTTTTTGAAATGCAAGTTTACAGAACATCTTCAAAAGTGGATGAAAATTGACACTACTCTGTACACCTATTTTCACTTGTAAATCATGGAGCCCATCAGCCATTGTCAGCTAAATATAAACTGTCCCTGTGCTGAAAGAAAATGTTTCCATCGCATTGCATCACAAGTTCACAAGGCTCCTATTTTATAAAATACTAATGCCTTCAGCAAGAATTGCCAAAATCATCTAAATTTGTTGAGAGGTTGGATGAACCAGTGGGTAAGAACAAATAGGTTAGTAGAAGTGATCAGGACAGGGATTAGCATATGTAAATCAATTTTAAGTGAGTTTTTATTGCTGATTTAAAATTCTGTTTTTGGGTGCTTTTGAGACTTAATTGAGAAAATTTTGAAACATAAGAGCTGAAAAAACAAGGTAAGTTTGGAGAAAAATCAGCCACAAATCAGTTTTTATTTCGAACATCACTGAAATGCACTACAAAAGTGTACTCCAGTGCAATTCTTTTCCATGGTCACAACATACTGTAAAGCCCTTTTGGTGATTAAGTATATTTACTTTATCTGAGAGTGGACTGTGTTGCAGTGTTTGATTGCTAAGCATATTTTTTAGTGCAGTACGTTACCATCATTATTGTGAAGCATAAGTATTTTTTGAGGTAGACATATGAAATTGTTAATGCTAAGATTTAATTTTGCAGTACATGCTTTGAATGGTATGTTGCAATCATTGTGTGGAGTATATCCACTTTGGTAATATACGCAGCCATTATCAAGGGTCCTAGGAAATTCTTAATTTTGTGCAGTTTGTTTTAAGAGCTTATCATTGTTCCATAGTTTCAAAGCTCTTGATGAACATTTTCTAAAACATTTAATGTATTTTTCCATCTCCATTTAAAAACCATAAGTGTTCTTTCTTTGTTTCAGTCTCTTGGGTGAGCAGTCATTGTGTTTTAAATTTGTCATAACACCTTTTTGAACACCCCCTTTTTTTGGCCTTGTAGGTTAGGTATGGTAGGCATGAGACTGCACTTGAAGCAGCAAACAAAGTTTCATGAACTATCTTCACGGAAGGTCAGATCCTGCAGTGTGCATGCATCATTTTAGTGATGTCATTACATGTCACGTTTGAAATACATGCATTCCTCAGAATCAACTAAGATTATTGTGATCCAGCAAGATGGAAATATCAGGGAATTTATTGGCAAAAATCAGTAAAAGGTTATTTCAAAGGTCCCTAGACTATGACATCATAAGGACTACCATGTTTTACAGACAGTAAGGTCAGATAATGATTTGGGTAAGAAAAGAAAGATCTTGTATTAGATACATATACTTGAATGGAGAGGAGGGGGACCTGAGAATAGGAAGCCATTTACAGTGTCAGTTTGCATGGATGTCAGGAAGGGAAGTTGGGTGGCTAAGTGGAAATAGGGGTCGAGGGAACAGGACGTAGGTCTGAAGGACAAGATGAGCTTGCAAAAGGAATGAACAGGATATGGCAGAGAACAAGAGGACTTCCCTGATTTTGTGCCCTTTGTAGAGGGGTGGTGGGAGGGGAGATTGGCTTTGATGACAAGAGGGAAGACACTAAGGCAACTGAACAGCTAACTTTTCTGTCATTAATATTTAGGTTACGCGCTGTTTGCACTTGTTGGAGAGGAAGGTGGGACTGCTTACTTCCACATTCATAGTATTGCCTGCCTCCACCCTTATCTTTACTCCTGTTTGAGCTCATTTGCTGCTGAAACTCTCAAGCATGACTTTGTCACTTCTAGTGACTGTTGCATTGCTTTATTAGAGGCCCTCCTATACACCATATTAAATTCAGTGGATCCAAAACTCTTATATCTGTTCCACTGAAAGTACTGTTTACTTTTCAGTGCTTCTTTCATTGACTAACTTTGTTTCCAATACCTCCAATTTAAAATCCTTCCCTATGCTTAAATTTTTCCATGGCTCACTCCTCCCTATCTCTGTAATCTCTTGCAGTCCAACAATTCCCAGAACTCCTTTATCTTTGCTGTGCTGTGTTCCTTTGGCTCACCATTGGTGGTATCTGCCATCGTTTACCCAGGCCTTGCACAAGAATCTCCTCCCTAAAGCTTTGACTAAGATTTTGGTCCTGTCGTCTTCTTTGGCTTACCATCCATTTTTCCATGTGAGTTATTGTTGTAACTATGGCTAATGTTATGGCACAGCCTATGGTAAATGGAACCGCTCAAATCCCAGAGGAAAACAACGATTTGCAATTTGCACGTATTTCGAAGTGCGGGCTTTGAATTCAGTAGTAATAAGACCACTGAGTCTTATGGGTTTCTTACAAAACTAAATTTAACCTTTATTAACAGAAGAAATGATTTGAAGCACATACATAGATCTACAAATAACTACTATAACTTCTAGATCCCCTAGTTAATCTAACTCCCAGTTATGCTTTCGTTAAGGTGACAGTAAGACAGAGATTTTTAAAAGACCCAGGCAAAGTAATACACAATACCCTGAACAGTTGAAGTCATAGTGATTTTTTCTCAGCTTTAGTTCTTTGTAGACAGCAGCTTGAGGCTTAGATGCTGGAGACTTTTTGCACTTGTTAGATCTTAGAATGCCTGCCCTTAAACACAGCCTTCTGTCCTTTATGCATATTTTCCCCTTTGAATGCAAATTCCCATTGTTTCACTATGTCTTTGGACTTTACCTCTCTAATAATAAAAAAAACTATAATGGTAGCAATTTTACCAGTAACCTTAGGGAAAAATAAACACACTGTTTCTTAACTTCTCCTGGCTGGGTGAAACATTTCACCCACCTCTTTTGAATTCAAGCTAGACTGGTTTATTTAAAAATGCAAATGTTCCTTTTACACCTTGCCTTCTAAACCATCCTCCATATTTACCTATTTAACATTTCAAACCTAGATTTATCTTATACATCAGAGTCTTCAGACCAGCTACCTTTAATTCAATTAAGACACGCATGTACACGTAGACACAGGCCCCACTATTACATCATTTTACAAATTCCAATAACATGATGAAAATTATTATATCTTCCTGACACTAAGCTACCTATTGAATGAACATTGAGATGTTGGGGAAATGCGTGATTTCAGATCCTTATTCAATTTTTGTCACCAGATTCTGAAGCAAACCAAATATAAAACAAGTTAGTGATATTTATATATCTTATTGTTAGGATTAAGTATGAAGGATGGTAGTAACTGTGGTTATTGTCATTTATGATTTACAGATTGCTGCAAACCTCCTGAATGGCTGTTTTTTGCATAATCTTAATTCAGAGCTGTCACTACTGCAGTTTCTTTAGAAATCTGTTTGTTGTTCAGCGTTATTGTGAAATTCACAAAAAATTAAATGATAATTGCAGAAGTTGACCTGTATTGTGACAATTAAGCCCACCCATTCCTGTTGCTGAGGTTTAACTCCAGGTGCTTCCTGAGAATTGTGCCTTTGCCTGGCATAATTAGCATATTAATCCTCTGTAATCAAGTTTCTAGGATAAGTAGAAGAAAGACATGTATATCTCCAAACTTAAAATTCTACACAAACTGGTAATTAAATAATGCTTTTCTTGTTCTTGCTTAGTCATTCCTTTATGTTTGTTGCACTTGCGTGACCAGTGCATATGGAGAACATCGAACAGATCCACTTTCACTAGCTTCTACACCTTACCCTTAAAGGTGCTTTAGTTCCCTCCAAAACCTGGAGTATGTATAATGGTGCTCTTTTTCAGATTGGATTAGGGTGAACAGGTTACTTAACCTCAATATACTGGTCTTGGAGAAATTGGTTCGGACTTATGCCAGGTATAGTAACTTGTGATATACATTGATTCTTAGGACGTTGACAGGCCTAGCTGTTAAATTTGGACTTCATGCACTGTTACTCTGATGTCAAATATTGTTTGGGTAAGTCTTGATGGAGCAATTAGGTTAACCAACAGTTTGACTGCTCAATCAATGTTTGTGGTGAAATTATGGTATTATCAGGTCTTCATTCCATCTAGCATTTTCAGGGGAAAAAAGGAGCTTGCATTTTAAAAGCTGAAAAGTTCTTCTCTCATTTTTCTGTTAAAGAATGTGTCTGTTGATTATAGAGTCTCTCTGGTCAGTGTTAGACAAATTGGTTTGCTGCAGCAGAGGGAAAAAGTAGTCAGGATTATTATGGAAACTATTAATGCACTTCGGCAATGGAGCAACAGCATCAATATTTGAATATTGAATTGGCAAGACTGGAGAGAAGCACAAGGGAGCAGGCTGGGAGAGAGCACAGCAAGACTGGAGAGAGGGCCAAAGAGCAGACTGGGAGAGGACACAGTGAATCCATTTGACTGACTGCGTTTCAAAGAAAATCAAATTGTGACATAACTGGGCAGAAGGTAAGTGATTAGTGATTATTATTCTCTTTTCTCTCTCTAAATTAGAGTATTCGTTTCAAGTTAGGTATTAGGGTTAGTGCAGCAGTTAGTGAATTAATAAGAGCATAAGCACATAGCAGATCCACTTTAAACAGGCACTAATTAGATTGTTAAAGAGGGAGCAGAGGTTTTTTTCTTAACACCATGGATGAACATCTGAGACCTTTGGCTTGCAATTTCTTCACCATGTGGGATCCTCAGAACACTTCACATGTCTGGGATGTTCACATGTGTAGGCAGTGTCTCCAGCTGCTCCAGCTCAAGTTCAGTATTTCCAATCTTGAGGGGCAGCTGGAGTAACTATGGAGCATCAAGGAGGATGAAAGTTTCCTGGATCATACATTCCAGAAGATGATCACCTTACAGGCAGTGAGCAGTCAGGATAGTAGTTAGGTGGTCATCTGGAGGAGTAGGAAGAGCAGGTCATACAGGAGTCTTCAGGATGTGTGCCAATCTTGAACAGATACTCAGTATGAGAATGGTGATATCCTGAGGGGGTGCATCCCAGACTATGGCACCAATGGACAAAGGATTGTACTAGGTAACAGCAAAGCATAAAAAAGTTGTTATAGGAGATTCCATAGTTAAGGGGACAGACAGTAGTTTCTGTCACCGTCATTGTGAGTCCTGCCTGGTGTGTTGCCTCACTGGTGTTAGGGTAAAGGACATCATGGAGAGGGTGCCAGAAGTTATGGCGCAAGTTGGTACCGATGACATAGAGAGAGCAGATATTGAGGTCCGAAGGTTTCTGTTGAAGGGTCATGAGGACTCAACTTCAACTCTTTTCTTCTCCGCCGATGCTGCCAGATCTGCTGAGTTTTTCCAGGTAATTCTGTTTTTGTTTTGGATTTCCAGCATCTGTAGTTTTTTGTTTTTATCTAAATTTTCAGGAGCCGGGGAGGAAGTTAAAAAGTAGGACCTCAGGGTAAGTAACCTCTGGATTATTCACAATGTCACGTGCTAGCAGAGTAGAAAGATAATGATAGGGAAGATCGATGCGTGGCTTGAAGCATGGTGCACGAGAGAGCGCTTCAGATTCTTGATGCATTGGGACTAGCTCTGGAACAGAAAACACCAATTCAAAAGTTACAGTGTGCATCTCGACAGGACTGGGACCAATGTCCTTGCGGGGAGGTTCATTAGTGTGCTTGGGGAAGGTTTAAACTAAATTGGCAGGGGCTGGGCACCAGCATATAGAAGTAGATTGGCAATTAAAGCTGGCCTAGCCAGGAATGCTCACATCCCATGAATAAATATTAAAAAAAAGACCGAACTCTCAGATGGAAAATTAAAAGAGGTTTATTTAACAGAAGACTACGTGTCGATAGAGTTAAAGTATATAATTATTTAAGGCCAAGTGTGTGTTGGTGGGGGGGGGGGGTGCGCGCGTTTGTGTGTGTACGTACGACCCCGTAGTCGCATTAGGGAACGCCTCCCGCATATTGTGCTCCATTCACTGCCTCCTTTCTGAATCAGACACACTGCTAATCGCAAATAACACAATCCATACAGAAGGGCATTTACAGCATGTGACGCTTGATCAGGCTGTAGAGGCGTAAACCTCAGCACCTCTTCCTCCACAACAATTCTTCACTACAATCTTGTCTCCTCAGGTTCTATTTCTCAGTACACAGATGGCAACTGACCTTTGACAAGATCCTGTTTTATCCCTTTGAGTGGACATTATGCTATGTCATGTCAGGCTACTATTAGCCTATTGATTGGGTCTGGTTGTTAGATTAATCTAATAGGACTTTATTTATCATTGAAAGATGTAATTATTGGTTCAAAAGGACAGTATAAAGGAAAATAGCTCCTTATTTATTAATCTTGATCAGATTATGAACAATAAGCCTTATTCTTGAGCCAGACCTTGGCTGCCTAAGATTTTCAGTGGCTTATCAAAGATTGGGAAGATTCTTTTGACTGAACAGTTTCCATTAGCTCTGCATTTTATAGAAGCATTTTAAGTTTTTACAATATGAATGCAGTCTTTCCTAACATAATTAATGATTAATGAACAAATTTTCAATTACAATTCAACTGAGGCTCACTTATTAAATCAGCTGTTTGTGACTGGTGTCTAAATACAAAGTCAATAAAGTAAATACAATATATATGAAAATGGTACAGAATGTGTAACAGCTGCAGGAAGCCACATGTTAGACTGAAAATAGCTTCCTTGACCTTGTTAGCTTACTTCAGTAAAGGTGAGGGGAGAGTGACTACCCTCCACATCAAAGCCGTGTTTGAGCGAGTGTGGCATCAAGGAGCCCTAGCAAAATTGGAGTCATCACTGAATCCCCCAGTAGCAAACCCTGGGGGTTACCATTGACCAGAAATTGAATGGGACCAAACATATAAATACTGTGGCTACAAGAGAAGATCAGAGGCTAGGAATCCTGTGACGAGTAACTCTGCAAAGCCTGTCTACCATCTACAAGGCACAAGTCGGAATGTGATGGAATACTCCCCACTTGCCTGGATGAGTGCATCTCCCACAACACTCAAGAAGCTTGACACCATCCAAGACTAAGCAGCCTGCTTGATTGGCACCCCATCCACAAACATTCACTTCCTCCACCACCACCGACGCACTGTAGGAGCAGTGTGTACCATCTACAAGATGCACTGCAGGAATTCACAAAGGCTCCTTAGACTGCATCTTCCAAACCCATGACCACTACCATCTAGAAGGACAAGAGCAGCAGATAAATGGGAACCCCACCACCTGCAAGTTTCCCTCCAAGTCACTCACTATCCTTACTTGGAAATATATTGCCATTCCTTCATTTTCACAGGGTCAAAACCCTGGAACTCCCAGTTTAACACCACTGTGGGTGTACCTACACCACATGGGCTGCAGCAATTCAAGAAGGCAGCTCACCACCACCTTCTCAAGGGCAACTAGGGATGGACAATAAATGCTGGCCCAGCCAGCGAAGCCCAAAGCCAATGAATGAATAAGAAAATATATAAAATAAAACTAGTCTGAAAATGGACAAGCTTTACTGAAAATCATATGCAAACCCACTTACAAGGTTGGTAGACACTTGTCTTCCCCAGGGATTAGTGCTCAACTACTGCTTTTCAAGCTATAAATACATATCTTGGAATGCAATGTAAAATTCCAAAATTTGACGATGATACCAAACTTGGAGGAGGGTTAAACAGTGGGCATGATACCAATTGTCTGTAAAAGGACATGGATAGTCTAGTAGAATGAACAGACAAGTGGCAAGTGGAATTTGCTACAGAGAAGTGTGAGGTGATGCATTTTGGCAAAAGGGATGGGGAGAGGCAATATAGACTTAATAGCATAATTCTTAGAGTGTGCAGAAACCAGGACCTGGGTTGACTGTGCGTTGATCTTTGAAGGTGGCAGGGCATATTGAGAGGGTGGTTAGAAAAGGGATTTTGAGCTTCATAAATAAAGGCATTAGGATGTTATGCTGAGCCTATATGAAGCTCTGGTTAGGTCCCAACTAGAATATTGCACCCAGTTCTGGCTACCACACTTTAGAAAAATGTAAGGGTCCTTGAGAGGATACGGAGGAGATTTATAAGAATGTTTCCAGGGATGGTAGGTTTTAGTTACAAGGTTAGGTTGGAAAGGCTGCTGTTGTTCTCCTTTGAGCAAAGGTGATTGAGGGGACATTTGACAGTGACGTACAAGATTATGACAGCTTTAGATAAAGCTGACAAGGAAAAACTCTTTGCATTCGCTGATTGTATAAGGCACAGATTTAAGATTTTGGGCAAGAGATGCAGGGGAATATGAGGAAGAACCATTTTTATGCAGTAATTGGTAATGCTCTGGAACTCTCTGTCCAGGAAGGTGTTGGATGTAGAAATAATCAATGATTTCCAAAGGAAATTGGGTAGGCACTTGAAAGAAATAAACTTAGAGGGATACGGGGACAGAATGGGGTTGTGGGAGAGACTGCTCTATGGGGAGCTGGCAGAGCTGGCATAGACTCGATGGGCAGAATGTCTTTTTGCGACTAAATGACACTATGACTCATAGTAGTGTGTGGTCAGTGAACAAGCCTGTGAAAAGATCAGAAACTTCTCTTCAGGCCTCATACTCCCTGTGAGCAAATATACTAGAAATGATCTAGGGTGTGCAGACGGCCTACATAGCTTAATTCAAAGTTGTATAATTCAAATCGTCTAATAATTAAACTTTTAGCAATAAATTTCTATTTCTGCAATTTACATTACTTAATTCAACTTATTTGATTCAATTTTTAGAATGACTATTATTGTGTCAGATCACAACTTCACTTGTGCTCCACTCTGAACCCCAAGAAATAGGGGAACATTTATTGATAAGCAATATGTGCTAGCTGATCCTTAGTAGTGTTGCTTGCTCTTACTCTTCAGATCAATTTTTGTTTAAATACCTTTTCCTGCACTTAGCTTTTATTCATCAGTTAATTTCATAGTTGATATATTTATTCTTATTGTGATTTATTCCTATGGCTAAAATAACAATTACAGGTGCCAAGATCCCATTTATTTTACTTATAACCTTTGTATATATTTTAATTTCTTATTATTTATCTTAAATTTGGATTAATTTTGAATCGTTTTTCTATATCAAAGTGGTTATATGTAAAATGTATTTTTTAAGAGAAACCAGAAAAGAGGTGAATGACAAAATTCGAGTCTGGAATGAGAAGTGACTTGCTGATAGGCATGGATAATGGTAGTCCAGATTTGAAGACTGGAGCACATCTCGAATCAAAATTACCTTAGTTTTCAATAATGCAAAAGTTTAAATTTCAAGTATACAACAGTTAAAACAAAAAGAAAGATGTTGCAGTCCGGATGAGATACATCCTAGGTTGCTGTTGTTGAGAGAAGTAAGGCTAGAAATAGCAGAGGCAATAGCTACAACCTTTCAACTGTACCTGCATATCGGAGGCTTGTCTGAGGACTGGAGTGTTGCAAATGTCACACTCCTGTTAAAAAGAGAGGAAAATGGATGAACCTGGTAACTTTAGGCCAGTCAGCCTAACATTGGAGGTGGGGAGTCTTGGAGTCCATAATCCATGACACAATTAAATGACACCTGGAAAAACATTGGGCGGCATTGTCCCAGATTTGCACTAAATGCGACAGCGGACGGGGAAAAGAATATTTTTCCCACCAGCCACAAATGCGCTGTATTGTCCCAATCCCACCTCATTAATCATGCATTCCCGGGAAGCATGCCGCTTCAATGGTGGGCAAGCTCTGATGCCCGCAATGCCATCACCACACTGCTACATCACGTAGGACGCCATATTTAAAGTGCAGCTGCGTACACACCTCTGTGCTTCCAGACCAAGACTGCTGCACAGATGGTATGGCCTTTAAAGGCAAGAGGACTGCAACCCCTGGTTTAATAATGTGTCCCTTGAACGCCTTTTGGATGCCGTGGAGGCCCGCTGTAATGTTCTCTACCCCTGTCCTGGTCGCAAGAGGGGCAGCAACGTCACTAATTCAGCATGAGAGGCAATAGCAGGAGTAGTCAATGCCAATGTCCTCGAAAAGAAGACAGCCACCCAGTGCTGCAACAGGATGAATGGTCTCATCCATTCCTCCAGGGTAAGCCAGTCTTGTTATCACTCTCAACTCGAACTTTCTCAAAGCCATTACACATCCACAGGGATTTCACACTTCAAGGGACAACACCACTAACTCTCACACACACCCTTACATCTCCTTCAGGCTCATATCCTCTGGAGTTCGCGTCCTTATCCCGTTCATGTCTCTGCTCAATCTCACAAACATTCCATGCAGTGCCATGTGTGCTGCTCACACTCTCTCCATCTCTTTTCATGCAGGGGAAGCTGCCTCACAACACCAGGAGGGGTCCCTGACTTGGGGTGGAATGGCCCACATTAGGCCCCTCACCACTTTGAGGAGCGTGCCATTACGCTGATTGGTGAGGATCTGGACCGAGCCTGCGGTGATGGTGAGGTTGTGGACGAACACCCTAATAAGGACCCTGCACCACATTATCCTCCTCTCAACGCCAATGTGAGTGTTGTCTCTCCTGCTTTTGACTATGCTGCCATGTACTGATTATTTCTACTTTGGTTCACAGGGAGCTCTGCTAAGTGACTGACACACTCAGCCAGCCAGTCCCTCAGCTCCGTTCACACCTTCACCTCCAGCCAAGGGAATGACTCCTCCATTGAAGAGCTGGAAATAAGCAGCATGGAAGATCTATCACAGCGCATGCCCATATTTTCACCAGCACAGAGATCCACATCTCAGTGGGACCTAGATCAAGAGCAGGCTTGGGTTCACAATCTGGTGGTCACCACGGTCCACAGCAGGAGGAGGCAGGTTCAGCCCAGCTCCCTGATACTTGGAGAACTGCTGGGGAAGAGGCATCTGTGAAGTCCAAGACAGATGACGAACCTCTGGATTTGGCCTCCCAACTAATCCTGCAGAGTCAGCAAAAGGTGGGGTAATGTCATGCAGAGCTGTTGGAAGCCCTCAACAGAGTGGCGCCGTGAGTTGGAGGAGTGTGTCTGCCTGTTCTCGGGAATGCAGCGCACATTTGCACGAATGGGGTGGATGGTGAACACCATGGAAACCCTGGCCCAGTAGAATGCGGAGATGTGCGCAGATGTACAATGCACTCCATTGCAGTTGGCATGGTCAAGTTCCTGCAATGGTGATGCGAAAGGGAAATGGGGCACCTCAATGTCCTCCCAGGCACTCCTTCCCTTCAAGAAGTCCAGCAAACTGGTTTCACAAGGCCATGAAACTGATTTTTGGATGCCTCGTCATATTGTCTGCTCATGCTGCTGACCACGCTCGACATTAGCGGGCACAGAAAATTCTGTCCATTGTTAATAAATAACAGCTAATTGTGCCAGGCAAAACTTGATTGAGTGTTGGTTCAGATCGCGCAGTTGATATTGTATATATGGTTTCTGAAAAGGCATTTGATAAAGTGTTACATAATAGACTTGTTAGCAAAGTTGAAACCCATGGGATTAAAGATGAAATGGCAGTCTGAGTTCCGAATTTGCTAAGAAAAGAGAAAGTGGAGTATTGGTGCATGGTTGTTTTTTTAGACTGGAGGGAGGTATATGGTGCTGACCCTTGGGTGGGGGGTGGTGGGGGGGTGGGGGGCGGGGGGGATGGGTATTAGGATCACTTTTTTTAATG
This sequence comes from Carcharodon carcharias, assembly GCF_017639515.1. Taxonomy (NCBI): domain Eukaryota; kingdom Metazoa; phylum Chordata; class Chondrichthyes; order Lamniformes; family Lamnidae; genus Carcharodon; species Carcharodon carcharias. The sequence continues at coordinate 112,184,597 of NC_054469.1, forward strand.
TATATTAATGATGTGGTATTGGGTATGAAGGGCATAATTTCAGAGTTTGCAGATAACGCAAAGCTCGCAACTATTACACAGTAAGAAAGATAGTGGTAGACTTCTGGAGAACACGGATTGGTGAAATGGGCAGACACATGGCAGATGAAATTTAATGCAAAGAAATGTGAAGCTTTGGAAGGAAAAATTAGGAGAGGCAATTTAAGCTATTTGATATAATGTTAATAGGGAGATCTATGGGATTCACATACTCAAAACTTGGAAGGTTTCAAGTCAGGTTGAGAAAGCTGTTAATAAGGCATTTGGGATTTTGGGCTTTATAAATAGAGGTTTTTTCTAAATTCGTTCAAGGGATGTGGGCGTCACTGACTAGGCCAGCACTTATTGCCGATCCCTAAATGCAGTTGAGAAGGTGGTGAGCTGCTGCCTTGAAGCGCTGCAGCTCAGTCTAGGTACACCCACAGGGGAGTTGCAGGTTTTTGACCCAGTGACAGTGAAGGAATGGCGATATTTCTAAGTCAGGATGGCGAGTGGTTTGGAGGGGAACTTGCAGGTAGTGGTGTTCCCATGTGTCTGCTGCCCTTATCGTTCAAGATGGTAGGGGTTGTGGGTTTGGGAGGTCCTGTCCAAGGAGGCTTGGTGAATTCCTGAATGTATCTTGTAGATGGTACACACTGCTGTCACTGTGTGTTGGTGGTGGAGTTCAGTTTCTGGTCAATGGTAACCTCCAGGACGTTCAAAGTGGGGGATTCAGCGATGGTAATGCTATTGGATGTCAAGGTGTGACTGTTAGATTTTCTCTTGTTGGAGATGGTCATTGTCTGAGACTTGTGTGGTGCAAATATTACTTGCCGCTGTTTCAGTATCTGAAGACTCGCAAATGGTGCTGAACATTTTTCAATCATCAGCAAATACCCCCACTTCTGATCTTATGATGGAATGAAGGCCATTGACGAAGTAGTTGAAGATGGTTGGGCCAAGGACACTACCTTGAAGAACCCCTACAGTGGTGTCCTGGAGCTGAGATGACTAACCTCCAACAACCACAACCATCTTCATTTGTGCCAGGTATGATTCCAACCAGAGGAGAGTTTTCCCCCTGATTCCCATTGACTTCAGTTTTACTTGGGCTCACTCCTTGATGCCACTTTTGGTTAAATGTTGCCTTGATGTCAAGGGCAGTCACTCTCACCTAACCTTGAGCTCAGCTCTTTTTTGTCCATGTTTGAACCAAGGCTGTAATGATGTCAAAAGCTGAGTGGCCTTGGTGGAATCCAAACTGAGTGGCAGTGTGCAGGTTATGACAAGCAAGTGCCACTTGATAGCACTGTTGATGATCCCTTCCATCACTTTACTGATGATCGCGAGTGGACTGAGGGGGCGGTAATTGGCCGGGTTGGGCTTGTCCTGCTTTTTGTGTACAAGACGTACCTGGGCAATTTTCCATATTGCCTGGAAGATGCCAGTATTGTAGCTGTACTGGAATAGCTTGGCCAGGGGTGCGGCAAGTTCTGGAGTACAAGTCTTCAGATATAGAGTACAAAAGCAAGGAACATATGCTAAATCTTTGAAAATCACTGATTGGGCCTCATTGTCTAAACGGCAATCCCCTTTAGGAAGGCCTTGGAATGGATGCAGAATCATACCAGGGATGAAGAATTACAGTTGTGTCAAGAGACTGGAGAAGCTATAACTGAGAAGATCGAGAAGAGATTAAGGAGAACTTAAACAGAGGTTTAAAAAATTGAGTTTTTATCAAGTAACGAGAAGCCATTGCATTGGGAAGGACACCAACCAGAGAACACAGATAATTGACAAAACAAAACAGAGGGATTGAGAATTCATTTTTTACCCAGTGAATTGTGACAATGTGGAATGCACTGCCTGAATGGTTAGTGGAAGCAAATTCAATAGCAATGTTTAAAAGAGAATTTGATATATATTTGAAGAGAAGTAATTGCAGATCAATGGAGAAAAAACAGAGAAGTGGGATTAATTGGATAGCTTCTCCAGAAAGCTGGCATGGGCACAATAGGTTGAATGATTTCCATCTGTGCTGCATGATTTGATTATACCAGCGTACTGGCGGACAGAAAGTACAGCTTAGTTTTATCTCCTGGCTTAAAGATTAATGCTGTTAACTATTGACCGGTTAGCTTAATTTCAGTGGTAGCAGAGCCTTTGCGAGAAGATCAGATAGCAATTCATCTAAAGATAATACAATATTAAAAAAATGACCAACATGGAGTACTGAAAGGAAAACCATGTGTAACCAGCTGCATTGAATACTTTGAAGAAATAACAAAAAGGGGGAAATTGGCAAAATAATGGATGTGTGGTGTTACATGACCTTCACAAAGATGCCATGTAAAAGTTTGGTGACAAAAGTCAGGGAAAGTGGAATAAAAATAAAGTGGTAGAAAAACCCAGCCGATCTGGCAGCATCTGGGGAGGACGAAATAGAGTTAGTGTGTTGAGTCCAGTATGACTCTTCTTTGAAACTGAAGAGAGGTAGAAATGTGATGGATTTTATGCTGTTGAAAACATGGGGAGGGTCAGGGGAGCAAAAAGGGAAGGTCAGGGATAGGATAGAGGGCGAAAGAGATTAAATAACAAAGGTGTGGAGCAAAAGGCAAAGGAAGTGGTAATGGTTGAAGTAAAGAAACAAAGCATTGGTCCAGAGTAAGTGTTAATTGCAGAAAAATGGACAGCTATGTGTCAAAGCAAAGACATGAAAATAAGATACAGACCGGCACTTGGCAAAAAAAACAAAATGGAGGATAGAGTTCATGGTTTGAAGTTGTTGAACTCGATTGAGTCTAAAGGTTGTAAATTGCTCAATTTGGAAGATTAGCTGCTGTTCCCCATAATTTCATTGGGTTTCAGTAGAACATTGCAGCAGGCCAAGGACAGAAATGAGAATATGAGAGAAAACTGGTGAATTAAAATGGCAAGCAACCGGAAGGTCGGGGTCATGTTTGCAGACTATTTCTCTCAGATGCTGTCAGACCTGCTGAGTTTTTCCGGCACTTTGTCTTTATTTCAGATTTCCAGCATCTGCAGTAGTTTGCTTTGTTTCAGGGAATGGAGTCAGGGAGTGGAATCAGGGGTCAGGTAGCAGAATAGATTGTGTTACGATCAAGTGAGAAGGGGTCAAATGGCTCTTCTCTTTTCCCTCTCCTTGTTTAACCTTAACAGGTTTTTTGTTTAAAAAGGATGTACTTGCCAATTCAGTGAGTGTTTAACGGTATGCATGCTGTGATCATAGAAGATACAATCAGGCAGGTTTTCTTGAATTTCTAAAAGGAAAAAAGGATACTTTTTATTGTAATTAACCCAGTCGAAGTAAAACAATAAAAACCCTCCAACTTTCATGCACACATGCTCAAAGTTTGCGCACACAAATAGATTACAGAGTGGGGAGAATGGATTAAGTAGATTTGTGTTCAGTAACATTAAAGGGGTGTATGGCTCTTAAACGTTGGTGATTTAGCTGACTTCAGGCTGAATTCGGCAGTCGAGCTGCATCCTCTTTGTGGTTCTGCTGCTTTTGACATCAAGGCAATTTAGAATTGTATACGGACGATTTACCTGTTGTTCTGGAGACAATAGTACTGGGCTGAGTTCTTTTTAAAGTTTCTCTCTGCGGCACCTGATTAGTCAAAATCAGCAGACATGGTTCAAAAAAACTTGCAAATTACATGTAGAGAGAGAGAAAAAAAGAAACCCACTCAAGTCTTGTCCTTGCAGTGTCTCAGTTGCTTCTTCAGTTTTGCAGAGTAAGCAGGTGCTTAAAATACATTAGCACACAGGTTTGGTGTGTCACCATGACTTCTCTTTCCAACAGTCCACTGATCCAAATAAGGACATGACTAGTGTATTCCAATTGTAGTTTGATTAGATCATGGCTGAAAATTCCTTGCTCAGCCAGGGTCCCATTGTCCTAATTGTTTGTCTCTTATCCAGTTGAATATCCAGGTGATTGTCTGGACACTGTGTTAATGAGGTAGGAGATGGCCCCCATTCATTCTCTTTCAAGGCCATTATTCCTGGTGTAGCTTTTCAGAATGTAGAAGGTATAATGATGCAAATTGTGTAGCCATCTTGACTATGATCCCAAATCACTGGAATGTGGTTTTAATTTTTCAAAAATTCAAATAGGCATTTCAGTCAGTAAATTCAAAACTTTTTTTTTAATGTAAAGCATGGCTTCACGACAGTTGAACATGGGCCACAACAGCTGAATGTAGGAGCAGGAGTATGCCATAAGGCCCCATGAGCCTGCTCCGCCATTTAACTAGATCATGACTGATCAACCTTAATGCCATTTTCCTACACTATCCCCATATTCCTTGATATATTTAATATCTAGAAATCTATCAATCTCTGTCTTGAATATACTCAATGACTGAGCCGTCACAACCCTCTTGGATATAGAGAATTCCAAAAATTCATCACCCTTTCAGTGAAGAAATCCTCCTTATCTCGGTTCTAAATGGCCTATCTCTTATTCTGAGACTGTGTCTCTGGTTCTAGATCTCCCATCCTTCTTGCATTTACCCTGTCAAGCCCTGGAAGAATTTTGTATGCTTCGATGAAAGCGTCTCTCTTTCTTCTGAACTCCAGAGAATACAGGCCCAGTCTCCTCAATCTCTCCTCACCCACCATCTCAAGAATCAGTCTGGTGAACCTTTGTTGTAATCTGTCTATGGCAAGTAGGTATGGAGACTAAAACTGTACACAATCCCCCTGGTCAGGTCTCAACAAAGCTCAGCACAACTGCAGCAAGACATCTTTACTTCCATATTCAAATCCTCTTGCATTAAATACCAACATACCAGTTGCCTTCCTAACTGCTTGTCGCAACTTCATGTTGGCATTCAGTGACTCATGAACAAGAACACCCAGGTCCCTTTGCACTTCTCAATCTCTCACCATTTAAGAAATACTCTGCATTCCTGTTTCTCCTACCAAAGTGGATAACTTCACATTTTTCCACATTATATTCCGACTGCCATGTTCTTGACCGCTCAGTAAGCCTATCCAAATCACCTCGAAGCCCCTTTACATCGTCCATGCAATTCACATTCCCACCTAGCTTTGTATTATCAGCAAACTCTGAAATATTACATTTGGTTCCCACATTCAAATCATTGATATAGATTGTGAATAGCTGAGGCCCAATGATCCTTGTGGTACCCTATAAGTCACAGCCTGCTAACCTGAGAATGACCTATTTATTCCTACTGTTTTTCTGCTGTTAACCAATCCTCAATCCATGCCAGTATATTACCTCCAATCTCTTGTGCTCTAATTTTGCTTACTAATCTCATGTGGGCCCTTATTGAAAGCGTTCTGAAAATCCAAATGCACCACATCCACTGGTTTTCCCTTATCTATTCTGCTAGTTACATCCTCAAACATGATTTCCCTTTCATAAATCCATGTTGACTCTGCATAATCCTGCCATTATTTTCCAAGTTACCACA